>NW_024754779.1:0-27405 GCF_018991925.1 Homarus americanus
TAGAGGTTCACGGCGCCATAAGCTCATTGAAAAGGCTTTGTGTGAAATATAGCAGAGTCTAGGACTGCTTTTATTGTCCTGGTGGCCCAGAGGTAGCATTCCCCGGTCACAATTATAAGATCGTGGGTTCAAATCCTGATGGGGTGAGGTGTTGATTATATGAAGAAGTCCGCGTGCTTTATTGGGCTAATGAAATATATATGGATCCACGTGTTTCGAAGCCGCATTTGGTAAAACGTTGCTCTGATCACCTAAGCGGCACGGGTGGTCCTCGATAGAGGTTCACGGCGCCATAAGCTCGTTGAACAGGCTTTGTGTGAAATATAGCAAAGTCTAGGACTGCTTTATTGTCCTGGTGGCCCAGAGGTAGCGTTCCCCGGTCACAATTAGAAGATCGTTGGTTCGAATCCTCGTGGGGTGAGGTGTTGATTATATGAAGAAGTCCGCGCGTGCTATTGGGCTAATGCAAGAGGCCTATATATGGATCCTCGTGTTTCGAAGCCGCATTTGGTAAAACGTTGCTCTGATCACCTAAGCGGCATGGGTGGTCCCCATTAGAGGTTCACGGCGCCATAAGCTCGTTGAACAGGCTTTGTGTGAAATATAGCAAAGTCTAGGACTGCTTTATTGTCCTGGTGGCCCAGAGGTAGCGTTCCCCGGTCACAATTAGAAGATCGTTGGTTCGAATCCTCGTGGGGTGAGGTGTTGATTATATGAAAGAAGTCCGCGTGCTTTATTGGGCTAATAAAAGTATATATGGATCCTCGTGTTTCGAAGCCGCATTTAGTAAAACGTTGCTCTGATCACCTAAGCATACGGGTGGTCCCTATAGTGGTTCTGAAAGCCATAAGCTCGTTGAACAGGCTGTGTGAAATATAGCAGGTCTAGGACTGCTTATTGTCCTGGTGGCCCAGAGGTAGCGTTCCCCCGTCACAATTCTAAGATCGTGGGTTCAAATCCTGGTGGGGTGAGGTGTTGATTATATGAAGAAGTCCGCGTGCTTTATTGGGCTAATGAAATATATATGGATCCTCGTGTTTCGAAGCCGCATTTGGTAAAACGTTTCTCTGATCACCAAAGCGGCACCGGTGGTCCTCATTAGAGGTTTACGGCGCCTTAAGCTCGTTGAACAGGCTTTGTGTGAAATATAGCAGAGTCTAGGACTGCTTTTATTGTTCCTGGTGGCCCAGAGGTAGCATCCCCCGGTCACAATTATAAGATCGTGGGTTCAAATCCTGGTGGGATGAGGTGTTGATTATATGTAGAACTCCGCGTGCTTTATTGGGCTAATGAAATATATATATGGATCCTCGTGTTTCGAAGCCGCATTTGGTAAAACGTTGCTCTGATCACCTAAGCGGCAAGGGTGGTCCCCATTAGAGGTTCACGGCGCCAAAAGCTCGTTGAACAGGCTTTGTGCGAAACATAGCAGAGTCTAGGACTGCTTTTAGTGTCCTGGTGACCCAGAGGTAGCGTTCCCCGGTCACAATTAGAAGATCGTGGGTTCGAATCCTGGTGGGGTGAGGTTTTGATTATATGAAGAACTCCGCATGCTTTATTGGGCTAATGAAATATATATGGATCCTCGTGTTTCGGTGCCGCATTTGGTAAAACGGTGCTCTGATCACCTAAGCAGCACGGGTGGTCCCCTATAGTGGTTCACAGCGCCATAAGCTCGTTGAACAGGCTTTGTGTGAAATATAGCAGAGTCTAGAACTGCTTTTATTGTCCTAGTGGCCCAGAGGTAGCATTCACCGGTAACAATTATAAGATCGTGGGTTCAAATCCTGGTGGGGTGAGGTGTTGATTATATGTAGGAGTCTGCGTGCTTTATTGGGCTAATGAAATATATATGGATCCTCGTGTTTCGAAGCCGGATTTGGTAAAACGTTGCTCTGATCACCTAAGCGGCACAGGTGGTCCCCATTAGAGGTTCATGGAGCCATAAGGTCGTTGAAGAGGCTTTATGTGAAATATGGTAGAGACTTGGACTGCTTTTATTGTCCTGGTGGCCCAGAGGTAGCATACCCCGGCCACAATTATAAGATCGTGGGTTTGAATCCTGGTGGGGGTGGTATTGATTATATACTTAGAAGTCCAGCAGTGCTTTATTGGGCTAATGAAATATATATGGATCCTCGTGTTTCGAAGCGGCATTTGGTAAAATGTTGGTCTGATCACCTAAGCGGCACGGGTGATCCCAATTAGAGTTTCACGGCGCCATAATCTCGTTGAACGGGCTTTGTGTGAAATATAGCAGAGTCTAGGACTGCTTTTATTGTCCTGGTGTCCCAGAGGTAGCATCCCCCGGTCACAATTATAAGATTGTGGGTTCAAATCTAGGTGGGGTGAGGTGTTGATTATATGCTGAAGTCCGAGTGCTTTATTGGGCTAATAAATATATTTGGATCCTCGTGTTCGAAACCGCATTTGGAAAACGTTGCTCTGATCACCTAAGCAACCTGCGGGTGGTCCCCATTAGAGGTTCATGGCGCCATAAGCTCGTTAGACAGGATATGTGGAATATAGCAGAGTGTAGGACTGCTTTTATTGTCCTGGTGGCCCAGAGGTAGCGTTCCCCGGTCACAATTAAAAGATCGTGGGTGCAAATCCTGGTGGGGTGAGGTTTTGATTATATGTAGAAGTCCGCGTGCTTTATTGGGCGATTGAAATATATATGGATCCTCGAGTTTCCAAGCCAGATTTGGTAAAACGTTGCTCTGATAACCTAAGCGGCACTGCTGGTCCCAATAATAGGTTCACGGCGCCATATGCTCATTCAACAGGCTTTGTGTGAAATATAACAATCTAGGACTGCTTTTAGTTTCCTGGTGGTTCAGAGGCACCGTTCCCCGGTCACAGTTATAAGATCATGGGTTCAAATCCTTGTGGGGTGAGGTGTTGATTATATGTAGAAGTCTGCGTGCTTTATTGGGATAATGAAATATATATGGATCCTCGTGTTTCGAAGCCGCATTTGGTAAAACATTGCTCTGATCACCTAAGCAGCACGGGTGGTCCCCATTAGAGGTTCACGTCGCCATAATCTCGTTGAACAGGCTTTGTGTGAAATATAGCAGAGTCTAGGACTGCTTTTATTGTCCTGGTGGCCCAGAGGAAGCGTTCCGCCTGTCACAATTAGAAGATCTTGAGTTCAAATCCTGGTGGGGTGAGGTGTTGATTATGTGTAGAAGTCCGCGTGCTTTATTGGGCTAATGAAATATATATGGAGCCTCGTGTTTCGAAGCCGCATTTGTTAAAACGTTGCTCTGATCACCTAAGCAGTACGGGTGGTCCCCTATAGTGGTTCACAGCACCATAAGCTCGTTGAAACGGCTTTGTGTGAAATATAGCAGAGTCTAGGACTGCTTTTATTGTCCTGGTGGCCCAGAGGTAGCGTTCCCCGTTCACAATTATAAGATCGTGGGTTCAAATCCTGGTGGGGTGAGGTGTTGATTAAATGTAGAAGTCCACGTGCTTTATTGGGCTAATGAAATATATGGATCCTTCTTGTTTCGAAGCCGCATTTGGTAAAATGTTGGTCTGATCACCTAAGCAGCACGGGTGGTCCCCATTAGAGTTTCACGGCGCCATAAGCTCGTTGAACAGGCTATGTGTGAAATATAGCAGAGTCTAGGACTGCTTTTATTGTCCTGGTGGCCCAGAGTTAGCGTCCCCCGGTCACAATTATAAGATTGGGGGTTCAAATCCTGGTGGGGTGAGGTGTTGATTATGTAAGTCCGCGTCTTTATTGGGCTAATAAGTATATATAGACCTCGTGTTTTGAAACGCATTTTGGTAAACGTTGCTCTGATCACCTAAGCAGCACGGGTGGTCCCCTATAGTGGTTCACAGCGCCATAAGCTCGTTGAAAAGGCTTTGTGTGAAATATAGCAGAGTCTAGGACTGCTTTTATTGTCCTGGTGGCCCAGAGGTAGCATTCCCCGGTCACAATTATAAGATCGTGGGTTCAAATCCTGGTGGGGTGAGGTGTTGATTATATGAAGAAGTCCGCGTGCTTAATTGGGCTAATGAAATATATATGGATCCTCGTGTTTCGAAGCCGCATTTGGTAAAACGTTGCTCTGATCACCTAAGCGGCACGGGTGGTCCTCATTAAAGGTTCACGGCGCCTTAAGCTCGTTGAACAGGCTTTGTGTGAAATATAGCAGAGTCTAGGAATGCTTTTAGTGTCCTGGTGGCCCAGAGGTAGCGATCCCCGGTCACAATTAGAAGATCGTGGGTTCGAATCCTGGTGGGGTGAGGTGTTGATTATATGAAGAAGTCCGCGTGCTTAATTGGGCTAATGAAATATATATGGATCCTCGTGTTTCGAAGCCGGATTTGGTAAAACGTTGCTCTGATCACCTAAGCGGCACGGATAGTCCCCATTAGAGGTTCACAGCGCCAAAGGCTCGTTGAACAGGCTTTGTGTGAAATATAGCAGAGTCTAGGACTGCTTTTATTGTCCTGGTGGCCCAGAGGTAGCGTTTTCCGGTCACAATTAGAAGATCGTGGGTTCGAATCCTGGTGGGGTGGAGTGTTGATTATATGTAGAAGTCCGCGTGACTTTATTGGGCTAATGAAATATGGATCCTCGTGTTTCGAAGCCGGTTTGGTAAAACGTTGCTCCTGATCACCTAAGCAGCACGGGTGGTCCCCATTAGAGGTTCACGGCGCCATAATGTCGTTGAACAGGCTTTGTTTGAAATATAGCAGAGTCTAGGATTGCTTTTATTGTCCTGGTGGCCCAGAGGTAGCGTTCCCCTGTCACAATTAGAAGATCGTGGGTTCAAATCCTGGTGGGGTGAGGTGTTGATTATGTGTAGAAGTCCGCGTGCTTTATTGGGCTAATGAAATATATATGGATCCTCGTGTTTCGAAGCCGCATTTGGTAAAACGTTGCTCTGATCACCTAAGCAGCACGGGTGGTCCCCTATAGTGGTTCACAGCGCCATAAGCTCGTTGAACAGGCTTTGTGTGAAATATAGCAGAGTCTAGGACTGCTTTATTGTCCTAGTGGCCCAGAGGTAGCATTCCCCGGTCACAATTATAAGATCGCAATTCAAACCTGGTGGGTGAGGTGTTGATTATATGGTAGTCTGGCGGTTTTATTGGGCTAATGAAATATATATGGATCCTCGTGTTTCGAAGCCGGTTTTGGTAAAACGTTGCTCTGATCACCTAAGCGGCACAGGTGGTCCCCATTAGTGGTTCATGGAGCCATAAGGTCGTTGAACAGGCTTTGTGTGAAATATAGTAGAGATTTGGACTGCTTTTATTGTCCTGGTGACCCAGAGGTAGCATACCCCGGTCACAATTATAAGATCGTGGGTTCAAATCCTGGTGGGGTGAGGTGTTGATTATATGTAGAAGTCTGCGTGCTTTATTGGGCTAATGAAATATATATGGATCCTCGTGTTTCGAAGCCGGTTTTGGTAAAACGTTGCTCTGATCACCTAAGCGGCACAGGTGGTCCCCATTAGTGGTTCATTGAGCCATAAGGTCGTTGAACAGGCTTTGTGTGAAATATAGTAGAGACTTGGACTGCTTTTATTGTCCTGGTGACCCAGAGGTAGCATACCCCGGTCACAATTTTAAGATCGTGGATTTGAATCCTGGTGGGGTGAGGTGTTGATTCTATGTAGAAGTCCGCTTGCTTTATTGGGCTAATGAAATATATATGGATCCTCGTGTTTCGAAGCCGCATTTGTTAAAACGTTGCTCTGATCACCTAAGCGGCACGGGTGGTCCCCATTAAAGGTTCACGGCGCCATAAGCTTGTTGAACAGGCTTTGTGTGAAATATAGAAGAGTCTAGGACTGCTTTTATTGTCCTGGTGGCCCAGAGGTAGCATTCCCCGGTCACAATTATAAGAGTCGTGGGTTCAAATCCTGGTGGGATGAGGTGTTGATTATAAATACAAGTCCGCGTGCTTTTTTGGGCTAATGAAATATATATGGATCCTCGTGTTTCGAAGCCGCATTTGGTAAAACGTTGCTCTGATCACCTAAGCGGCACGGGTGGTCCTCATTAGAGGTTCACGGCGCCATAAGCTCGTTGAACAGGCTTTGTGTGAAATATAGCAGAGTCTAGGGCTGCTTTTATTGTCCTAGTGGCCCAGAGGTAGCATTCCCATGTCACAATTATAAGATCGTGGTTTCAAATCCTGGTGGGGTGAGGTGTTGATTATATGTAGAAGTCTGCGTGTTTTATTGGGCTAATGAAATATATATGGATCCTCGTGTTTCGAAGGCGGTTTTGGTAAAACGTTGCTCTGATCACCTAAGCGGCACCGGTGGTCCCCATTAGTGGTTCATGGAGCCATAAGGTCGTTGAACAGGCTTTGTGTGAAATATAACAGTCTAGGACTGCTTTTAGTTTTCTGGTGGTTCAGAGGCACCGTTCCCCGGTCACAGTTATAAGATCATGGGTTCAAATCCTGATGGGGTGAGGTGTTGATTATATGTAGAAGTCTGCGTGCTTTATTGGGATAATAAATATATATGGATCCTCGTGTTTCGAAGCCGCATTTGGTAAAACGTTGCTCTGATCACCTAAGCGGCACGGGTGGTCCCCTATAGTGGTTCACAGCGCCATAATCCTTGAACAGGCTTTGTGTGAAATATAGCAGAGTCTAGGACTGCTTTTATTGTCCTGGTGGCCCAGAGGTAGCATTCCCCGGTCACAATTATAAGATCGTGGGTTCAAATCCTGGTGGGGTGAGGTGTTGATTATATGAAGAAGTCCGCGTGCTTTATTGGGCTAATAAAATATATATGGATCCTCGTGTTTCGAAGCCGCATTTGGTAAAACGTTGCTCTGATCACCTAAGCGGCACGGGTGGTCCCCTATAGTGGTTCACAGCGCCATAAGCTCGTTGAAAAGGCTTTGTGTGAAATATAGCAGAGTCTAGGGCTGCTTTTATTGTCCTAGTGGCCCAGAGGTAGCATTCCCCGGTCACAATTATAAGATCGTGGGTTCAAATCCTGGTGGGGTGAGGTGTTGATTATATGTAGAAGTCTGCGTGCTTTATTGGGCTAATGAAATATATATGGATCCTCGTGTTTCGAAGCCGGTTTTGGTAAAACGTTGCTCTGATCACCTAAGCGGCACCGGAAGTCCCCATTAGTGGTTCATGGAGCCATCAGGTCGTTGAACAGGCTTTGTGTGAAATATAGTAGAGACTTGGACTGCTTTTATTGTCCTGGTGGCCCAGAGGTAGCATACCCCGGTCACAATTATAAGATCGTGGGTTTGAATCCTGGTGGGGTGAGGTGTTGATTATATGTAGAAGTCCGCGTGCTTTATTGGGCTAATGAAATATATATGGATCCTCGTGTTTCGAAGCCGCATTTGGTAAAACGTTGCTCTGATCACCTAAGCGGCACGGGTGGTCCCCTATAGTGGTTCACAGCGCCATAAGCTCGTTGAAAAGGCTTTGTGTGAAATATAGCAGAGTCTAGGGCTGCTTTTATTGTCCTAGTGGCCCAGAGGTAGCATTCCCCGGTCACAATTATAAGATCGTGGGTTCAAATCCTGGTGGGGTGAGGTGTTGATTATATGTAGAAGTCTGCGTGCTTTATTGGGCTAATGAAATATATATGGATCCTCGTGTTTCGAAGCCGGTTTTGGTAAAACGTTGCTCTGATCACCTAAGCGGAACCGGTGGTCCCCATTAGTGGTCATGGAGCCATAAGGTCGTTGAACAGGCTTTGTGTGAAATATAACAGTCTAGGACTGCTTTTAGTTTCCTGGTGGTTCAGAGGCACCGTTCCCCGGTCACAGTTATAAGATCATGGGTTCAAATCCTGATGGGGTGAGGTGTTGATTATATGTAGAAGTCTGCGTGCTTTATTGGGATAATGAAATATATATGGATCCTCGTGTTTCGAAGCCGCATTTGGTAAAACATTGCTCTGATCACCTAAGCAGCACG
Organism: Homarus americanus; assembly: GCF_018991925.1. NCBI lineage: Eukaryota > Metazoa > Arthropoda > Malacostraca > Decapoda > Nephropidae > Homarus > Homarus americanus. The sequence goes on from NW_024754779.1 coordinate 7,940, forward strand.
GGTGGTCCCCATTAGAGGTTCACGGCGCCATAATCTCGTTGAACAGGCTTTGTGTGAAATATAGCAGAGTCTAGGACTGCTTTTATTGTCCTGGTGGCCCAGAGGTAGCATTCCCCGGTCACAATTATAAGATCGTGGGTTCAAATCCTGGTGGGGTAAGGTGTTGATTATATGAAGAAGTCCGCGTGCTTTATTGGGCTAATAAAATATATATGGATCCTCGTGTTTCGAAGCCGCATTTGGTAAAACGTTGCTCTGATCACCTAAGCGGCACGGGTGGTCCCCTATAGTGGTTCACAGCGCCATAAGCTCGTTGAAAAGGCTTTGTGTGAAATATAGCAGAGTCTAGGGCTGCTTTTATTGTCCTAGTGGCCCAGAGGTAGCATTCCCCGGTCACAATTATAAGATCGTGGGTTCAAATCCTGGTGGGGGTGAGGTGTTGATTATATGAAGAAGTCCGCGTGCTTTATTGGGCTAATGAAATATATATGGATCCTCGTGTTTCGAAGCCGCATTTGGTAAAACGTTGCGCTGATCACCTAAGCGGCACCGAAGTCCCCATATTAGTGGTTCAGGAGCCATCAGGTCATGAACAGGCTTTGTGAAAGTATAGTAGAGACTTGACTGCTTTTATTGTCCTGGTATTCAGAGGTAGCATACCCCGTCACAATTATAAGATCGTGGGTTTGAATCCTGGTGGGGTGAGGTGTTGATTATGTGTAGAAGTCCGCGTGCTTTATTGGGCTAATGAAATATATATGAAGCCTCGTGTTTCGAAGCCGCATTTGGTAAAACGTTGCTCTGATCACCTAAGCGGCACGGGTGGTCCCCTATAGTGGTTCACAGCGCCATAAGCTCGTTGAAAAGGCTTTGTGTGAAATATAGCAGAGTCTAGGGCTGCGTTTATTGTCCTAGTGGCCCAGAGGTAGCATTCCCCGGTCACAATTATAAGATCGTGGGTTCAAATCCTGCGGGTGAGGTGTTGATTATAGCAGAAGCCATGCGGTTTTATTGGGCTAATGAAATATATATGATCCTCGTGGTTTCGTCGTTTTGGTAAACGCTGCATGATCACTGTTGCACGGGTGGTCCTCATTAGAGGTTTACGGTGCCTTAAGCTCGTTGAACAGGCTTTGTGTGAAATATAGCAGAGACTAGGACTGCTTTTAATGTTCCTGGTGGCCCAGAGGTAGCGTCCCCCGGTCACAATTATAAGATCGTGGGTTCAAACCTTGGTGGGGTGAGGTGTTGATTATATGTAGGAGTCCGCGTGCTTTATTGGGCTAATGAAATATATATGGATCCTCGTGTTTCGAAGCCGCATTTGTTAAAACGTTGCTCTGATCACCTAAGCGGCACGGGTGGTCCCCATTAGAGGTTCACGGCGCCATAAGCTCGTTGAACAGGCTTTGTGTGAAATATAGAAGAGTCTAGGACTGCTTTTATTGTCCTGGTGGCCCAGAGGTAGCATTCCCCGGTCACAATTATAAGAGTCGTGGGTTCAAATCCTGGTGGGATGAGGTGTTGATTATATGTACAAGTCCGCGTGCTTTTTTGGGCTAATGAAATATATATGGATCCTCGTGTTTCGAAGCCGCATTTGGTAAAACGTTGCTCTGATCACCTAAGCGGCACGGGTGGTCCTCATTAGAGGTTCACGGCGCCGTAAGCTCGTTGAACAGGCTTTGTGTGAAATATAGCAGAGTCTAGGGCTGCTTTTATTGTCCTAGTGGCCCAGAGGTAGCATTCCCCTGTCACCATTATAAGATCGTGGGTTCAAATCCTGGTGGGGTGAGGTGTTGATTATATGTAGAAGTCTGCGTGCTTTATTGGGCTAATGAAATATATATGGATCCTCGTGTTTCGAAGCCGGTTTTGGTAAAACGTTGCTCTGATCACCTATGCGGCACCGGTGGTCCCCATTAGTGGTTCATGGAGCCATAAGGTCGTTGAACAGGCTTTGTGTGAAATATAACAGTCTAGGACTGCTTTTAGTTTCCTGGTGGTTCAGAGGCACCGTTCCCCGGTCACAGTTATAAGATCATGGGTTCAAATCCTGATGGGGTGAGGTGTTGATTATATGTAGAAGTCTGCGTGCTTTATTGGGATAATTAAATATATATGGATCCTCGTGTTTCGAAGCCGCATTTGGTAAAACATTGCTCTGATCACCTAAGCAGCACGGGTGGTCCCCATTAGAGGTTCACGGCGCCATAATCTCGTTGAACAGGCTTTGTGTGAAATATAGTAGAGTCTAGGACTGCTTTTATTGTCCTGGTGGCCCAGAGGTAGCATTCCCCGGTCACAATTATAAGATCGTGGGTTCAAATCCTGGTGGGGAGTGAGGTGTTGATTATATGAAGAAGTCCGCGTGCTTTATTGGGCTAATAAAATATGGATCTCGTGTTTGAAGCGCATTTAGTCAAACGTTGCTCTGATCACTAAAAGCGGCCGCGGGTGATCCCTATAGTGGTTCACAGCGCCATGGCTCGTTGAAAAACTGGCCGAAATATAGCAGAGTCTGGGGCTGCTTTTATTGTCCTGGTGGCCCAGAGGTAGCATACCCCGGTCACAATTATATGATCGTGGGTTTGAATCCTGGTGGGGTGAGGTGTTCATTATATGTAGAAGTCCGCGTGCTTTATTGGGCTAATGAAATATATATGGATCCTCGTGTTTCGAAGCCGCATTTGGTAAAACGTTGCTCTGATCACCGAAGCGGCACGGGTGGTCCTCATTAAAGGTTCACGGCGCCAAAAGCTCGTAGAACAGGCTTTGTGTGAAATATAGCAGAGTCTAGGAATGCTTTTAGTGTCCTGGTGGCCCGGTCACAATTAGAAGATCGTGGGTTCGAATCCTGGTGGGGTGAGGTGTTGATTATATGAAGAAGTCCGCATGCTTTATTAGGCGAATGAAATATATATGGATGCTCGTGTTTCGAAGCCGCATTTTGTAAAACGTTGCTCTGATCACCTAAGCGGCACGGGTGGTCCTCATTAGAGGTTAACGGTGCCTTAAGCTCGTTGAACAGGCTTTGTGTGAAATATAGCAGAGTCTAGGAATGCTTTTAGTGTCCTGGTGGCCCAGAGGTAGCGATCCCCGGTCACAATTAGAAGATCGTGGGTTCGAATCCTGGTGGGGTGAGGTGTTGATTATATGAAGAAGTCCGCGTGCTTTATTGGGCTAATGAAATATATATGGATCCTCGTGTTTTAACCGCATTTTGGTAAAACGTTGCTCTGATCACCTAGCGGCTTGCAGATCCCCTATAGTGGTTCTATATAGCTCGTTAGAGCAGGCTTTGTGTGAAATATAGCAGTCTAGGACTGCTTTTATTGTCCTGGTAGCCCCGGTAGCGTTCCCCGTACAATTAGAAGATCGTGGGTTCAAAATCCTGGTGGGGTGAGGTGTTGATTATATGAAGAATCCGCGTGCTTTACTATTGAGCTAATAGAGTATATATGGATCCGTGTTTCGCCGCATTTGGTAAAACGTTACTCTGATCACCTAAGCGGCACGGGTGGTCCCCTATAGTGGTTCACAGCGCCATAAGCTCGTTGAACAGGCTTTGTGTGAAATAAAGCAGAGTCTAGGACTGCTTTTATTGTCCTGGTGGCCCAGAGGCAGCGTTCCCCCGTCACAATTATAAGATCGTGGGTTCAAATCCTGGTGGGATGAGGTTTTGATTATATGTAGAACTCCGCGTGCTTTATTGGGCTAATGAAATATATATGGATCCTCGTGTTTCGAAGCCGCATTTGGTAAAACGTTGCTCTGATCACCTAAGCGGCAAGGGTGGTCCCCATTAGAGGTTCACGGCGCCAAAAGCTCGTTGAACAGGCTTTGTTCGAAACATAGCAGAGTCTAGGACTGCTTTTAGTGTCCTGGTGACCCAGAGGTAGCGTTCCCCGGTCACAATTAGAAGATCGTGGGTTCGAATCCTGGTGGGGTGAGGTTTTGATTATATGAAGAACTCCGCATGCTTTATTGGGCTAATGAAATATATTTGGATCCTCGTGTTTCGAAGCCGCATTTGGAAAAACGTTGCTCTGATCACCTAAGCAGCATGGGTGGTCCCCATTAGAGGTTCATGGCGCCATAAGCTCGTTGAACAGGATATGTGTGGAATATAGCAGAGTGTAGGATTGCTTTTATTGTCCTGGTGGCCCAGAGGTAGCGTTCCCCGGTCACAATTAAAAGATCGTGGGTTCAAATCCTGGTGGGGTGAGGTTTTGATTATATGTAGAAGTCCGCGTGCTTTATTGGGCGATTGAAATATATATGGATCCTCGAGTTTCCAAGCCAGATTTGGTAAAACGTTGCTCTGATAACCTAAGCGGCACTGCTGGTCCCAATAAGAGGTTCACGGCGCCATATCCTCATTCAACAGGCTTTGTGTGAAATATAACAATCTAGGACTGCTTTTAGTTTCCTGGTGGTTCAGAGGCACCGTTCCCCGGTCACAGTTATAAGATCATGGGTTCAAATCCTTGTGGGGTGAGGTGTTGATTATATGTAGAAGTCTGCGTGCTTCATTGGGATAATGAAATATATATGGATCCTCGTGTTTCGAAGCCGCATTTGGAAAAAAGTTGCTCTGATCACCTAAGCAGCACGGGTGGTCCCCATTAGAGGTTCACGGCGCCATAATCTCGTTGAACAGGCTTTGTGTGAAATATAGCAGAGTCTAGGACTGCTTTTATTGTCCTGGTGGCCCAGAGGTAGCGTTCTGCCTGTCACAATTAGAAGATCTTGAGTTCAAATCCTGGTGGGGTGAGGTGTTGATTATGTGTAGAAGTCCGCGTGCTTTATTGGGCTAATGAAATATATATGGATCCTCGTGTTTCGAAGCCGCATTTGGAAAAACATTGCTCTGATCACCTAAGCAGCACGGGTGGTCCCCATTAAAGGTTCACGGCGCCATAATCTCGTTGAACAGGCTTTGTGTGAAATATAGCAGAGTCTAGGACTGCTTTTATTGTTCCTGGTGGCCCAGAGGTAGCGTCTCCCGGTCACAATTATAAGATCGTGGGTTCAAATCCTGGTGGGATGAGGTGTTGGTTATATGTAGAACTCCGCGTGCTTTATTGGGCTAATGAAATATATATGGATCCTCGTGTTTCGAAGCCGCATTTGGAAAAACGTTGCTCTGATCACTTAAGCGGCACGGGTGGTCCCCATTAGAGGTTCACGGCGCCAAAAGCTCGTTGAACAGGCTTTGTGTGAAACATAGCAGAGTCTAGGACTGCTTTAAGTGTCCTGGTGGCCCAGAGGTAGCGTTCCCCGGTCACAATTATAAGACCGTGGGTTTGAATCCTGGTGGGGTGAGGTATTGATTATATGTAGAAGTCCGAGTGCTTTATTGGGTTAATGAAATATATATGGATACTCGTGTTTCCAAGCCGGATATGGTAAAACGTTGCTCTGATCACCTAAGGGGCAAGGGTGGTCCCCATTAGAGATTCACGGCGCCATAAGGTCGTTGAACAGGCTTTGTGTGAAATATAGTAGAGTCTAGGACTGCTTTTATTGTCCTGGTGGCCCAGAGGTAGCATACCCCGGTCACAATTATAAGATCGTGGGTTTGAATCCTGGTGGGGTGAGGTGTTGATTATGTGTAGAAGTCCGCGTGCTTTATTGGGCTAATGAAATATATATGGATCCTCGTATTTTGAAGCCGCATTTGGAAAAACATTGCTCTGATCACCTAAGCAGCACGGGTGGTCCCCATTAGAGGTTCACGGCGCCATAAGCTCGTTGAACAGGATTTGTGTGAAATTTAGCAGAGTGTAGGACTGCTTTTATTGTCCTGGTGGCCCAGAGGTAGCGTTCCCCGGTCACAATTATAAGATCGTGGGTTCAAATCCTGGTGGGGTGAGGTTTTGATTATATGTAGAAGTCCGCGTGCTTTATTGGGCGATTGAAATATATATGGATCCTCGAGTTTCCAAGCCAGATTTGGTAAAACGTTGCTCTGATAACCTAAGCGGCACTGCTGGTCCCAATAAGAGGTTCACGGCGCCATAAGCTCATTCAACAGGCTTTGTGTGAAACATAACAGTCTAGGACTGCTTTTAGTTTCCTAGTGGTTCAGAGGCACCGTTCCCCGGTCACAGTTATAAGACCATGGGTTCAAATCCTGGTGGGGTGAGGTGTTGATTATGTGTTAAGGTCCGCGTGCTTTATTGGGCTAATGAAATATATATGGATCCTCGTGTTTCGAAGCCGCATTTGGTAAAACGTTGCTCTGATCACCTAAGCGGCACGGGTGGTCCTCATTAGAGGTTCACGGCGCCATAAGCTCGTTGAACAGGCTTTGTGTGAAATATAGCAGAGTCTAGGGCTGCTTTTATTGTCCTAGTGGCCCAGAGGTAGCATTCCCATGTCACAATTATAAGATCGTGGGTTCAAATCCTGGTGGGGTGAGGTGTTGATTATATATAGAAGTCTGCGTGCTTTATTGGGCTAATGAAATATATATGGATCCTCGTGTTTCGAAGCCGGTTTTGGTAAAACGTTGCTCTGATCACCTAAGCGGCACCGGTGGTCCCCATTAGTGGTTCATGGAGCCATAAGGTCGTTGAACAGGCTTTGTGTGAAATATAACAGTCTAGGACTGCTTTTAGTTTCCTGGTGGTTCAGAGGCACCGTTCCCCGGTCACAGTTATAAGATCATGGGTTCAAATCCTGATGGGGTGAGGTGTTGATTATATGTAGAAGTCCGCGTGCTTTATTGGGATAATGAAATATATATGGATCCTCGTGTTTCGAAGCCGCATTTGGTAAAACGATGCTCTGATCATCTAAGCGGCACGGGTGGTCCCCATTAGAGGTTCACGGCGCCATTAGCTCGTTAAACAGGATTTGTGTGAAATATAGCAGAGTCTAGGACTGCTTTTATTGTCCTGGTGGCCCAGAGGTAGCTTTTCCCGGTCACAATTATAAGATCGTAGGTTCAAATCCTGGTGGGGTGAGGTTCTTGATTATATGTAGAATTCCGCGTGCTTTATTGGGCTAATGAAATATATATGGATCCTCGTGTTACGAAGCCGCATTTGGTAAAACGTTGCTCTGATCACCTAAGCGGCACGGGTGGTCCCCTATAGTGGTTCACAGTGCCATAAGCTCGTTGAAAAGGCTTTGTGTGAAATATAGCAGAGTCTAGGGCTGCTTTTATTGTCCTAGTGGCCCAGAGGTAGCATTCCCCGGTCACAATTATATAATCGTGGGTTCAAATCCTGGTGGGGTGAGGTGTTGATTATATGTAGAAGTCTGCGTGCCTTATTGGGCTAATGAAATATATATGGATCCTCGTGTTTTGAAGCCGGTTTTGGTATAACGTTGCTCTGATCACCTAAGCGGCACAGGTGGTCTACATTAGTGGTTCATGGAGCCAGAAGGTCGTTGAACAGGCTTTGTGTGAAATATAGTAGAGACTTGGACTGCTTTTATTGTCCTGGTGGCCCAGAGGTAGCATACCCCGGTCACAATTATAAGATCGTGGGTTTGAATCCTGGTGGGGTGAGGTGTTGATTAAATGTGAAATCCGCGTGCTTTATTGAGCTAATAAATATATATGGATCCTCGTGTTTCGAAGCATTTAACTCTGATCACCTAAGCGGCACGGGTGGTCCTCATTAAAGGTTCACGGCGCCAAAAGCTCGTTGAACAGGCTTTGTGTGAAATATAGCAGAGTTTAGGAATGCTTTTAGTGTCCTGGTGGCCCGGTCACAATTAGAAGATCGTGGGTTCGAATCCTGGTGGGGTGAGGTGTTGATTATATGAAGAAGTCCGCGTGCTTTATTAGGCTAATGAAATATATATGGATCCTCGTGTTTCGAAGCCGCATTTTGTAAAACGTTGCTCTGATCACCTAAGCGGCACGGGTGGTCCTCATTAGAGGTTAACGGTGCCTTAAGCTCGTTGCACAGGCTTTGTGTGAAATATAGCAGAGTCTAGGAATGCTTTTAGTGTCCTGGTGGCCCAGAGGTAGCGATCCCCGGTCACAATTAGAAGATCGTGGGTTCGAATCCTGGTGGGGTGAGGTGTTGATTATATGAAGAAGTCCGCGTGCTTTATTGGGCTAATGAAATATATATGGATCCTCGTGTTTCGAAGATGGTTTTGGTAAAACGTTGCTCTGATCACCTAAGCGGCACCGGAAGTCCCCATTAGTGGTTCATGGAGCCATCAGGTCGTTGAACAGGCTTTGTGTGAAATATAGTAGAGACTTGGACTGCTTTTATTGTCCTGGTGGCCCAGAGGTAGCATACCCCGGTCACAATTATAAGATCGTGGGTTTGAATCCTGGTGGGGTGAGGTGTTGATTATATGTAGAAGTCCGCGTGCTTTATTGGGCTAATGAAATATATATGGATCCTCGTGTTTCGAAGCCGCATTTGGTAAAACGTTGCTCTGATCACCGAAGCGGCACGGGTGGTCCTCATTAAAGGTTCACGGCGCCAAAAGCTCGTTGAACAGGCTTTGTGTGAAATATAGGAGAGTCTAGGAATGCTTTTAGTGTCCTGGTGGCCCGGTCACAATTAGAAGATCGTGGGTTCGAATCCTGGTGGGGTGAGGTGTTGATTATATGAAGAAGTCCGCGTGCTTTATTAGGCTAATGAAATATATATGGATGCTCGTGTTTCGAAGCCGCATTTTGTAAAACGTTGCTCTGATCACCTAAGCGGCACGGGTGGTCCTCATTAGAGGTTAACGGTGCCTTAAGCTCGTTGAACAGGCTTTGTGAAATATAGCAGTATTCAGGAATGCTTTAGGTGTCCTGGTGGCCCAGAGGCGATCCCTCGGTCACAATTAGAAGATCGTGGGTTCGAATCCTGGGTGTGAGGTGTTGATTATATGAAGAAGTCCGCTGCGGCTTTATTGGGCCAATGAAATATATATGGATCCTCGTTTCAGTCGCATTTGGCAAAAACGTTGCTCTGATCACCTGCTGCACGGGTGGTCCCCTAGGTGGTTCACGGCGCCATAAGCTCGTTAAACAGGCTTTGTGTGAAATATAGTAGAGTCTAGGACTGCCTTTATTGTCCTGGTGGCCCAGAGGTAGCGTTCCCCGGTCACAATTATAAGATCATGGGTTCAAATCCTGGTGGGGTGAGGTGTTGATTATATGTAGAAGTCCGCGTGCTTTATTGGGCTAATGAAATATATATGGATCCTCGTGTTTCGAAGCCGCATTTGGTAAAACGTTGCTCTGATCACCTAAGCGGCACGGGGGGTCCTCATTAGAGGTTCACGGCGCCATAAGCTCGCTGAACAGGCTTTGTGTGAAATATAGCAGAGTCTAGGACTGCTTTTATTGTTCCTGGTGGCCCAGAGGTAGCGTCCCCCGGTCACAATTATAAGATCGTGGTTTCAAATCCTGGTGGGATGAGGTGTTGATTATATGTAGAACTCCGCGTGCTTTATTGGGCTAATGAAATATATATGGATCCTCGTGTTTCGAAGCCGCATTTGGTAAAACGTTGCTCTGATCACCTAAGCGGCAAGGGTGGTCCCCATTAGAGGTTCACGGCGCCAAAAGCTCGTTGAACAGGCTTTGTGCGAAACATAGCAGAGTCTAGGACTGCTTTTAGTGTCCTGGTGACCCAGAGGTAGCGTTCCCCGGTCACAATTAGAAGATCGTGGGTTCGAATCCTGGTGGGGTGAGGTTTTGATTATATGAAGAACTCCGCATGCTTTATTGGGCTAATGAAATATATATGGATCCTCGTGTTTCGAAGCCGCATTTGGTAAAACGTTGCTCTGATCACCTAAGCAGCACGGGTGGTCCCCAATAGTGGTTCACAGCGCCATAAGCTCGTTGAACAGGCTTTGTGTGAAATATAGCAGAGTCTAGGACTGCTTTTATTGTCCTAGTGGCCCAGAGGTAGCATTCACCGGTAACAATTATAAGATCGTGGGTTCAAATCCTGGAGGGGTGAGGTGTTGATTATATGTAGAAGTCTGCGTGCTTTATTGGGCTAATGAAATATATATGGATCCTCGTGTTTCGAAGCCGCATTTGGTAAAACTTTGCTCTGATCACCTAAGCGGCACGGGTGGTCCTCATTAAAGGTTCACGGCGCCATAAGCTCGTTGAACAGGATATGTGTGGAATATAGCAGAGTGTAGGACTGCTTTTATTGTCCTGGTGGCCCAGAGGTAACGTTCCACGGTCACAATTAAAAGATCGTGGGTTCAAATCCTGGTGGGGTGAGGTTTTGATTATATGTAGAAGTCCGCGTGCTTTATTGGGCGATTGAAATATATATGGATCCTCGAGTTTCCAAGCCAGATTTGGTAAAACGTTGCTCTGATAACCTAAGCGGCACTGCTGGTCCCAATAAGAGGTTCACTGCGCCATATGCTCATTCAACAGGCTTTGTGTGAAATATAACAATCTAGGACTGCTTTTAGTTTCCTGGTGGTTCAGAGGCACCGTTCCCCGGTCACAGTTATAAGATCATGGGTTCAAATCCTTGTGGGGTGAGGTGTTGATTATATGTAGAAGTCTGCGTGCTTCATTGGGATAATGAAATATATATGGATCCTCGTGTTTCGAAGCCGCATTTGGAAAAACGTTGCTCTGATCACTTAAGCGGCACGGGTGGTCCCCATTAGAGGTTCACGGCGCCAAAAGCTCGTTGAACAGGCTTTGTGTGAAACATAGCAGAGTCTAGGACTGCTTTTAGTGTCCTGGTGGCCCAGAGGTAGCGTTCCCCGGTCACAATTATAAGATCGTGGGTTTGAATCCTAGTGGGGTGAGGTATTGATTATATGTAGAAGTCCGAGTGCTTTATTGGGCTAATGAAATATATATGGATACTGCGGTTTCCAAGTCGATATGGCAAAACGCTGTTTCCGATCACCTATGGACAAGGGTGGTCCCCTATTAGAGACTACTGCCATAAGGTCGTTGAACAGGTGGCTTGTGAAAATATAGCAGAGTAATAGACTGCCATTGTTCTGGTGGTCTAGAGGTAGCGCATACCCCGGTCACAATTATAAGATCGTGGGTTTGAATCCTGGTGGGGTGAGGTGTTGGTTATATGTAGAAGTCCGCGTGCTTTATTGGGCTAATGAAACATATATGGATCCTCGTGTTTCGAAGCCGCATTTGGTAAAACGTTGTTCTGATCATCTAAGCGGCGCGGGTGGTCCCCATTAGAGGTTCACGGCGCCATTAGCTCGTTAAACAGGCTTTGTGTGAAATATAGCAGAGTCTAGGACTGCTTTTATTGTCCTGGTGGCCCAGAGGTAGCGTTCCCGTCACAATTATAAGATCGTGGGATCAAATCCTGGTGGGGTGAGGTGTTGATTATATGTAGAAGTCCGAGTGCTTTATTGGGCTAATGAAATATATTTGGATCCTCGTGTTTCGAAGCCGCATTTGGAAAAACGTTGCTCTGATCACCTCAGCAGCACGGGTGGTCCCCATTAGAGGTTCACGGCGCCATAAGCTCGTTGAACAGGATTTGTGTGAATTTTAGCAGAGTGTAGGACTACTTTTATTGTCATGGTGGCCCAGAGGTAGCGTTCCCCGGTCACAATTATAAGATCGTGGGTTCAAATCCTAGTGGGGTGAGGTTTTGATTTTATGTAGAAGTCCGCGTGCTTTATTGGGCGATTGAAATATATATGGATCCTCGAGTTTCCAAGCCAGATTTGGTAAAACGTTGCTCTGATAACCTAAGCGGCACTGCTTGTCCCAATAAGAGGTTCACGGCGCCATAAGCTCATTCAACAGGCTTTGTGTGAAATATAACAGTCTAGGACTGCTTTTAGTTTCCTGGTGGTTCAGAGGCACCGCTCCCGGTCAAGTTATAAGAGGATCAGCGGGTTCAAATCCTGGTGGGGGTGAGGTGTTGATTGTGTTAAGGTCCAAGGTGGTTTATTGGGCTAATGAAATATATATATGGATCCTCGTTTCAAGTCAAAAGATTTGGTAAAACGTTGCTCTGATCACCTAAGCGGCACGGGTGGTCCCCATTAGAGGTTCACGGCGCTATAAGCTCGTTGAACAGGCTTTGTGTGAAATATAACAGCGTCTAGGATCGCTTATTGTCCCAGGCCTAGAGGTAGCATTCCCCGTCACAATTATAAGATCGTGGGTCTTAAATCCTGGTGGGGTGAGGTGTTGATTATATGTAGAAGTCTGTGCTTTATTGGCCACGAAATATATATGGATCCTCGTGTTTCGAAGCCGGTTTTGGTAAAACGTTGCTCTGATCACCTAAGCGGCACGGGTGGTCCCCTATAGTGGTTCACAGCGCCATAAGCTCGTTGAAAAGGCATTGTGTGAAATATAGCAGAGTCTAGGGGGGCTTTTATTGTCCTAGTGGCCCAGAGGTAGCATTCCCCGGTCACAATTATAAGATCGTGGGTTCAAATCCTTGTGGGGTGAGGTGTTGATTATATGTAGAAGTCTGAGTGCTGACAATAATGAAATATATATGGATCCTCGTGTTGCCGGTTTTGGTAAATCGTTGCTCTGATCACCTAAGAGGCACAGGTGGTCCCCATTAGTGGTTCATGGAGCCATAAGGTCGTTGAACAGGCTTTGTGTGAAATATAGTAGAGACTTGGACTGCTTTTATTGTCCTGGTGGCCCAGAGGTAGCATACCCCGGTCACAATTATAAGATCGTGGATTTGAATCCTGGTGGGGTGAGGTGTTGATTATATGTAGAAGTCCGCGTGCTTTATTGGGCTAATGAAATATATATGGATCCTCGTGTTTCGAAGCCGCATTTGGTAAAACGTTGCTCTGATCACCTGAGCGGCACGGGTGGTCCCCATTAAAGGTTCACGGCGCCATAAGCTCGTTGAACAGGCTTTGTGTGAAATATAGGAGAGTCTAGGACTGCTTTTATTGTCCTGGTGGCCCAGAGGTAGCATTCCCCGGTCACAATTATAAGAGTCAGGTGTTCAAATCCTGGTGGTGAGGGGTGTTGATTATGGTACAAGTCCGCCGCGGCTTTATTAGGCTAATGAACATATATGATCTCGTGGTTTCGGGAAGTCAAGACGGTAAACGTTGCTCTGATACCTAAGCGCACGGGCGGTACCTATTAGAGGTTCACGGGCGCTAAGCCAAGTGAACAGGCTTTGTGTGAAATATAGTAGAGTCTAGGACTGCTTTTATTGTCCTGGTGGCCCAGAGGTAGCGTTCCCCGGTCACAATTATAAGATCGTGGGTTCAAATCCTGGTGGGGTGAGGTGTTGATTATATGTAGAAGTCTGCCTGCTTTATTGGGCTAATGAAATATATATGAATCTTAGTGTTTCGAAGCCGCATTTGGTAAAACGTTGCTCTGGTCACCTAAGCGGCACGGGTGGTCCCATTATAGTGGTTCACAGAGCCATAAGCTCGTTGAACAGGCTTTGTGTGAAATATAAGAGAGTCTAGGACTGCTTTTATTGTTCCTGGTGGCCCAGAGGTAGCGTCTCCCGGTCACAATTATAAGATCGTGGGTTCAAATCCTGGTGGGATGAGGTGTTGATTATATGTAGAACTCCGCGTGCTTTATTGGCCTAATGAAATATATATGGATCCTCGTGTTTCGAAGCCGCATTTGGAAAAACGTTGCTCTGATCACCTAAGCGGCACGGGTGGTCCCCTATAGTGGTTCACAGCGCCATAAGCTCGTTGAACAGGCTTTGTGTGAAATAAAGAAGAGTCTAGGACTGCTTTTATTGTCCTGGTGGCCCAGAGGTAGCGTTCCCCCGTCACAATTATAAGACCGTGGGTTCAAATCCTGGTGGGATGAGGTGTTGATTATATGTAGAACTCCGCGTGCTTTATTGGGCTAATGAAATATATATGGATCCTCGTGTTTCGAAGCCGCATTTGGTAAAACGTTGCTCTGATCACCTAAGCGGCAAGGGTGGTCCCCATTAGAGGTGCACGGCGCCAAAAGCTCGTTGAACAGGCTTTGTGCGAAACATAGCAGAGTCTAGGACTGCTTTTAGTGTCCTGGTGACCCAGAGGTAGCGTTCCCCGGTCACAATTAGAAGATCGTGGGTTCGAATCCTGGTGGGGTGAGGTTTTGATTATATGAAGAACTCCGCATGCTTTATTGGGCTAATGAAATATATATGGATCCTCGTGTTTCGAAGCCGCATTTGGTAAAAAGTTGCTCTGATCACCTAAGCAGCACGGGTGGTCCCCAATAGTGGTTCACAGCGCCATAAGCTCGTTGAACAGGCTTTGTGTGAAATATAGCAGAGTCTAGGACTGCTTTTATTGTCCTAGTGGCCCAGAGGTAGCATTCACCGGTAACAATTATAAGATCGTGGGTTCAAATCCTGGTGGGGTGAGGTGTTGATTATATGTAGAATTCTGCGTGCTTTATTGGGCTAATGAAATATATATGGATCCTCGTGTTTCGAAGATGGATTTGGTAAAACGTTGCTCTGATCACCTAAGCGGCACAGGTGGTCCCCATTAGAGGTTCATGGAGCCATAAGGTCGTTGAAGAGGCTTTATGTGAAATATAGTAGAGACTTGGACTGCTTTTATTGTCCTGGTGGCCCAGAGGTAGCATACCCCGGCCACAATTATAAGATCGTGGGTTTGAATCCTGTTGGGGTGAGGTATTGATTATATGTAGAAGTCCGAGTGCTTTATTGGGCTAATGAAATATATATGGATACTCGTGTTTCCTTGCCGGATGTGGTAAAACGTTGCTCTGATCACCTAAGGGGCAAGGGTGGTCCCAATAAGAGGTTCACGGCGCCATAAGGTCGTTGAACAGGCTTTGTGAAATATAGCAGAGTCTAGGACTGCTTTTATTGTCCTGGTGGCCCAGAGGTAGCGTCCCCCGGTCACAATTATAAGATTGTGGGTTCAAATCCTGGTGGGGTGAGGTGTTGATTATATGTAGAAGTCCGCTTGCTTTATTGGGTTAATGAAATATATATGGATCCTCGTGAGCCAAGCCGTGATTTGGGAAAAAACGTTACAATTTAAGCAGCATGGGTGGTCTCATTAGAGGTTCACGGCGCCATAAGCTCGTTGAACAGGATTTGTGTGAAATATAGCAGAGTGTAGGACTGCTTTTATTGTCCTGGTGGCCCAGAGGTAGCGTTCCCCGGTCACAATTAAAAGATCGTTGGTTCAAATCCTTGTGGGGTGAGGTTTTGATTATATGTAGACGTCCGAGTGCTTTATTGGGCGATTGAAATATATATGGATCCTCGAGTTTCCAAGCCAGATTTGGTAAAACGTTGCTCTGATAACCTAAGCGGCACTGCTGGTCCCAATAAGAGGTTCACGGCGCCATATGCTCATTCAACAGGCTTTGTGTGAAATATAACAATCTAGGACTGCTTTTAGTTTCCTGGTGGTTCAGAGGCACCGTTCCCCGGTCACAGTTATAAGATCATGGGTTCAAATCCTTGTGGGGTGAGGTGTTGATTATATGTAGAAGTCTTCGTGCTTTATTGGGATAATGAAATATATATGGATCCTCGTGTTTCGAAGCCGCATTTGGTAAAACATTGCTCTGATCACCTAAGCAGCACGGGTGGTTCCCATTAGAGGTTCACGGCGCCATAATCTCGTTGAACAGGCTTTGTGTGAAATATAGCAGAGTCTAGGACTGCTTTTATTGTCCTGGTGGCCCAGAGGTAGCGTTCCGCCTGTCACACTAGGCGATCTTGAGTTCAACCTGGTGGGGTGAGGTTGATTATGTGTAGAAGTCCGCTGCTTATTGGGCTAATGAAATATATATGGAGCCTCGGTGGTTTCGAAGTCGATTGGTAAAACGTTTGATCACCTAAGCAGCACGGGTGAATCCCCTATAGTGGTTCACATAGCGCCATAAGCTCTGCGAAAACGGCTTTGTGTGAAATATAGCAGAGTCTAGGACTGCTTTTATTGTCCTGGTGGCCCAGAGGTAGCGTCCCCCGGTCACAATTATAAGATTGTGGGTTCAAATCCCGGTGGGGTGAGGTGTTGATTATATGTAGAAGTCCGCCTGCTTTATTGGGTTAATGAAATATATATGGATCCTCGTGTTTCGAAGCCGCATTTGGTAAAACGTTGCTCTGATCACCTAAGCGGCACGGGTGGTCCTCATTAAAGGTTCACGGCGCCATAAGCTCGTTGAACAGGCTTTGTGTGAAATATAGCAGAGTCTAGGAATGCTTTTAGTGTCCTGGTGGCCCAGAGGTAGCGATCCCCGGTCACAATTAGAAGATCGTGGGTTCGAATCCTGGTGGGGTGAGGTGTTGATTATATGAAGAAGTCCGCGTGCTTAATTGGGCTAATGAAATATATATGGATCCTCGTGTTTCGAAGCCGCATTTGGTAAAACATTGCTCTGATCACCTAAGCAGCACGGGTGGTCCCCATTAGAGGTTCACGGCGCCATAATCTCGTTGAACAGGCTTGGTGAAATATAAAGTGGTAGTCTAGGACTGCTTTTATTGTCCTGGTGTCTAGAGGTAGCGCTCCGCCCGTCACAATTGTAGGAAGATCGAGTTCAAATCCTGGTGGGGGTGAGGTGTTGATTATGTGCAGAGGTCCCGTTTTATTGGGCTAATGAACATATATGGATCCTCGTGGTTTCGGTCGCATTTGATACAAAAACGTTGCAATGATCACCTAAGGCGGCACGGGTGGTCCCCATTAGTGGTTCACAGCGCCATAAGCTGGTTGAAAAGGCTTTGTGTGAAATATAGCACAGTCTAGGGCTGCTTTTATTGTCCTAGTGGCCCAGAGGTAGCATTCCCCGGTCACAATTATAAGATCGTGGGTTCAAATCCTGGTGGGGTGAGGTGTTGATTATATGTAGAAGTCTGCGTGCTTTATTAGGCTAATAAAATATATATGGATCCTCGTGTTTCGAAGCCGGTTTTGGTAAAACGTTGCTCTGATCACCTAAGAGGCACAGGTGGTCCCCATTAGTGGTTCATGGAGCCATAAGGTCGTTGAACAGGCTTTGTGTGAAATATAGTAGAGACTTGGACTGCTTTTATTGTCCTGGTGGCCCAGAGGTAGCATACCCCGGTCACAATTATAAGATCGTGGATTTGAATCCTGGTGGGGTGAGGTGTTGATTATATGTAGAAATCCGCGTGCTTTATTGGGCTAATGAAATATATATGGATCCTCGTGTTTCGAAGCCGCATTTGGTAAAACGTTGCTCTGATCACCTGAGCGGCACGGGTGGACCCCATTAAAGGTTCACGGCGCCATAAGCTCGTTGAACAGGCTTTGTGTGAAATATAGGAGAGTCTAGGACTGCTTTTATTGTCCTGGTGGCCCAGAGGTAGCATTCCCCGGTCACAATTATAAGAGTCGTGTGTTCAAATCCTGGTGGGGTGAGGTGTTGATTATATGTACAAGTCCGCGTGCTTTATTAGGCTAATGAAATATATATGGATCCTCGTGTTTCGAAGCCGCATTTGGTAAAAAGTTGCTCTGATCACCTAAGCGGCACGGGCGGTACCCATTAGAGGTTCACGGCGCCATAAGCTCGTTGAACAGGCTTTGTGTGAAATATAGCAGAGTCTAGGGCTGCTTTTATTGTCCTAGTGGCCCAGAGGTAGCATTCCCCGGTCACAATTATAAGATCGTGGGTTCAAATCCTGGTGGGGTGAGGTGTTGATTATATGTAGAAGTCTGCGTGCTTTATTAGGCTAATGAAATATATATGGATCCTCGTGTTTCGAAGCCGCATTTGGTAAAACGTTGCTCTGATCACCTAAGCGGTACGGGTGGTACCCTATAGTGGTTCACAGCACCATAAGCCGCTGGAACAGGCTTTGTGTGAAATATAGCAGAGTCTAGGAATGCTTTTATTGTCCTGGTGGCCCAGAGGTAGCGTCCCCAGGTCACAATTATAAGATCGTGGGTTCAAATCCTTGTGGGGTGAGTTGTTGATTATATGTAGAAGTCCGCGTGCTTTATTGGGCTAATGAAATATATATGGATCCTCGTGTTTCGAAGCCGCATTCGGTAAAACGTTGCTCTGATCACGTAAGCGGCACGGGTGGTCCCTATTAGAGGTTCCCGGCGCCATAAGCTCGTTGAACAGGCTTTGTGTGAAATATAGCAGAGTCTAGGACTGCTTTTATTGTCCTGGTGGCCCAGAGGTAGCGTTCCCCCGTCACAATTATACGATCGTGGGTTCAAATCCTGGTGGGATGAGGTGTTGATTATATGTAGAACTCCGCGTGCTTTATTGGGCTAATGAAATATATATGGATCCTCGTGTTTAGAAGCCGCATTTGGTAAAACGTTGCTCTGATCACCTAAGCGGCAAGGGTGGTCCCCATTAGAGGTTCACGTCGCCAAAAGCTCGTTGAACAGGCTTTGTGCGAAACATAGCAGAGTCTAGGACTGCTTTTAGTGTCCTGGTGACCCAGAGGTAGCGTTACCCGGTCACAATTAGAAGATCGTGGGTTCGAATCCTGGTGGGGTGAGGTTTTGATTATATGAAGAACTCCGCATGCTTTATTGGGCTAATGAAATATATATGGATCCTCGTGTTTCGAAGCCGCATTTGGTAAAACGTTGCTCTGATCACCTAAGCAGCACGGGTGGTCCCCTATAGTGGTTCACAGCGCCATAAGCTCGTTGAACAGGCTTTGTGTGAAATATAGCAGAGTCTAGGACTGCTTTTATTGTCCTAGTGGCCCAGAGGTAGCATTCACCGGTAACAATTATAAGATCGTGGGTTCAAATCCTGGTGGGGTGAGGTGTTGATTATATGTAGAATTCTGCGTGCTTTATTGGGCTAATGAAATATATATGGATCCTCGTGTTTCGAAGATGGATTTGGTAAAACGTTGCTCTGATCACCTAAGCGGCACAGGTGGTCCCCATTAGAGGTTCATGGAGCCATAAGGTCGTTGAAGAGGCTTTATGTGAAATATAGTAGAGACTTGGACTGCTTTTATTGTCCTGGTGGCCCAGAGGTAGCATACCCCGGCCACAATTATAAGATCGTGGGTTTGAATCCTGTTGGGGTGAGGTATTGATTAGATGTAGAAGACCGAGTGCTTTATTGGGCTAATGAAATATATATGGATACTCGTGTTTCCAAGCCGGATGTGGTAAAACGTTGCTCTGATCACCTAAGGGGCAAGGGTGGTCCCCATTAGAGGTTCAAGGCGCCATAAGGTCGTTGAACAGGCTTTGTGTGAAATATAGTAGAGTCTAGGACTGCTTTTATTGTCCTGGTGGCCCAGAGATAGCATACCCCGGTCACAATTATAAGATCGTGGGTTTGAAACCTGGTGGGGTGAGGTGTTGATTATATGTAGAAGTCCGAGTGCTTTATTGGGCTAATGAAATATATTTGGATCCTCGTGTTTCGAAGCCGCATTTGGAAAAACGTTGCTCTGATCACCTAAGCAGCATGGGTGGTCCCCATTAGAGGTTCATGGCGCCATAAGCTCGTTGAACAGGATATGTGTGGAATATAGCAGAGTGTAGGACTGCTTTTATTGTCC
>NW_024754780.1:0-22210 GCF_018991925.1 Homarus americanus
TTACATTGTTTGTTTAGTTATATACATAAAGGGTAACTTATTCTAAATGGTGAGTACAGGCGTGTGAGGCAGAATGTCTGACCGCACACTTTGTTATTCACATTTGCAGGAGAAATATTCAGCACATTATTTGGTTCTATACATGAGAACTGATATAGTTTTAAGTACAAAAATTTACATACAATCTTAATATGTCGGCTATCCTGCCATTGGGTGAGTGTTGTGCCATTTCACACACAGTGCGTGCTTGGACCTGTCCCTAAAGGTTCTATCTTCACACAGTCGAGGATGCTGGTGTTCCAGAATTGACAGCTATATGTCTGGCCACACACTTTGCATTTAGTCTTGTTTACATCTGCTTGAGGAACATACTGCCAGAGGTACTTATATCTAACCTTAATCTAGCGTTTACTGCAACATCTTGTAATCTAGTGATCTTGATACGTGCTCCCATATACATGTTTCACTTGATACATCTCATCATGGTAAACTATCTATCGACCCAGTGCCTGTTTGCACTTGTCTCCTTTCGTCAGGATTCATCAATAAGTTCTTTCACAATTACAGTTTGAGGGGTTCTTTTGACCAGACCCAGAAGTGTATTCAACGTTGACTTTGTTAGACTCGAGTTTGGCGAGGGCATCAACTCTACCATGTTTTTATAGGGCCTATGTGAGAGGATCCACAACAGTTTGACCTTGACACTCCCTGTATCAGCAAAGGTACGCATATTTGTGTCTGGCTTCAGAAACAAGAGCGTGACAACTGAGTTGAGGGCCTCGAGGGCAAGTAGTGAGGTTAGAGAGTCAGTGATGATGAAACTGTCAGTGACAGTGGTTTCAATGAATATATAATGGCTGTGAGTATAGCCCAGCTAATTCAGTTTGTAGAATTGGATGCCCAGTTGTTAATTCTCACTCCTTTTCTCAATTATATACCGTCATTGAGTCTAACAATAGCACTTCAGCCCTCCACAGGCAGTGTTAAGAGATCCATCGAGGTGTATAGATGGTCTGTGTGATATTATCATCAGTCTGTAAGTGTGTATGTGTTCAAAGCTCTCACTTTGGCAGTGTGTTGGAGATAAATACTTTGTATAATTATTTTTTAGGCGGATATGTCGGTATTGTGATATCGAAGAGCTGTCCACAAGATGGCAGGAAGCGCTGTTGTCTCTCAACTTTGTACAGGTGGTCTAGTCCAAACATCTTCATATGTGTGGCTAGTTTGGATCATTTAGACTCACAGTCCTATGGTTCGCCATTCACCAGCAACTATATAGAAACAATAATGTTATCAGGATCATCTTTTAGAAACCTCAGAGACCATCATGAGGTTGACTTCAGTATTCTATCTTTAACACTAGAGCCAACCTGGTTCTTTCCTCATATTAAGTACTTTAGTGCTGGGGATTGATTTTGCCGCTTACTGCGGTTACTTTATTATTTTACTCATCATAACGAGCGGTAGCATGTTTTTTTTTTTCATATGGTTTCATTAAAAATTTTCTTCCAAGTTAAGACTGAGGCTTAATTTTTGGAAAAAAGAATAAAAGTAAACGGAAGACCACCACAAGTCCTCAAGTTAGGAACTGGAGAAGCCAATCCTTGATGTCCAAATGACATCTTTGGGAATAACATCAGAAAAGTCACGGACGAAACAGAGAGCGAAAACAGATGCTTTCCCAGGATATCAAGATTCTTTGAAAAATTAGAATATGGTGGACTCAGCAGCAGAAACTTTATGAACCTTGCCCAAACATTCAAAGAATGATATTATAGGAATTACACGAAGAAAAGTAATTTTTATATATTTTTTTTCCATTTCATTATGCTTTACTTTCAATTAATTTCTCACAGTACAAAATTTACTGCTTTATTGTTTCTTAGTAATTGAATTATAGAATAAACTAATTTCTATTAAGAGGTATCTATATTTTGTGATATATATAAGCAATGCCAAATAATTTGTGATATTTAGGTTAATTTAGTACAGGATATTACTACTGTATTATTATTATAGGTTAAATGCATTTTTCTTTATTGCAATGAAATAATGTTTGTATAAAACGATAGTATAATTTTTTGTAAGATAAGCTATATTTATAAATTTATAATAAAACATTTGAATATGAAACGATATAATTATATGCTTTTTCCTTTGTTTATTTTATTGTAATTGATAATAGATGAAACATATTGGCTTGAATTTGGTTGTATATGATTTTAAATATTATATAATCAAACAACAAACCATGATGAAACATTGAACGTACTCACACTATTGATGAAGATTCTTACTCACATTACATACAAATTAGAACAAGTGTATTGACAACTCAGCAGAGAAATGAAACAAAAAATAATTTACAAAATCTAAAATATATAAAATAACCATGTAAAAATAAACTTAATACATACCTCCACAATGACAACAAAAGTAAAACAGAACATGCATGTTAACGAAAACACTAAGAATTTATTTACAATATCTGTCTGTCTGCCATGACCTCCAGCCACATTGTCTCTGGTCTTGTTCGGTACCATCCATTTAGCCAATACAGCCTGGCATATTTCACAATGACAGAACTCCTGCATGGCAGTAGTCTCCTCTGCTGGGGTAGGGGAACCGAATGTATCGTGTTTAATGGTGGTGATGGCGCAGGTAACCCTCTTGATGGATCGACAAACGCTTGCCTGTAGTATATCTGCCGTGTCTCCAACAGTCAGCTGCAAATCACCTGTTGCCAGGTAATGGAGTGCAACCAGTAACTGCCGTCTTGGTGAGATACGGAGACCTAGAAAAGTATTTGTACAAAGTGCTTTGGATAAATTATGGTGTGAAATTATACACTCTTTTCTTTATACACAGAGAATGGATATATACCAGTCTCTTTAACGTAGGCTGGTATTGTGCAGACTGTGGGAGCTGCAATTCACATATAATTTGGAAGCAAAACTTAATAATTCTACAAGATCTAAATCAATATGACTACTGTGCATGTTTTGGTCCTGAACTGTTATTTATTCAATTTCCTCTCTGTTTCTGGAAGCTGGAAGATGGTGTCTATTTCTTGTAACAAGGCTGTAACACACTGTTTTGATAGCCGATACCTCCCGCACAAACTTCCATTCCCCCGTCGGTGAAAACCTTTGAAAGGATCCATCCGCTGCCGTCTATGGTTTCTGGCCACCCTCGCTATCTCCATGACATGGATGACATCAAACTTCTTGGACTTCATCCAAAATATTCAACAGAAATATTCCATGCTGAAAAAAAGATTAAATAAATTCATGCATTAGTAGGAAATCAAACTAACCTCCCTTCCATATCTCAAAACCTCTCCTTACTCCACCCTACCTACTAAAAAAAATAACTTACGACCATAATGAAAACCATTAACCCCTCAACGAGATAACCCCTTCACTGTGAAACGAGCTCTCTCCCCAAGACAAGTAAACTCATCTGGCATTGGTCAGAGTACCCAATACAGTGATAACCAAGGACTTTGCATCATACTAAATGAGTTAACTGTAGATTTTGTGGGCTTTTATTTTTATTTTTGGTACTTTCCAGGAATAAGTTTAGTGATCATGCATATGGTCACAGTTATGTTCCTTTAATATCATTTTGTGGTATTTGGGGGTTATTTACATCCCTAAAATCACAGCTAACCTAACCCAACTGGAATACTGACTTAACTATCATGAAATAAGTATACAGTATTTATATCAATATTTAAAGGAGGTTGGATTAAGGACAGTCCATACATGGTAAATTTCTGGTTACAGTTAATTGATCCAAGTCTGATATTTCTGTTGTCATCATTGGAAATGTATATCACATTTATTGGGAATTCATAATTTCATTATCTTTGAATACCAGGGTGTAATACAAAAAACATTTAAAGGTAGGAGTCTCTCCTCGACTTACGACAGTGTTTCGTCCCGACATTGGTCATAGCCACTACAATATTGTTATTAAATATTGCTTATCCTCAATGACTTCCTAATAGTGATAAACAATACAATTTGGTGCTAATTTTCCTCTTACATAAGTAGCTTTGGTGTATAGGGTGAAACATCTATCATGAAGTGATTGTCATTTGAACTTCGCGAGGTCTAGTTGTAAAAAAAAAACTGTGTTTTTGATCTATATAATCAATTTGGTAAAATGATCGTTGATCATCCACCTTCATGTTGAAAAAAACATATTTCAATACCATAAACCTAACTTACCCCCAACTTATTGGTGTAACCTAACTTAACTGGTAGAAATCGGTCAACAAATCATTAAATTCGCTGGATGGTCAAAAGATAATATCGTCAATTCCATTTTACTTTGAAGGACTTATTCATTTTTTTTTGAAATGTGGGACATACAAAAGCCAATATATCTACATTTGAGTTTCTGCCAGTGTGAATGGCAAGGATTAATAAATATCACCCACTCCAACTGTTAGCCCAAACAAATCATAAAGCAGTTCTTTCCTTAGCAATACATTTAAGGTCACTAAGGGAGACTAAAAAAAATAAAACGTTTTGCCGTTAACTTCGTTTATCTTATTAACAGCAAATTCATGGTTAAACTACACACAAATGAAACATACTGGAAGAGTACCTGGCACTGGATTTTGCCTAATATTTGGACTTATTAAAATATGAAATCTGGGCTAATAAGTAGTATACTAAGGAAATAATTATTTGGTAAGCGTTGGACCAGTTATTAATTGCGCTCATTACGAAAATTGGGTCGATATTATTTCATGATAAGGGCATCCATTAAGCCATCAGATATGGTGGTTGGATTCACCTGGCATTGGTTACTGTATATTTGGACTTATTACAAATATGAAATTTATGCTACAAAGAAATATTTATACTAAAAAATAATTATTTTTGGTAGTGCTGGACTTTCTGTTAATTGCCTCATTACGAAAAATTGAGATTAAATATTAATTCTGATAAAGGACGTCATTCACCTTAGAAGGAAGCTGTTCTCACCACTCTTCAAATAGACACTTACGACTTTTTTTAGTTTATTTGGTTCAAAATACATTTCTACACCAGTGGTTGTGGTAAGTTATCTTAGGAAACATCTTTTAGGCGAATTTGGAGATACCATGATCAGGACAAGTAGAGGCTGAAATGGCATTTTTCGATATACAACAATGTATCTGATACAATTCTGCATGTGCTGTTTTCTATATAGGTATATTGTATAGAAAATATTATTCAGTGTAGATTTATCCATTTATGTGCACCCAAATCAATTTTTCTTTCTTTTGGTTTCAAAATAGTTCCATCGTAGTGATCATTGGGCGAGGGTACGTGTACGAAAATTTACGCTCAATAACGAATCTACATTTTTTTTGCCAAAAACGCTTCTTACGCAACAACCATGGGAGTACTACAGCATAGTATGCACCACGGCTGATCTTATTGGCCCTAAATGCGACGGTCACACAGTACCCACGCTCACCAACGGCGTCTGCCGGGCAACTGAGTTGTCCCACGGGAGTGTGGCTGTTCACGCATGAGCAGTACAGTCCTGTCTGAGTGGCTGCAGTTACATCAAGGCCGCGCGACCAGTTCCACAATATTCACAATGGCTGGATACTTTCGGACAGACCTCGTATATACAAGTCTTAGGTTTGAGGAAGGCATTATAGCTGTGCAAGTGTGTGTGTGTGTATGCGCGCACACAGGAGGTGCAATGCATCTAGTGTGGCAGCGCTAAGGTGCAAGCACTTCTGTTCTCTCGCTTTCAGCTCCCTGCTGCTGGCTAGCCCTCTTGGGGAAAAGGGAAGCAATAGCACAAGTCTTGCCTGCCAGCACACAGCCTCCCTGTGGGCCCAGGCTAGACCAGCAGGAATCTCGGCAAGCAGTGGGGTCTAGAGGGACAACGCATCGAACCACTGGCATGTGGACACGTCCTGGTGCCATCCAACCACTGCCACACTCCCTGCAGATTAACCTTGGTAGGTATAAGGATAGGGAGTAAGCCCCCAAAATATTTGTGTTGAAATCCTGATCAGACAGACTAGCTTACAGAGCTCCAACAAGATCGCAATGGCGGTGTAGGCAGAAGAGACGACCAACATTGAACCCAACGACTAAGGCAAATCCCAACAAACTGGTCTATGGGCAGTCCATTGTGTGTGTGTGTGGGGCCCTTTTGTATACTGAACAAATGTTCGTCTGAAAGAAGAACCGTCCTTATGGCAAAAAAGGTGTCTAGGGTATAACATTGATTCCCACATGAAGGTGGACTCACAGAAAGGGGTCCGGCTATAACTACTTCTGGAATGGTAAGCCTGCTGTGGAGAGGTACCACATTTACGGAGTTTGCTTTGCTATTCGCCAATCCATCCTACATAGCTAACGGATATGCCTGTTAGATAAAACGAGCGCCTCATGACGCCCGAGTCCCACTGAATTACTCATGTCATTCTCTTCATTAGTTCATATGCCCTGACACTGATGCACAGGATGACATCAAAGAGGCCTTTATGCCAACCTTGACATAATGCTAACCTTTATCCCTAGAGAAGAAAAGGTTGTGCTCCTAGGTGACTTCAATGCCAGAGTTAGCAGAGATGCCTAACATGGCGGGGAGAAGTGGAGAAGGCAAGGTAATCCCTAACGGCCTACTCCTCCTCATCCGACAGGTTCAGGGGTTCTGGCTACGCCTAAGATCTAAAATTAGCATCTCATTGACAACACCATTATCAGAAAAAGAGATCACCGAGACGTCCACATCTCGCGAGCCATGCGTGGCTTAGACCAGTATGACGCAGATCATCGACTCATCAGTGCCAAACTCTTACTTCACGTCGCGCCAAAACGTCAAAGGTAACAAACCTCAGAAAAGGCTTTAACACCAAGTGACTGGAGGATCAAGCGGTAGACACATGCTTTCAAAGAGCATCTCAACCTTGCACTGATAAGCAACCCAACAACAAACAAAACAAAATCCCAATGCCGAATGGGGTCCCATCAACGCTGTCAACACAAAAACCTGCAACGAGCCCTCGACCAGATCTAAAGAAGACATCAGGATTGGTTTGATGTAAACGACCCTAAAATTGAAGCACTTGTCAATAGTAAACGTGCTGCTCACTGATTGGCAGAACAACCCTAAGTCTCAGATTAAGCTGATACCTTCCAAGAGAAGAAATCGGAGGTCCAGTGTGAACTTCGTAAATAGGAAGGAATGATGAAAATACGAGTATGCTGTGTGAAATGCAAAAATGCAGATCAACAGAAGATGCATGAATTTTTCAATACCACTAAAACATATTATGACCAACTACCTCTGATGGTAACTCCCTAATTAAAGACTAAGAAGTCATCCGTCAGGGCTGGAAAGAGCACTACCATTCGCTGCTCAACCGAAACACCGATGTGATATCTTGACTATCCAGCAGGTTCTTCAGTACCCAGAGCTGCCCACCTCTGCTATCCTCATCCATGGATGCGTCGTTACTACCATCAAGCAGATGAAAAATAACAAATCCACAGTGCCTGATGAAATACCAGCTGGGGGTGGTAAAGACGCATCCACCTCTCCCTGAGAATATATGGGAGAAGGAGGTAATCCCCAAGATCTTAAAGATGCCTCGATCGTCAATATTTAAAAGATCAAGGAGATCGGTCAGACTATGGCAACTACCACGGGCTCACTGCTGCCCATTACTGGCAAGATTATTGTTCGAGCCCTCCTAAACAGATTTCTTCTTTAGGTGGAAATCCTCCCAGAATCTGAATGTGGCTTTAGACAATCACGTGGCACCACTGACATGATCTTTGCAGCTCACCAGATCCAGGAAAAGTGCAGAGAACAGTGTCGTGACCAATACATAGTCTTCGTTGACCTTACTATGGCCTTCGAATCGGTGAACAGGAAGTCCTCTGGTGGACTCTTCAGTTTTGCCTGCCCACCAAAAATCATTGCCATTGGAAGCACCTTGAGGGCATGGGTGGCAGTGTCCTACACAATGGCACCTAGTCTGTGTTCTTCTTCCAAACGAGGGTAAAACAAGAATGTGTACTAGCACCAATCTCTATTCTATTTTCTTGTCTGCCTTCCTTACTTGTGTCAGTACTAACTGCCGACAAGGTGGACATCCAGTACCGGATGAAGGGATTTTGTATATAAGACGACTAGAGGCAAGAACAAGGGTTTCGGCCGCTCCATTACTGAACTTCAGTATGCAGACGACTCACCCTCATCGCTCACACTGAATGCGACCTACAGGAGACTCTGAACACCTCACACAGATGCGTTAGCACACTTGGCCTTGAGGTGAATGCAAGTATGACTCAGGTTTTCTCCTTCACCCTGCCCTTTATTCAATCATACTTCCACCATCCATCCAACTTGACGGTACCATTTCTTTAATGTTACCCACTTTCATTACCTTGCTCCTACCTCCACCACTGCGGATATAGATGAAGAGATTCAACATCGCATCAGATGTGCATCTCAAGTCTTTTGGCAGACCTGCACCCGTGTCTTCGGCTGTAGGGAGCTGAAATTATCTACAATTTTGCACGTATATCGAGCAGTGGTCCTCCCCACCCTGCTGTATAGCATCGAGACATGCGTCGCATACAGTACGCAATTCAAGTATTTGAAAAATTTCACCAACGTAATCTACGTTCCATCCTCCGATTTTGCCTGGAACACAATAGAACAAATGCAGTATTCTCGCTGGCACCAACTGTAGGAACATCAAGGCTACCATTATCCATGAACAATTATGTTGACTGCTAAAGCAGCACTTTACAGTCACCCAACGAATGGTAAACGTAACGCTGGCGGACAACAGAAAAGGTAAAGGATAGTAATAAGACAAACCTGAAAAAGTGACAAATCGAACCCTCACCTGAGAAACGATCACACCACACCGTAACACTGGAGGAGCACCACACGAGAAGGTGTCAATACTTTCGAGTAAACTTGACCGCATGCCGAGGTAGATAAGCCACAGCGCCGGAAAGATGCTGCCAACCCCCTCACGCACTAGATATAGCCTCCACACGTGCAACGCCTGTGGACGGCCCTGCCGATCCTGTATGATATCGGCCTCTTGAGTCACCCCAAAGATCACCAACGAAGGTGACATCCTTAATAACTCATATCATTATATCATAGCTGGATGATCATCTATTCCGAGTGATAGCAAGGTAGTAGTAATTTTAATATAATTGTATTTATTTTTCCACTTACAGAGGGTAGTTATTGTGCACCCATACTGACCTTGTGAGCAGTAGTACAAAATGATTATAGAGTAGATCACAAAGGGTAATCCCCATGGTCAGGATATTATAGCATTGAATGTTACAGAGTATTTCAAATAAATTATTTGTTTAGTTTATACATTGAGGGTAACTTACAACAACTACGGAGTACAGGAATGTGAGGCAGTATGCCCGCACACTTTGTTATTCACGTTTGCGTAAGACTTATTCAAATATATTGTGTGTTTGGTCCTATACATGGAACTGATTGCTAGTAAGTAAAAAAAAGTGGATCCAATATTAATATTTCGTCAATCTTGTCATTTGAGATAAAGTGTTGTGTCATTTTCACACACAGTGTGCTGGACCTGTCCTAAAAGGTTCTCTTTCACACATTCTCGAGGACATAGTTCGAAACCATATGTCTGGCCACACACTTTACATTTAATTTTTTCACATCTGTTGAGGATATACTGCCAGAGATACTTATATCCTATTCTTAATCTAGCGGTTACAATATCTTGTAATCTAGTGATCTTGTTACTGCTCCATATAAATGTCTCACTTGATACATATCATCATGGTAAAAATAGATTGACGAGTGCCTGTTTGCACTTGCCTGACCTGTCCAAATTCATCAACAAGTTCCTTCCTAATACAGTTTTATGGGTTCTTGACAGACCCAGCTCTGTCATGTCCTTTGAGGCCTATGTGAGAAGGATCCACAGCAATTTGATCTTGACACCCCGGTCAACAAGGTACACATATGTGCCTGGCTTCATAGACAAGCGCGTGGCAACTTGAGCTGAAAAGGTGTCAAGGGCAAGTAGCGGAGGATAGAGAATCAGTGATGATGAGAATGTCAGTAACAGTGGTTTAAATAAATTTAATAGCTGTGAGTATGACAACTAATTCAGTTTGTAGAGTGGGTGCTCAGTTGTTAATTGTAACTTTTTTCAATTGTATTACCTTAAGGTTGAGTCACAACGATAGCACTTCCAGCCTCCCCACAGGCGGTGTTAAGAGATCCATCAGTGTAGATGGTCTGTGTGATATTATCATTAGTCTGTAGAGTGTGTATGTGCTCAAGAGCCTCACTTTGCCAGTGTGTTGGAGATAAATACTTTGTATAATTAATCTCTTAGGCGGATATGTCGGTATTGTGATATCGAAGGAACTGTCTGCCAGGGTGAAGGAAGTGCTGGTGTGTGTCAACTTTGTACAGTTGGTCTAGTCCAAACATTTTCATATGTGTAGCTGTAGTTTGGATCCATTTAGATTCACCAGTCCGATGGTTCTACATTCTAGCAATTTTAAGGAAACAGCGTTTTCAGGATCACCACGCATGAACCTCAGGCTATCATCAGGTTGACTTCAATTTTCTTATCTTTGACACTGGGTATACCTAGTTCTTTCTCATATTATGTAACTTTAGTGCTCATGGGACATCCTGGGACAATTTGAGGCATTATTTCGTATTTTTCGAGATTGTCAATGCCTTTTTCCGTCACCAGGACCAGAGCTGGTACGTGGTAATCTATCAGAGATCTTATATAGCCTACTTGTAGGTACATTGTTTTAACAATTTTATATTAGCACTCATAATGTGGGCTGTACCCCACTTGAGTTCTAAGATGTTTCAGTCTGTCAGTATATTGGCAGGTAATAGTGTGTGTGTGTGTGTGTGTGTGTTAAATATGTTGTTTTTCTCCCAATGATTGACTCTTATTAACGGTAAGTTTGATACACAAAACAACCAATTTATTTCCAGGAAAGAACAGTTTAACTGGATTGCGCCTTTTAAAGGTCAATTTCGGTCTCATTAATTTTCTAAATTGTTGATTGTCTCCATAAATTTGATAACAATATCAGAATATACCTTTCCATTCTTCGTGTCATCGTACGATATTACCGTAAAAACAAGTCGAAAATTGACAGTATCAATTGACAACAAGAATTACAGGACTTTATGAAGTTAGTCAATTTCTTCATTATAGCTGCAACACAAACAACAAGACACACGACACTTTGTGATTCGGGTGACTTGTTTCTATTTACACCTACAGGATAACATTATGATTTTATGTCTTCATTATACAGTTATTTACACCTGAATAAAACCCAAAGCTTTGTTAACCCACAGTAATAACCAATAAATTATGACGGATCCTTAACCTTGTGAATCCTTCATCTGGCTATTTGAAGTCATTATCATCATCATCATCAATCATCATCATCATCATCATTTATATATTTTATTGCTATGTTGTTATCATTCTTTACTCATTATAGCCTTTTATTTATTTCCTCCCAAAACACCTTCATCCTTCATTCATCAACCACAACTTGCGATTCTCTTGAGTGAAAAGCATCCCCAAAAAATCAACGTGATTTATTACTAAAATATAGACGGTTCGGCATGATAGATATTGCAGCTATCACGGTAGTACTTGTGCATGATAAATGACTTAGAGAAGGAACGGCAAGTATGATAAATGGGAGGAGAGAGGAAGAGGAAGAGGAGGAGGAAGTCATCTTTAAGTCTATCCCATCAAGTGGTTGTTAACTGTTTATGTGGGTTCAAGGTCGTGTTTACCTTGGCTGTATATATTGGTTGTTTCATTAGCTTGGTTTAATCTTCTTTTTCTTCTTATCGCTGCATGTTCTTACACTTGTTCTTTTCTAAGTTTATCTTGATTTTTGCTTTATCATTCTCTCTCTCTCTCTCTCTCTCTCTCTCTCTCTATCTATCTATCTATCTCACCCAGGAGTGACGGGTGAGGAATAATGGGTGAGAGTGAAGAGGATGGGTAAGAGTAATGGGTGAGAGTGAAGAGGATGGGTAAGAGTAATGGATGAGAGAGATGGGTGAGGAGGATGGGTGAGGAGGTTGGGGTGAGAGTGATGGGTGAGGAGGGATGGGTGACCAGTAGGAGGAGGTTTGGTGAGATTGATGAGAGTGAGGAATGATGGGTGAGCAGGTGGGGGGAGAGAGGATGGGTGAGGAGTCAGGGTGAGGAGGGCTAGGAGGAGATGTTGGGAGGAGTGCTAGGTGAGGAGATGGGTGAGGAGGATGGGGTGAGGAGTGATGGGTGAGGAGGTTGGGTGAGGAGGGCTAGGTGGGGAGGTTGGGGTGAGGAGGATGGGTGAGAGAATGGGTGGAGGAGGTTGGGTGAAGAGTGTTGGGTGAGAAGGAATGGGTGAGGAGGTGGGGTGAGGGAGGATGGTTAAGGAGTGAGTGAGGTGTGGGATGGGTGAGGAGTGTTGGGTGAGGAGGATGGGGAGGAGGGGTGAGGAGGTTGGGTGAGGGAGGGTGAGGAAGGATGGGTGGGAGAGGTTGGGTGAGGAGTTAGGTGAGGAGGTTAGGGAGAAGTGTTAGGTGGGGAGAGGATGGATGAGGAGTTTGGGGAGGGATGGGAGGGGTGTGATGAGTGAAGAGGATGAGGAGTTGGGTGAGGAGGATAGGTGAAGAGGATGGGTGAGGTGATGGGTGAGGAACGATTTGAGGATGTTGGGTGAGGAGGCTGGGTGGAGGAGTGATGGGTGAGGAGTGGGTGAGGAGGGTGAGGAGTGAAGAGGTGGAGTGGTGAGGAGGATGGGTGAGGAGGAAGGGTGAGGAGGATGGAGAGTAGATGCAGGTGAGATGGGTCAGGAGATGGAGGAGGGAGTGATGAGGGAGAGCAAGTTAAGAGGAGTGATGGAGAAGGAGTGATGGGTGAGGAGTGATGAGGAGGAAGGTTGAGGAGGAGGATGGGTGATGTGTGATGGGTGGGAGGGAGGGGGAGGAGGATGGGAGGAGGAGGAGTGGTGAGGGGAGGATGGGTGAGGGAGTGATGGGGAGGAGTAGGAGGAGGGCAGGTGGGAGTAAGGGGTGAGAGGAGGGTGAGAGTAATGGGTGAGGAGGTTGGGTGAGGAGAGCGGTGAGGAGGATGGGTGAGGTGATGGGTGAGGAGGTTGGGTGAGGTGATGGGTGAGGAGGTTAAGGATGGGTGAGGAGAAGGAGGAGGGAGAGGAGGATGAGGTGTGATGGGTGAGAGGTGAGGTGTGATGGGGTGAGGAGGATGGGTGAGGAGGAGCGTGGGGAAGGTGAGTAAGGTGAGGAGGATGGATGAGGAGTTTTGGGTGAGGGGTGATGGGGAGGTGTGGGATGGGTGAGGAGGAAGGTGTTGGGTGAGGAGTGATGGGTGGGAGGAGGATGGGTGGAGGGAGTGAAGGAGAGGAGGGAAGGGAGGTAAGAGGGGTAGGAGGCAGGAGGGGAGGGGTGGGGAGGTGATGGATGAGGAGGTGGGTGAGGAGTGATGGGTAAGGGAGTGTTAGGTGGAGAAGGTTAGGGGAGGAGGATGATGAGGAGTTTTGGGTGAGGCGTGATGGGTGAGGGGGTGATGGGTGAGGAGTATTGAGGAGAGTTAGGTGAGGAGTGATGGAGAGGAGGATGGGGAGGTGTGATGGGTGAGGGGAGGACGGAGGGGAGTGTGAGGAGGATGGGTAAGATGGGTGAGGAGTGTGAGGAGGTTAGACGAGGATGGATGAGAGGTTAAGGCAAGGAGGTGGGATGTGAGAGTGAGGGGGAGGAGGAGGGTGAGGAGGACGAGGAGGAGGATGTAAGGGAGGTAGAGAAGTGTAGGTGAGGAGGATGGATGAGGAAAGCTAGAGGGTGATGGGAGGTGGTGAGGGGTGAGGAATGGAGGAGAAGGTGAGGAGGTGAAGAGTTTTGGGTGAGGAGTAAGGTGAGGAGGAGGGGTGGGGAGGGGGGGAGGGGTGGGAGAGGATGGGTGAGAGGTGGGAGATTGATGGATGAGGAGGTTGACGAGGTGATGGGCGAGGAGGAGGGTGAGGAGGACAGAGGGGAGGTGGGTGAGGAGGATGGTTAAGGAGTGATGGGTGAGGAGGTTGGGTGAGGAGGATGGGAGGGGAGTTTTGTGGAGGAGGATGGGTGAGGTGTATTGGGTGAGGAGGATTGATGATGGTGAAGAGGATGGGTGAGGAGGAAGGGGTGAGAGTGATGAGGAGGAGGTTGGGTGAGGAGGATGGGTGATGTGATGAGGAGGATGGGTGAGGAGGGGGAGGAGGATGGATGAGGAGGATGGGTGAGGAGGATGGGTGAGGTGTGATGTGAGGGAGGGGGGAGGAGGATGGGAAGAGGTGAGAAGAGGGAGGAGGATGAGGAGGAGGTGGGAGATGGGGAGGTGATGGGTGAGAGGATGGAGGAGGAGGATGGGTGAGGAGGATGGGTGAGGTGTGGATGAGGAGGAGGTTTTGAGGAGGTTGGGTGAGGAGGAGGGTGGAGGGGAGGATGGATGAGGATGTGAGAGGAGTGATTGAGGAGGCAGGGAGGATGGTGAGGAGGATGGGTTAGGTGGGATGGGTGAGGAGGATGAGGAGTGTTGGGTGAGGAGGATGGGTGAGGAGGATGGGAGGAGTTAGGGTGAGGAGGATGGGTGAGGAGGATGGGTGAGAGATGGGAGGAGGTTAGGAGGTTGATGGGTGAGGAGTGTGAAGAGGATGGGTGAGGTGTGATGGGTGAGGAGTGTTGGGTGAGGATGGGTAAGGAGTTTTAGGTGAGAAGGTGAGGAGGATGGATGAGGAGTTGGGTGAGGGGTGATGGGTGAGGTGATGGGTGGAGAGGATGGAGGAGGTGAGGAGGATGGGAGGAGGAGGGTGAGGTGATGGGTGAGGAGGATGGAGGAGGTGGGTGAGGAGGAGGTGAGGTGTGATGGGTGAGGAGGAGGGTGAGGAGGGGTGAGAGGATGGATGAGGAGGTTAAGGAGGTGATGTAGGAGGTGATGGGTGAGGAGGGTGAGGAGGATGGGTTAGAGGAGTGAGAAGTGTTAGGGAGGAGGATGGAAGAGAAGGGGTGAGGGGATGGGTGAGGTGATGGGTGAGGAGGATGGAGGAGTGATGGGAGAGGAGGATTTGAGGAGGAGGAGTGATGGGTGAGGGTGTTAAGGAGGAGGATGGGTGAGGAGTGATGGGTGAGAGTGATGGGTGAGGAGGGGAGGAGGATGGATGAGGAGGCAAGGAGGATGTAAGGAGGAGGAGATGGGTGAGGAGGATGGGTGAGGAGGTGGGTGAGGGGAGGAGAGAAGGAGGGATGGGTGAGGAGGTTGGGGTGAGGAGATGGAGTGAGGAGTTTTGTGAGGAGGATGGGTGAGGGGGATGGGTGAGGAGGATGAGGATTGTTGGGTGAGGAGGATGGGATGATGGGCGAGGAGGTGAGGAGGTTGGGGTGGGAGGAGGATGGGAGGAGTTTTGTGAGAGTGATGGTGAGAAAAGAAGAGGAGGAGGATGAGGAGGATGGGTGAGGAGGATGGGTGAGGTGTGATGGGTGAGAGGATGGGTGAGGAGTGAAAGAGGAGGTTAGGTGAGAAGAGGAGGAGTGATGGATGAGGAGGATGGGTGAGGAGGATGGGTGAGGAGGATGGGTGGGAGGAGGAGCAGAGGAGGATGGGTGAGGAGGAGGGTGAGGAGTGTGATGTGAGGAGGATTAGGGAGGTGAGGAGGAGGTGAAGAGTGATGGGGATGGGTGAGGAGACTGAGGAGGTGGGAGGAGGATGGGTGAGGGGAGGAGGGGTGAGGGGGATGGGGGATGAGGAGGATAGAGGAGGTGAGGAGAGGATGTGTGAGAGTAAGGAGGAAGGAGGATGGGAGGAGGATGGGTGAGAGGAGAGAAGGTGAGGGGAGGATGGGTGAGGTGGGAGGGAGGATGGAGGAGGTGAGGAGGATGGATGAGAGGCAAGGAGGTGATGAGGAGGAGTGATGGGTGAGGAGGATGGGTGAGGAGGTTGGGTGAGAGGATGGTAAGGAGGATGAGAGGAGAATGGGTGAGAGAGAGAGGAGGAGTGTGAGAGGAGGATGGGTGAGGTGTGATGGATGAGGAGGATTGAGGAGGAGGTGAGAAGGTTGGGTGAGGGAGGAGTGCGTGAGGAGGATGGGTGATGGGTGATGGGCAGAGGATGGGTGAGGAGGTAGGTGAGGAGGATGGATGAGAGTGATGGGTGAGGGGAGTGATGGGTGAGGTGAGAGGCAGAGGAGGATGGGTGAGGAGGGGAGAAGTGTAAGGTGAGGAGGATGGAGGAGGAGGGGTGAGGAGGATGGGTGAGGGGAGGGGTGGGAGGAGAGGTGAGGAGGATGGGTGAGGAGTGTTAGGTGAGGAGGTGAGGAGGAGGATGAGTGATGGTGAGGAGGATGGGTGAGGAGGAGGGGTGAGGAGGATGGGAGGAGGTGAGGAGGATGGGTGAGGAGGTTGGGTGACGAGTGATGGGTGAGGAGTGGAGGTGGAGAAGAGTAGGAGGAGGATGGACGAGGAGTGATAGGAGGAGGATGGGTGAGGTGAGGTGGGAGGAGGATGGAGGAGGTAGGTGAGGAGGAGGGGTGAGGGGAGGATGGGTGAGGAGTGATGTGAGGGAGGGGGGAGGAGGATGGGATGAGGTGAGAAGAGGGAGGAGGATGAGGAGGAGGTGGGAGATGGGGAGGTGATGGGTGAGAGGATGGAGGAGGAGGATGGGTGAGGAGGATGGGTGAGGTGTGGATAAGGAGGAGGTTTGAGGAGGTTGGGTGAGGAGGAGGGTGGAGGAGGATGGATGAGGATGTAAGAGGAGGATTGAGGAGGCAGGAGAGGATGGTGAGGAGGATGGGTAGGTGGGATGGGTGGAGGAGGAGGAGGAGTGTGGGTGAGGAGTGATGGGTGAGGAGGATGGGAGGAGTTGGAGGGTGAGGAGGATGGGTGAGGAGGATGGGTGAGAATGGGAGGAGTGTTAGGAGGGTGATGGGTGAGGAGTGTTAAGAGGATGGGTGAGGTGTGATGGGTGAGGAGTGATGGGTGAGGAGTGGGTAAGGAGTTTTAGGTGAGAAGGTGAGGAGTGATGGATGAGGAGTTTGGGTGAGGAGGATGGGTGAGGTGATGGGTGGGGAGGATGGAGGAAGGTGAGGAGGATGGGAGGAGGAGGCAGAGGTGATGGGTGAGGAGGATGGAGGAGGTGGGTGAGGAGGAGGTGAGGAGTGATGGGTGAGGAGGAGGGTGAGGAAGGGGTGGAGGATGGATGAGGAGGTTAAGGAGGTGATGTAAGGAGGTGATGGGTGAGGAGGCAGAGGAGGATGGGAAGAGGTTGAGAAGTGTTAGGTGAGGAGGATGGAGGAGGAGGGTGAGGGGATGGGTGAGGTGATGGGTGAGGAGTGACGGAGGAGTGATGGGTGAGGAGGATTTGAGGAGGATAGGAGTGATGGGTGAGGAGTGTTAAGGAGGAGGATGGGTGAGGAGTGATGGGTGAGAGTGATGGGTGAGGAGGGGAGGAGGATGGATGAGGAGGCAAGGAGGATGTAAGGAGGAGGTGATGGGTGAGGAGGATGGGGTGAGGAGGTGGGTGAGGGGAGGAGAAGAAGGAGGGATGGGTGAGGAGGTTGGGGTGAGGAGTGGATGGGAGGGAGGAGTTTGTGAGGAGGATGGGGTGAGGGGGATGGGTGAGGAGGATGAGGAGTGTTGGGGTGAGGAGG
Organism: Homarus americanus; assembly: GCF_018991925.1. Taxonomy (NCBI): domain Eukaryota; kingdom Metazoa; phylum Arthropoda; class Malacostraca; order Decapoda; family Nephropidae; genus Homarus; species Homarus americanus. The sequence continues at coordinate 17,736 of NW_024754780.1, forward strand.
ATGGGCATGATGGGCGAGGAGGTGAGGAGGTTGGGGTGAGGAGGATGGGAGGAGTGTGAGAGTGATGGTGAGAAAAGAAGAGGAGGAGGATGAGAGGATGGGTGAGGAGGATGGGTGAGGAGTGATGGGTGAGAGGCGTGGAGGAGTGAGAGGAGGTTAGGTGAGAAGAAGGAGGAGTGAGGGATGAGGAGGATGGGAGAGGAGGATGGGTGAGGTGTGATGGGTGGGAGGAGGAGCAGAGGAGGATGGGTGAGGAGGAGGGTGAGGTGTGTGATGTGAGGAGGATAGGGAGGTGAGGAGGAGGAGAGGAGGATGGGGAGGGTGAGGAGTATGAGGAGGTGGGAGGAGGATGGGTGAGGGGAGGAGGGGGGGAGGAGGATGGGGGATGAGGAGGCAATAGAGGAGGTGAGGAGAGGATGGGTGAGAGTAAGGAGGAAGGAGGATGGGAGGAGGATGGGTGAGAGGAGGAAGGTGAGGGGAGGATGGGTGAGGTGGGAGGAGAGGAGTGAGGAGGTGAGGAGGATGGATGAGAGGAAGGAGGTGATGTAAGGAGGAGTGATGGGTGAGGAGGATGGGTGGAGGAGGTTGGGTGAGAGTGATGGGTAAGGAGGATAGGAGGAGGATGGGTGAGGAGGCAGGAGGAGTGTGAGAGGAGGATGTGTGAGGTGTGATGGGTGAGGAGGACTTGAGGAGGAGGTGAGGAGTGCTGGGTGAGTGATGAGGAGTGATGTGAGGAGTGATGGGTGAGGGTGATGGGAGAGTGATGGGTGAGGAGGTAGGTGAGGAGGATGGATGAGAGTGATGGATGAGAGGAGTGATGGGTGAGGTGAGAGGCAGAGGAGGATGGGGTGAGGAGGGGAGAAGTGTGAGTAGGTGAGGAGGATGGATGGAGGAGGGGTGAGGAGGATGGGTGAGGGGAGGGATGGGAGGAGATAGGTGAGGAGGATGGGTGAGGAGTGTTAGGTGAGGAGGTGAGGAGGAGGATGAGGATGGAGAGGAGGATGGGTGAGGAGTGAGGGGTGAGGAGGATGGGAGGAGGTGAGGAGTGATGGGTGAGGAGGTTGGGTGAGGAGTGGATGGGTGAGGAGAAGTAGGTGGAGAAGAGTTAGTGAGGAGGATGGACGAGGAGGATAAGGAGGAGGATGGGTGAGGTGAGGTGGGAGGAGGATGGAGGAGGTTAGGTGAGGAGGATGGGTGAGGGGAGGATGGGGAGGTGTGGGATGGGTGGAGGAGGATGGAGAGGTGGGTGAGGAGGATGGGTGGGAGGAGGGGTGAGGAGGATGGGTGAGGAGGAGGAGGGGTGGAGGAGGATGGGTGAGGGAGGATGGGTGAGGAGGGGTGAGAGGATGGAGGAGGCAGAGGAGGAGGGGTGAGAGGAGGGGTGAGGTGATGGGTGAGGAGGATGGAGAAGAGGAGAGGGGGAGAGGATGGGTGAGGTGATGGGTGAGGAGGATGGAGGAGGTGGGTGAGGAGGAGGGGTGAGGAGGAGGGGAGGAGGATGGGTGAGAGGAGAGGAGTGGGGAGGAGGATGGGTGAGGAGTGATGGGTGAGGAGCAGGGTGAGAGGACAAGAGGAGGATGGAGGAGGAGGATGGGTGGAGGAGTGATGGGTGAGGAGGATGGTTGAGGAGGATGGGTGAGGAGGGGGAGGAGTGATGGGTGAGGAGTTGTGTGAGGAGTGATGGGTGAGGTGATGGGTAGGAGGATGGAGGAATGGGTGAGGAGGATAGGTGAGGAGGATGGATGAGGAGGAGGGGAGGAGGGTGATGTGGGTGGGAGGTGAGGAGGATGGGTGAGGAGGGATGAGAAGTGTTAGGAGGAGGATGCATGAGGAGGAGGGGTGAGGAGGAGGGGTGAGGTGGAAGGGGAGGTGAGGAGGATGGAGGAGGGTGAGGAGGATGGGTGAGGAGGATGGGTGAAGGGGTGGGAGAGGATTGAGGAGTAAGGTGAGGAGAAGGGGTGAGGAGGATGGGTGAGGTGATGGGTGAGAGGATGAGAGGTTGGGTGAGGAGGATGGGTGAGGAGGAGGGTGGAGGAGGATGGGTGAGGAGGACGGAGGAGTGTTGGGTGAGGAGGATGGGGGAGGAGGATGGGTGAGGAGGATGGGTGAGAGTGATGAGGAGGATGGGTGAGGAGTGACGGGTGAGAGGATGGGTGAGGTGATGTAAGAGGAGGGGATGAGGAAAGTGGGGGAGGAGGAGGAGTGATGGGTGAGAGTTATGTGAGGAGGATGGGGTGAGGAGGGGTGAGGGAGGATGGGGAGGAGTGATGGGTGAGGAGGGATGGGTGAGGAGGTGAGGAGGGGGATGGGGGAGGAGGATGTGAAGAGGTGAGGATGGATGAGGAGTGTTAAGGAGGTGATAAGGGATGAGTGAGGTGAGGAGGATGGGTAGGAGGTGGGGGAGGTGATGGTAAGGAGGATGGGTGGAGGAGTGGGTGAGGAGGATGGGAGGGAGGTGAGGAGGAGGTGGGATGGGTTAGGAGGATGGAGGGATTGTTGGTGAGGAGGATAGGTGAGGAGTAAGTGGGTGAGGAGGAGGGGAGAGGCAGGGAGGAGGATGGATGAGGAGGATGGGTGAGGAGTGATGGGTGAGGGTGAGGGTGAGGAGGATGGGTGAGGAGGATGGGTGAGAAGAAAGAGAGAAGATGATGGGTGAGGAGGATGGGTGAGGAGTGATGGGTGAGGAGGTGGGTGAGGAGGATGGGGTAGGAGGAGGAGTGACGATGAGGAGTGATGGGGTGGGAGGAGTGATGGGTGAGGGGATGGGTGAGGAGGATGGAGGAGGGGAGGAGGAGGTGAGGGGAGGAGGGGTGAGGAGGGATGGGTGAGGAGGATGGAGGAGTGATGGGTGAGGAGGATGGGTGAAAGGAGGGGTGGAGGTGATGGGTGAGGAGGATGGAGGAGGAGGAGGAGGTGGGGAGGACAGAGGGGAGGGGTGAGGAGGATGGAGGAGGATGGGTGAGGAGGATGGGTGAGGAGGATGGGTGAGGAGGATGGAGAGGATGGGTGATGAGGAGGGTGAGGAGGGGGAGGATGGGAGTGGAGGATGGGTGAGGAGCAAGGTGAGGAGTGATGGGTGAGGGGGATGGGTGAGGAGTGATGGATGGAGTGAGTGTTGGGGTGAGGAGGATGGGTGAGGAGGTTAAGGAGAACAGGAGGAGGATGGGTGAGGAGGAATGAGGAGGCAGGGTGAGGAGGATGGGTGAGGAGGATGGGGAGGAGGATGGGTGAGGAGGATGGGTGGAAGGTGGGAGGAGTGAGGTGATGGGTTAGGAGGATGGAGGATTGGGTGAGGAGTGATGGGTGAGGAGTGATGGGGAGGAGGAGGGGTGAGGAGGCAGAGGAGGAGGTGAGGAGGAGGGATGAGGATGAGGGGTGAGGGAGGAGGGAGGAGGATGGGTGAGAATGTTGTGAGGAGGATAGGGAGAAAGTGAGAAGTGTTGGGGAGGAGGATGGATGAGGAGGCAGGGAGAGGAGGGTGAGGAGTTAATGAGGAAGCAGAGGAGGACTGAGGAGTAAAGAAGAAGATTGATGGGTGAGAGGATAAGAGGTGTGATGGGTGAGAGTGATTTGAGGAGGTTATGAGGAGGATGGGTGAGGAGTGATGGGTGAGGTGATGGGTGAGAGGATTGAGGACAAGGGTGAGGAGGACAGGTGAGGGATGGGTGAGGGGTGATGATGAAGGAGTAACGGGTGAGGAGATGAGGAGTTTAGGGTGATGTGTGATGGGGGAGAGAGGATTGAGGAAGGTGAGAGGAGGAGTAAGGAGGATGTAAGAGGAGAAAGGTGAGAGGATAGGAGTCAGAGAGGATGGGTGAAGAGGAGGTGAGGAGAAGGGGTGAGGAGGGATGGGTGAGTGAGTAGTGATGAGGTGGAAGTGAGGAGGAAGGAAGGTGAGAGGAGGAGGTTAAGAGGAGTAAGGTGAGAGGATGGGTGAGTGATGATGGGTGATGAGGATGGGTGAGGAGGCGGTGTGGAGGTGAGGAGTGTTGGTGAGGGAGGATGGGTGAGGAGTGATGGAATAGGCTACTGAGCTATAGAGATCCAGACGCTTAAAGCCAAGACGAAGTTGGATAGGCACAAGGAAGTGTTGGGATGGGGTGAAAAGTGACTACCTGCACACAAATGGCCTTGCAGTATTCTACTTATGTTTTATGTTTTATGAGAGGAGGCAGGGGAGGATGAGTGAGAATGATAAGGAAGAATAATGTAAGATGAGAGGACAAAGGAAGACTACTGGTGAAGAGCATGTGAAATAAGAATGAGATGGATAAGAACATGGGATGCAAATGATGGTGAAAGGGGACTACATGACAGATGAATAATACTGAAAACAGGGACAACAAGACAAACAGAAAGGAGAGAATGAGAGAGGTTTACTACTGTTTAAGGATGAAGGTTAAGGAAGGAGGAATATTTTACCATATTTCACGGTAAGGAAATATACCTGCTAAATAATGCAAATTTATAAATGA
>NW_024754781.1:0-13227 GCF_018991925.1 Homarus americanus
CACCTAATCTATATAAATGCACCTACACCTAATCTATAAATTCAGATACACCTAATCTATGTAAATGCACCTACACCTAATCTATATAAATGCAGATACACCTAATCTATATAAATGCAGATACACCTAATTTATATAAATTCAGATACACCTAATCTATATAAATGCAGATACACCTGATCTATATAAATTCAGATACAACTAATCAATATAAATGCAGATACACCTAATCTATATAAATGCTGATAAACCTAATCTATATAAATGCAAATACCGATAATCTTTGTAAATGCACATACACGTAATCTATATAATTCCAGATACACCTAATCTATATAAATGCAGATACAACTAACCTATGTAAATGCAGATAACCCTAATCTATATAAATGTTGATTCACCTAATCTATATAAATGCAGATACACCTAATCTATATGAATGCAGATACACCTACAGTAATCTTATAAATGCAGATACAAATAACCTATATAAATGCGCGTACACCTAATCTATATAAATGCAGATACACCTTATCTATATAAATGCAGATACACCTAATCTATATGAATGCAGACACACCTAATCTATATAAATGCACGTACACCTAATCTATATAAATTCAGATACACCTAATCTATATAAATGCACATACACCTAATCTATATAAATGCGTATGCAGCTAATCTATATAAATGCACGTAAACCTAATCTATATAATTGCAGATACACCTAATATATATAAATGCAGATACAACTAACCTATATAAATGCACGTACATCTATTCTATATAAATGCAGATAAGACCTAATCTATATAAATGCCGATACACCTAATTTATATAAATGCACGTACACCTAATCTACATAAATTCAGATACACCTAATCTATATAAATGCACATACACCTAATCTATATAAATGCGTATGCAGCTAATCTATATAAATGCACGTAAACCTAATCTATATAATTGCAGATACACCTAAAATATATAAATGCAGATACATATTGTGTGATACTGAGGTGGTCCTTACACTCAGGGGTAAAGGAAACACACTGATGTCAAGTCCGTAAGTTCTATTTCTGGTACAAACACAAAAAGGCGTTAAGACAGGGGTAAACAGCGTCCTGTCTTGGAATCTCTCTGGGTATCTCTATCTGCGCATGCGCGTACAGCGCGCATGTGCCCAAAGCATGAACTAACACTTAGTGACAAAAGGGAGTATGATTATAAAACATATAATACAGAGACGTGAATCAATAATGATAAATAGTACAGAGTTAAATATTACAGCCATATTCGTCTCATATATCTACACCTCCCTCCCCCCTCACGCTCGTAGTGCAATCTCGAGCGGACTCTTTTTCCAGGAGCCTTTGAGAGTGACGTGGGAAAACTGGGGGGTCACTGAATGAGGACTTACTTTTCTCGTCCGAGCAAGGGTTCACAGGGATGTGGGGGAGGGGTTTACCACTAGGGGACGGTACTGAACGAAGGAAGCGGCGATTCCGCCACTATACCCGACCACTAGGGAGACGGACCTCGTAATCCCTGGTCTTGCCGCAGCCCATGACAACCCCGACCTTGTCCCAGCGGTGAGACGTCGGGTCTTGAACCCGAACTGTTTGCCCGATACTCAACCTGGGAAGGGGTCGGGCGTGCTGATCGTACTGTGCCTTTACCTGGTCAGCACGGGCGGCTGCACGACGATTGCAGTCCTCGGTCTTGGCCTGCCACTCCCTCGAGAAGGACTCAGGATGGGCAGGGACACATGACTGTAGTGGGTGGCCGTATAGCATCTGTGCTGGGGAGCGACCTGTGAAGTTGGGGGTATTCCGCAATTCCAATAAACCCCGGTCAAACTTCTCACAGTCAATGTTGCCTGAGGGTGCCGTCTTGAGGATGAGATGCTTGACGGACTTTACGGCAGCCTCGGCATGTCCATTGGACTGGGGATAATGTAGCGAGGACACCACATGATGAACTCCCTATCGCTCCATGCAGTCCCGGAAGTCGTTGCTGGTGAACTGGGGCCCGCCGTCAGTCCTCAGGCGGAGAGGGACACCAACTTCCCGGAAGTAGCGACAGAACATACGTACTGTATGAGAGGCAGTAGTGTTGCCTCCGCAGGGAACGACAACAGGCCACCCTGAGAGCCGGTCGGCGATGACGAGAAAGGACTTTCCCGCCACAACGAAGAAATCCGCAGAGACGGACTCAAAGGACCTCGTAAGGTTGTCGTTGTTCATGAGGGGTTCCTGCTGCTGGCTAGGCTGCACCACCTGGCATGGCTCGCAGACTTGAACGGAACTAGCGATGTCGGAGTAGATGCCTGGCCAAAAAACAGCTTGTCTCGCCCGGCGCTTCGTAGCTTCCACCCCTGTGGCTGTCGTGCAGGTGGGCTAGGGTGCGGCGGCGGAGGGCGGCAGGAACCGCAATTCTTGCTCCATACAAGACGAGGTCGCCATCAGCATAGAGGTCGTCCCGCATCTTCCAGTATGGGAGTAAAGAGCTGTGTAAGTCGTACCGGTTGGAGGGAAATCCCGAGGTCACGCAGTTCAGTAGACGGATGTACGAAGGGTCCGCTCTCGCCGCGGCTCGGAGTTCCTGAAGAGTCCTGTCGGCGTCCTGCGGTGGAGACTCTTCTGAGATGACGGCGTTCACGGTCACTACAGTCCTGAGGTGTGCAGTAGCATCAGCACATGCGATCTCGTCCTCTGGTGTGGGGTGGCTGACTGGGGCTCGTGACAAAGCATCAGGGATGCAGAGCAGCTTGCCCGCACGCCACACAGCTGTGAAGAGGTAGGGCGAGATCTTCTCCTTAAGGCGTTGGAGGCGGGGATTCTCGACCGCATCCAAGGAGTAGTGGTTCAGGATCGGGATGAGTGGCCGATGATCCGTCATGAGGTTGAAGTGTTGTAGGCCGATCAGATACAACCTACATTTGGACATGGCCCAGACGGCGGCTAACAGCTCCAGTTCGATGGTGACGTAGCGAGTCTCGGCGTCAGTGAGAAACCGAGAGCCACACTGAACCAGACGAAGGCGTCCATTGCCGTGGTCCTGTAGTAGAGCGTATCCAATCCCGTAGAGACGAGAGGCATCAGTCTGGAGGACAACTGGCAGGGCCGGGTCGAAGGAAGCGAGAACAGGTGGGCTAAGGAGAGCTGTCTTGACGCGACGGAACGCCTCATCATGGTCAGCTGTCCAGGTGAATGTTCTCTTGGGGCTCATCAGGGGGGGTAGAGGCTGTGCTGCAGCGGCGATGTCGGGGGTGAACTCAGCCAACTGGTTTACCAGCCCCATGAACGAGCGGAGGTCCGTCAGGTTGGCAGGAGTTGGGAAGTCCCGGATCGCGCTGACCTTTCCAGGATCAGCCGAGATGCCCTTGCCTGAGAGGGTGTACCCACAGAAGTTCACACTAGGTGCGGCGACCACAAACTTATCCTTGTTGAGGGTGATCCCGTACTTGCGGCACCTGGTGAGCATCTGGTGAATACGCTCAAGATGCGTGGAGTAATCCTTGTCATATAGGAGCACGTCGTCGATGACCTTGACACAGTTCGCCACACCCTGAAGGGCCATGTCACCACGGAGGCAGAAAGCATCGCCAGTAGCCGCGAAACCCATAGGTCCTCTGCAGTGCTGAAATCGGCCATACGGTGTGATGAACGTCGTGAGGTGCTGATCTTCTTCCGCAAGTTCCATCTGCCAGTACCCACATAAGGCATCTGCTGTAGTAAAGTACCTTGCCTTCGGGTCCACACTGCGTATAGCGGCGAAGGGTGTCGGTGAAGGGTGGGTCGGGCGGGAAACTTGGCTATTCAGCTTGGTGAGGTCGACGGTGATACGGACTCCAGTAATGTTCTTGGCGACTGTTAACATGGGGTGACACCAATCCGAGGGGTCGTCACCAGCAGGCTTAATGATCCCCTGGACTACCATAGAGTCGAGTTCCTTCTTAACTTGGCTCTGAAAAGCGAAGGGTATCTGTCTCGGTGTGTGGATGGCGAAAGGTACTGCTTCATCCTTCAGGTGAATTCTCATGGGGGAGCCAGCCATTGGCTTGAGTGGAGCCATCTTGAGGTCTTCCTTGGAAACCAGCACGTCCTTGAATTGCAGTAGGAAGAACTCCCTGGCTGCAGAAGGTGACGTATTGGGTGGGAGGGGCAGCTCCTTGCACCTGTTGACATGTTTTATTTCCAGAATTGGCTTAGGGAAGTCTGAAGATATTATGGCCAACTCCTGACAGTGGCCATAAGACAGTAGTGGCATCTGAACACCTTTGTGGACCTGAATCCTGGCAGAACATGACTGCTTACCTAGGGTGAGGGTAGCCTGAAATGTACCCAGAGCAGGTGCCATTGTAGACCCGTCTGCGGTGAGTGTTGTAGAAGTTGACGGTGGTTGCAAGCTGTTCCTAGGGATCCGCAGAATGTCGAGGTGTCTTGTGCCGATGACTGTGACGTCCGCACCTGTGTCAGGAAGCATCTGGATACGGGATGTAACGTCGCCGTATGACAGGTGAACACAGATGGGCTGAGGTGTCTTGCTGACAGGGGAAGAAGAGGATCCCACGCGACGACAGCGCTTGTTCTTCGCCGCCTGAGACTTGCAAGTAGTATCATTCTTCTTCTTTGACTGACAGCATTTGTCATAGTGTCCAATGCGGCTACAGGAGCGGCACTGAACGTTGTTGGCAGGGCACTTCAGTGTCCTAGCCCAATGACCACGACGGCCACAGTTATTGCAGGTGCTGTCAGCGGCAGGGCATTCAGAACCATGCCGACGAGCACAATACTGGCAGGAATGACCTGGCGTCGAAGTCTGAAGTGATGCTGAAGATTGATGCGAAGCTGAAGTCGGATGTGAAGCTGAAGTCGGATGTGAAGCTGAAGTCGGATGTGAAGCTGAAGTCGGATGTGAAGCTGAAGTCCGGTCACGTCCTTTGTTCTTCTTATATGCGGAGATGGCACACAGCTGGTTAGATGGAGCACGAATGGCAGAAGTCGCACTTCTGGTGGCTTCGTAAGAGCGGCAGGTGGTGACAACATCCTGTAGAGAAGAGGCAGTGTCGAGGGAGATAAGCTTCTGAATTAGCTCTTCGTCCCGCACGCCCATGAGGATAATCATCTTCAGCTGTGTTTCCTCACAAGTCGACGAGTTCCCAGGACAAACGTCAACCTCCTCAGCGATGCGTCTGAGTCGTACGTAAAAATCGGCAAACGACTCACCCTCCAGCTGCTTACAACTGAGAAGTTCTCTCCTACGGAGAGCTTCGTTGCGGAGACCCTTGATATGCGTCTGTAAAGCATCCAAGACGTCCTTCACAGTCTTGTCTGTGCTGTGGGGAATTTGCAGGGTGTGCTCCAGGATACGTTGCGTCTCTAGGGTGAGACACATCCTCATCTGGATCAGCTGTTTCTCCCTAGGCAACCTTGATAAATCGACCATCATCGAATAATCGTCCCACCTCCGACGCCATTCACGGAATACCTGGAACGAGGCATCAGCTTGGAGTGGCGGTGGACTCTGAGCGAGTGCTTTCTGTGGGGGGGGGCAAAGAAGTTGAAGAGGACCCTGCAGGTGCACCTGTGGACGAAGAGGCAGGTGTAGTAGCTGCTTGAAGGTTAACAGGTGCCAACAACTCGATAATGGCACTGAACCTGGCATTTTCTTGTTGACGTCTGTGATTCTCTTCACGCCTTCGTTCATCGTCTTCCTGTCGCCTCCTGATGTCGTCTTGTCGTCGGTTTTCTTCCAAAAACTGAATTAAATGAAGGAAGTCGACACCTGTGGCAGATTGCGGACGTGTGTAGTGGGGGCTAGGGGTGGGTGGGGCCGCTTGATACACTTCCCGATCCACTTGGAGTCCACTTACTGCACCGACATCCGTTTGAGGTAGGGCTTGTTGGGTATCTGAAGAAAACACATAAATTCCTGATCTTCCATATGGCCTGGTTTATTTCTCTCACAATTACTGTAATTAATAAGTGAGCAGAAGAGCAATCGTCTTTAAATGGAAGATATCTGCGAGCGTCTGTGTGTGTGTGTGTGTGAGTTCGTTCGTGCGTGTACTCGGGGCAGGCTGGCTAGCACAGACATTCTGTGCCGGTCGAGACATGAACGGGGTGGATGTCAAAACTTGAGCTCTCCCATAGGTCTTAAAAAGGCTCCCCTCTTTTGTAAAAAGTGCAGGAACACGGGGAAACACTTTAATGACACTAAAGGGCACACACAACACTGAAAAAGCACTTCACAAAACTGCACTGTACATCCAGGAATATCGTGTTGAGGTACGCGCCGAGATCCACTCGAAAAGAGAAGTTGACAAGATGGCAGCTCCGAGAGAAATTCTGTGTCCACTCCAATTCTGAAAAATGTGATGTCCCAGCTAAACACTGCGCCATGTGTGATACTCAGGTGGTACTTACACTCAGGGGCAAAGGAAACACACTGATGTCAAATCCGTAAGTTCTATTTCTGGTACAAACACAAAAAGGAGTTAAGACAGGGGTAAACAGCGTCCTGTCTTGGAATCTCTCTGGGTATCTCTATCTGCGCGTGCGAGTACAGCGCGCATGTGCCCAAAGCATGAACTAACACTTAGTGACAAAAGGGAGTATGATTATAACATATAATACAGAGACCTGAATCAATAATGGTAAATAGTACAGAGTTACATATTACAGCCATATTCGTCTCATATATCTACACCTCTAACCTACATAAATGCAGATACACCTAATCTATATAAATGCAGATACACCTAATCTATATAAATGCAGATACACCTAATCTATATAAATACAAATACACCTAATCTATATAAATGAACATTCACCTAATCTATATAAATGGAGATACACCTAATCTATATAAATGTTGATTCACCTAATCTATATAAATGCAGATACACCTAGTCTATATAAATGCAAATACAGCAAATCTATATAAATGCACGTAAACCTAATCTATATAATTGCAGATACACCTATTCTATATTAATTCAGATACACCTAATCTATATAAATTCAGAAACAAATAATCTATATAAATTCAGATACACCCAATCTATATAAATGCACCTACACCTAATCTATATAAATGCAGATACACCAAATCTATATAAAGGTAGATACAACTAACCTATATAAATGCACGTACACCTAATCTATAATAAATGCAGATACACAAATTCTATATAAATGCAGATACACCTAATCTATATAAATGCAGTTACACCAAATCTATATAAATGTAGATACAACTAACCTATAAAAATGCAAGTACACCTAATCTATATAAATTCTTATACACCTAATCTATATAAATGCAGATAAACCTAATCTATATAAAGGCAGATACACCTAATCTATATAAATTCAGATACAACCATTCTATATAAATGCACGTACACCTAATCTATATAAATGTTGATACACCTAATCTATATAAATGCAAATACCGCTAATCTATGTAAATGCACATACACGTAATCTATATAATTGCAGATACACCTAATCTATATAAATGCAGCTACAACTAACCTATATAAATGCAGATACACCTTATCTATGTAAATGCAGAAACACCTAATCTATATAAATGCAATTACAGCTAATCTATGTAAATGCACTTACACCTAATCTATACAAATACAGATACACATAATCTATATAAATGCAGATACAACTAACCTATATAAATGCAGATACACCTAATCTATATGAATGCAGATACACCTACAGTAGTCTTATAAATGCAGATACAACTAACCTATATAAATGCGCGTACACCTCATCTATATAAATGCAGATAAGGCCTAATCTATATAAATGCCGATACACCTAATCTATATAGATGCACGTACACCAAATCGATATAAATGCAGATACATCTAATCTATATAAACGCAAATACACCTAGTCTATATAAATGCAAATACAGCTAATCTATTTAAATGCACGTAAACCTAATCTATATAATTGCAGATACACCTATTCTATATAAATTCAGATACACCAAATCTATAAAAATACACCTACACCTAATCTATATAAATGCAGATACACCTAATCTATATAAATGGAGATACACCTAATTTACATAAATTCAGATACACCTAATCTATATAAATGCAGATACACCAAATCTATATAAAGGTAGATAGAACTAACCTATATAAATGCACGTACACCTAATCTATATAAATGCATATACACTATATCTATATAAATGCAGATAAACCGAATCTATATAACGGCAGATACACGTAATCTATATAATTGCAGATACACCTAATCTATATAAATGCAGATAAAACTAACCTATATAAATGCAGATACACCTTATCTATATAAATGCAGATACACCTAATCTATATAAATGCAAATACAGCTAATCTATAAAAATGTACGTACACCGAATCTATATAAATGAAGATACGCCAAATCTATATAAATGAAGATACATCTAATCTATATAAATTCAGATACACCTAATCTATATAAATGCACGTACACCTTATCTACATAAATGCAGATACACTTAATCGATATAAATGCATATACACCTAATCTATATAAATGCAGATACACCTAATCTATATAAATGCAAATGCAGCTAATCTATATAAATGCACTTAAACCTAATCTATATAATTGCAGATACATGTAATCTATATAAATGCAGATACATCTAACCTACATAAATGCAGATACACCTAATTTATATAAATGCAGATACACCTAATCTATATAAATGCAGATACACCTAATCTATATAAATGCAAATACAGCTACTCTATTTAAATTTTCGTACACCTAATCTATATAAATGCAGATTCACCTAATCTATATAAGTGCAGATACAACTAACCTTTATAAATGCAGATACACCTAATCTATATATATGCAGATACACCTACTCTATATAAATGCAGATTACACCTAATCTATATAAATGGAGATACACCTACTGTATATAAATGCAGATACACCTAATCTATGTAAATGCAGATGCACCAAATCTATATAAATGCAGATACACCTAAGCTATATAAATGCACGTACACCTAATCTGTATAAATGCAGATACACTTAATCTATATAATTGCAGATACACCTAATCTATATAAATTCAGATTTACCTAACCTATATAAATACAAGTACACCTAATCTACATAAATGCAGATACACCTAATCTATATAATTGCAGATACAACTAATCTATATAAATTGTAGTGAGGGGTTGTCAGGCCACAGCTTACATCTCAGAAACTCCAGTCTGACCGGACATTAGCCGAGGGCAAAAGTATAGGGTAACTCTGCGGTTGACCAAGGATTGTAAACCAACTAGCTCCCCCTCCCATGTCACACATGTAAGAAGGCACCAGCCGACTCTCTCCCAATATACAATAACCTACACCGCAGAAAGAAGTCCAGACCTGACCTCACAATTAGCCAGGTCACTTGTAACCCCTGGAGCCCAACTCAAGGCCTCTCGTGTTACACGGCCCCACCTGACGACTTCTCCTTACATCTCAGAAACTCCAGTCGACCCGACGTTTGGGAAGTCAAGTGTAGGGGAACTCTCACGGTTGCTCTCCCAATATACACATGGCCCCACCTGATGACTTTCCCAGATAGTTCTGAAAAGTCCAGGCCTGACCGCACATTTGCGGGGTCAAATGTAAAGAGACCCTTCGCCGCCCCCCAGGCCAGCTGAACCTGACGGCTCGCTTCCCAATATATAGGACGTCCTGGTCCTCCCTCGGGGATTTGGCAGAGAAGCAGTTGTCTTGTAACAAGGTGGCCAGCTACGACACCACTAGTGCTGCTCCAGCGAAGTCAGGGCCGGAGGCAAGCCGCCTCCGGTCAGGACCGAGACTTCCCTCCGGTGTCCCAGCTAAGCAGTCGCCCCTCCCGACACCAGTGTCCCAGCTAAGCAGTCTCCCTGCTAGGCCTTCCCTAGGTCACGTGAGTGTTTGTCAGAGCTTTCCATGGGATGAGTTACCTACGTGGGAAGTGTATTCATTTCATGTTCGTGTCCGAGAATCAGAGTGTCTAGTAACGTAATATGATGTCCTAGTAACGTAAATATAATGTCCTAGTAACTTCAATAGAAGGTGTTATTAATGTGTCCATGTCATGTTCGTGATTAATAAAGAGTTGTAACGAAGCAGTGTTTGAGAAGTCGCCCTTAAGACGTAATAGAAGTGTATTGACGTATAAGATACGATAAGTGTACTGACAGTGTAAATAACTATCACGGCCACGCTACCAAAGTCTTCCTCTCTTTATACTCTTATACTATCAATATTCTACCTATATGTAATCTTCTTGTGAGTTTTGTCTCATTACAATGGTGGCAGCGCCTTAACGTAATACTCACGCCTCTTAACTTTAGTGTTCAGTACAGTGATAGTTAGAATCTTTTGAAGTAATCTCGTAACTATCTTGACGAAGCAGGCAGTACAAGGGTGGTTGCATTCGTAACATTATATTGGTGGCATTCACGCTTCCCTCGTCCCTTGTTATTGGTAACAGTGTACTTAACGTAAACCCATGCCCTCCCTCGGTTAGCCATAACACCTGACTCGTTTCATCCTTCATTTGTTTCAGTCTAAGTATTGTCTACAATTGTGTAATAAGTAATTCCTGTGTCATAGCGTCGTAGCGTGAAAAGAGTAATATAATTATCACCGTTATCAAATATATCTCTATTAGGTATACTGTCTAGAAATATGTTCAGTCAATTACGTTCTGTGAAATTCTCAGTATCCCAAGTGCTTTTTAATTGTCGGTCAGTGTTAAATGTACCCATTGTGTTTTAGCGATAGAAGCGGTGTCTGTACTAACTGTTATAACTTAACATGTCTTTTAACCTACATCCTCCTCCCTGTCCTAACCCTCACCTCACCCTCCGTACCCATCCGTTCCCGCCTCGCTCCACCCTGCCCTGCCCTGCCCTGCCCCGCTCCGCCCCGCTGCGCTCCGCTCCGCCCCGCCCCGCCCCGCCCCGCCCCGCGCCCCGTCCCGGGTACGCCTTCCCTAGGTCACGCGCGCATCATGGCCGAATGTTTCCCGCCCCGCCCGCCCGGGTGACCACCAATGTTTTGTCCTGTGAGTTATGCTTCGAAATTGGTGGTTAGTGTTACTTAACATTGCGATAATTACAGAGCTTCACTCAGTGTGTTTTTATGCTAGTATGATTTGTAATGTTCTCTTTGACGCGTAGTGATAAATAATATTCAATGTAGTGAGCAGAGCTTCACTCCCCGACCCAGCCTAATGAGAAAATTGTCGTGACGGAAATAATAGTTACCAAACATTGACGTAACTTATAAAGTAAATATCTGTTTTTTTTGCGAATGCACTTCCAACTAATCCATCATCCCTTTAGGATTGTTTCTGTCAAATGTCACACACAGTACCGCCCCATGGCTAGCCGGAATCCGTCCACAGCACATATAAGAAGAGAAGTAGCAGCGTGAGGAATGCAGCGTGAGGAATGCAGCACCACACCCGCCACACACCACCCCACTTCTTTCAAGTCCTACCTGGTCTAGGATTAAGAAGAGTTTATATTTTTCTACTGGTCCGCGGAACCTGCCTTACGAGTCATCTAAAGAGACGACAGCCCAAGCAGTGGATCGGCTTTCATCCCGGCCGGAGAGGGCCGACGGCAGATGAACAGAAAATCGTCTGGAATATGTTGAAAACGAAGATGTATAAAGAAATACAGATGGAGCAGAAAAATTCATCTGGAATATGACGGAAACGCAGATGA
The DNA here is from genome assembly GCF_018991925.1 of Homarus americanus. Taxonomy (NCBI): domain Eukaryota; kingdom Metazoa; phylum Arthropoda; class Malacostraca; order Decapoda; family Nephropidae; genus Homarus; species Homarus americanus. Next base: position 11,795 of record NW_024754781.1, read on the forward strand.
ACAGAAAATTCATCTGGAATATGAAAATGCTCTAAACGTAGAGGAAGCGCAGGTGAACAGAAAAATCATCTGGAATATTATAGAAACCAGGAGGAAGTGAGAAGAAGTCAGATGTGGTGACACGACCTACAAAGTGCGGTATTGAAGAAGGAAAAACGTGCTATGTGAAGACAGAAGAGACGCTGTGCTGACATCAGAAGAAAGTCGACGATGAAAAGATGGATAATCAGAAGGACCAATCGACTACCGTTGTTGTGCTGCCAGCATTCCTTATTTTCAGATACCAGCTGGATGGAGGACTTGAGCCATGCTGGACCCAACAAATGTACTGATGTTGTTGATGTTGATGATGTGTAATAAAAAGATATAACACCCTAACATGTGAAGTAGGAGCATTTTGTATTTTGTATTTAATTCTCTGATTTTTGTTAACATGTACTACAAAGAATGTTTTTTTAAAAAGATTAGTCACTTTTTCTATGAGTTCATTTGATCAATGTTTTGTATTACCAAACACAATGTTGTAGCCATTTACTGACTGAGATGAATTATTATTTTGACACGGCCTGGTTAGACAATGTAACACCTGTTTTTGTTTGTAGAATGTGATTTGCAAGTTTGCCTCGGACACTATGCTAGATATGAAGGATCTTTAGATCACTCTATGTTCACTTACTGTGTATGTATTTTATTTTTTTTCTCCTGTCATAGAAGCTTTAATCTTGGCGGGAGGTATAGTAAGCTTTGTCAGATCAAACTATGCCAGTAGAAAAACATACATCTCTAGGGTTATAATTTGTAAAATGTAAGGATGCATTATCGCCTCAGGGACTATATTAGATACTGCACATGATGTTACTGTCTACTTTAAATGTGTCATCAGTTCTCTGAGCATGAAAGCTTTGGTCTTGGCGGGAGGTGTAGTGATGGTTTGTCAGACCACAGCTTACATCTGAGAAACTCCAGTCTGACCGGACATTAGCCGAGGGCAAGTATAGGGTAACTCTGCGGTTGACCAAGGATTGTAAACCAACTAGCTCCCCCTCCCATGTCACACATGTAAGAAGGCACCAGCCGACTCTCTCCCAATATACAATAACCTACACCGCAGAAAGAAGTCCAGACCTGACCTCACAATTAGCCAGGTCACTTGTAACCCTTGGAGCCCAACTCAAGGCCTCTCGTGTTACACGGCCCCACCTGACGACTTCTCCTTACATCTCAGAAACTCCAGTCTGGCCCGACGTTTGGGAAGTCAAGTGTAGGGGAACTCTCACGGTTGCTCTCCCAATATACACATGGCCCCACCTGATGACTTTCCCAGATAGTTCTGAAAAGGTCCAGGCCTGACCGCACATTTGCGGGGTCAAATGTAAAGAGACCCTTCGCCGCCCCCCAGACCAGCTGAACCTGACGGCTCGCTTCCCAATATA
>NW_024754782.1:0-3401 GCF_018991925.1 Homarus americanus
AATCTAATTTCCGAAAATTAGAAAATCTATCTACTTCGAAACCAGATAACCAACTTTCCGTGAAAGTAGATATTTCCCATTTTTATGATACAAATTTCGTTTTCTATGATAATCTATTTTCGAAAGTTGGTTATCTAACCAACTTTCGCGGAAAGTAGATATTTCCATTCTTTTATGATACAAATTTCCTGCTTATGATATCTATTTCGGCAAATTTGTTATCTAACCAACTTCTGAAAGTAGATATTTCCATTTTTTATGATACAAATTTCTGTTTTATGATAACTATTTTGCAAATTTGTTATCTAACCAACTTTCCCGGAAAGTAGATATTTCCCATTCTTTATGATACAAATTTCCTGCTTTTATGATAATCTATTTTCGAAATTGCTTATCTAACCAACTTTCCTGAAAGTAGATATTTCCCATTTTTATGATACAAATTTCCTGTTTCTATGATAATCTATTTTCGGCAAATTTGGTTATCTAAATCCAACTTCTCCCGGAAAGTAGATATTTCCCATTTTTGTGATACAAATTTCTGTTTTATGATAATCTACTTCCCAAAATTAGGTAATATTTCCGAAAATACGAAAATTCTATTTCAAAAGTCGATAATCTAATTTCCCGAAAATTAGAAAATCTATCTACTTTCGGGAAACCAGATAACCAACTTTCCGTGAAAGTAGATATTCCCATTTTTATGATACAAATTTCCGTTTATGATAATCTATTTTCTGGTGGTTATCTAACCAACTTTCCGTGAAAGTAGATATTTCGCATTTTTTATGATACAAATTTCCCGTTTTCTATGATAATCTATTTTCGGGAAAGTTGGTTATCTAACCAACTTTCGCGGAAAGTAGATATTTCCCATTCTTTATGATACAAATTTCCCGCTTTCTATGATAATCTATTTTCGGCAAATTTGGTTATCTAACCAACTTTCCCGGAAAGTAGATATTTTCCATTATTTATGATACAAATTTCCCGTTTTCTATGATAATCTATTTTCGGCAAATTTGGTTATCTAACCAACTTTCCCGGAAAGTAGATATTTCCCATTTTTTGTGATACAAATTTCCCGTTTTCTATGATAATCTACTTCCCAAAATTACGTAATATTTCCCAGAAAATACGAAAATCTACTTCCCCAAAAAGTCGATAATATAATTTCCCGAAAATTAGAAAATCTATCTACTTTTCGGGAAACCAGATAACCCACTTTCCGTGAAAGTAGATATTTCCCATTTTTTATGATACAAATTTCCCGTTTTCTATGATAATCTATTTTCGGGAAAGTTGGTTATCTAACCAACTTTTGCAGAAAGTAGATATTTCCCATTCTTTATGATACAAATTTCCCGCTTTCTATGATAATCTTTTTTCGGCAAATTTGGTTATCTAACCAAATTTCACGGAAAGTAGATATTTCCCATTTTTTATGATACAAATTTCCCGTTTTCTATGATAATCTATTTTCGGCAAATTTTGGTTATCTATTCAACTTTTCGGAAAGTAGATATTTCCCATTTTCTGTGATACAAATTTCCCGTTTTCTATGATAATCTACTTTGGAAAATCAGGTAATATTTCCCCAAAAGTCGATAATCTACTTCCCCAAAAGTCGATAATCTACTTCCCCGAAAAGTCGATAATCTACTTTCCCGAAAAGTAGATAATCTACTTTTCGGGAAAGTAGACAACCAACTTTCCCGGAAAGTAGATATTTCCCATTTTCTATGATACAAATTTTCCGTTTTCTATGATAATCTATTTTCGGAAAGTTGGTTATCTAACCAACTTTCGCGGAAAGTAGGCTATTTCCCATTCTTTATGATACAAATTTCCCGCTTTCTATGATAATCTATTTTCGGCAAATTTGGTTATCTAATAACTGTCCCCGAAGTAGATATTTCATTTTTTTGTGATACAAATTTCCCGTTTTCTATGATAATCTATTTTCAGCCGTTGGTATGTCTCGGAAGTAGATATTTCCCATTTTGTGATACAAATTTCCCGTTTTCTATGATAATCTACTTCCCAAAATTAGGTAATATTTCCCCGAAAATGTTTGAAAATCTACTTCACAAAAGTCGATAATCAATTTCTCGAAAATTAGAAGAGCATCTATCTACTTTTCGGAAACCAGATAACCAACTTTCCGTGAAGTAGATATTTCCCCATTTTTTATGATACAATTTCCTTTTCTATGATAATCTATTTTCGGGAGAGTTGGTTATCTAACCAACCTTCCCTGAAAGTAGATATTTCCCATTTTTTATGATACAAATTTCCCGTTTTTTATGATAATCTATTTTCGGGCAAGTTGGTATCTAACCAACTTTCGCGGAAAGTAGATATGTCCCATTCTTTATGATACAAATTTCCCGCTTTCTATGATAATCTATTTTCGGCAAATTTGGTTATCTAACCAACTTTCCCGGAAAGTAGATATTTCCCATTTTTTATAATAAAAATTTCCCGTTTTCTATGATAATCTATTTTCGGCAAATTTGGTTATCTAACCAACTTTCCCGGAAAGTAGATATTTCCCATTTTTTATGATACAAATTTCCCGTTTTCTATGATAATCTATTTTCGGGAAAGTTGTTTATCTAACCAACTTTCGCGGAAGTAGATATTTCCCATTTTTTATGATACAAATTTCCCGTTTTCTATGATAATCTATTTTCGGCAAATTTGGTTATCTAACAAACTTTCCCGGAAAGTAGATATTTCCCATTTTTTATGATACAAATTTCCCATTTTCTATGATAATCTATTTTCGGCAAATTTGGTTATCTAACCAACTTTCCCGGAAAGTAGATATTTCCCATTTTTTGTGATACAAATTTCCCGTTTTCTATGATAATCTACTTCCCAAAATTAGGTAATATTTCCCCGAAAATACGAAAATCTACTTCCCCAAAAAGTCGATAATCTAATTTCCCGAAAATTAGAAAATCTATCTACTTTTCGGGAAACCAGATAACCAACTTTCCGTGAAAGTAGATATTTCGCATTTTTTATGATACAAATTTCCCGTTTTCTATGATAATCTATTTTCGGGAAAGTTGGTTATCTAACCAACTTTCGCGGAAAGTAGATATTTCCCATTCTTTATGATACAAATTTCCCTCTTTCTATGATAATCTATTTTCGGCAAATTTGGTTATCTAACCAACTTTCCCGGAAAGTAGATATTTCCCATGTTTTATGATACAAATTTCCCGTTTTCTATGATAATCTATTTTCGGCAAATTTGGTTATCTAATAACTTTCCCGGAAAGAGTAGATATTTCCCATTTTTGTGATACAAATTTCCCGTTTTCTATGATAATCTACTTCGGAAAATTAGGTAATATTTCCCAAAAACTCGATAATCTACTTCCCAAAAA
>NW_024754783.1:0-7771 GCF_018991925.1 Homarus americanus
CCCCAAAATTCGAAAATCTACTTCCCAAAAAGTCGATAATCTACTTTCCCGAAAAGTAGAAAATCTATCTACTTTTCGGGAAAGTAGATAACCAACTTTCCCGGAAAGTAGATATTTCCCATTTTTATGATACAAATTTCCCGTTTTCTATGACAATCTACTTCGCAAAATTAGGTAATATTTCCCCCAAAATTCGAAAATCTACTGCCCCAAAAAGTCGATAATCTACTTTCTCGAAAAGTAGAAAATCTATCTACTTTTCGGGAAAGTAGATAACCAACTTTCCCGGAAAGTAGATATTTCCCATTTTTTATGATACAAATTTCCCGTTTTCTATGATTATCTACTTCTCTAAATTAGGTAATATTTCCCCCAAAATTCGAAAATCTACTTCCTGAAAAGTCGATAATCTACTTTCCCGAAAAGTAGAAAATCTGTCTACTTTTCAGGAAAGTAGATAACCAACTTTCCCGGAAAGTTGATTTTTCCCGTTTTTTATGATACAAATTTCCCGTTTTTTATGATAATCTACTTCTCTAAATTAGGTAATATTTCCCCCAAAATTCGAAAATCTACTTCCCGAAAAGTCGATAATCTACTTTCCCGAAAAGTAGAAAATCTGTCTACTTTTCAGGAAAGTAGATAACCAACTTTCCCGGAAAGTAGATATTTCCCGTTTTCTATGATAACCTACTTCTCTAAATTAGGTAATATTTCCCCCAAAATTCGAAAATCTACTTCCTGAAAAGTCGATAATCTACTTTCCCGAAAAGTAGAAAATCTGTCTACTTTTCAGGAAAGTAGATAACCAACTTTCCCGGAAAGTTGATTTTTCCCGTTTTTTATGATACAAATTTCCCGTTTTCTATGATAATCTACTTCTCTAAATTAGGTAATATTTCCCCCAAAATTCCAAAAATCTACTTCCCCGAAAAGTCGATAATCTACTTTCCCGAAAAGTAGAAAATCTATCTACTTTTCGGGAAAGTAGATAACCAACTTTCCCGGAAAGTAGATATTTCCCGTTTTTTATGATACTACTGGTTTCATGATAATCTGCTTCGCAAAATTAGGTAATATTTCCCCAAAATTCGAAATCTACTTCGAAAAGTCGATAATCTACTTTCCCGAAAAAGTAGAAAATCTGTCTACTTTCAGGAAAGTAGATAACTCGGAAAGTAGATGTTCCCGTTTTTATGATACAAATTTCGTTTTATGATAATCTACTTCATAAAAAGTGGGTAATATTTCTGGAATTCGAAAATCTAGCACCATGAAGTCGATAATCTACTTTCGAGTAGAAAATCTGTCTACTTTTTCAGGAAGTGAACTTTCGGGAAAATAGATTTTTTCCCGTTTTTATGATACAAATTTCCGGTTTCTGTGATAATCTACTTCTCCTAAATTAGGTAATATTTCCCCCAAAATTCAATCTACTTCCCGAAAAGTGGATAATCTACTTTCCCGAAAATTAGAAAATCTATCTACTTTTCGGAAAAGTAGATAACCAACTTTCCCGGAAAGTAGATATTTCCCATTTTTTATGATACAAATTTCCCGTTTTCTATGATAATCTACTTTACAAAATTAGGTAATTTTTCCCCCCAAATTCGAAAATCTGCTTCCCCGAAAAGTCGATAATCTACTTTCCCGAAAAGTAGAAAATCTATCTACTTTTCGGGAAAGTAGATAACCAACTTTCCCGGAAAGTAGATATTTCCCAGTTTTTATGATACAAATTTCCCGTTTTCTATGATAATCTACTTCGCAAAATTAGGTAATATTTCCCCCAAAATTCGAAAATCTACTTCCCCGAAAATTCGATAATCTACTTTCCCGAAAAGGAGAAAATCTATCTACTTTTCGGGAAAGTAGATAACCAACTTTCCCGGAAAGTAGATATTTCCCGTTTTTTATGATACAAATTTCCCGTTTTCTATGGTAATCTACTTCGCAAAATTAGGTAATATTTCCCCCAAAATTCGAAAATCTACTTACGCGAAAAGTCGATAATCTACTTTCCCGAAAAGTAGAAAATCTATCTACTTTTTGGGAAAGTAGATAACCAACTTTCCCGGAAAGTAGATATTTCCTATTTTTTATGATACAAATTTCCCGTTTTCTATGATAATCTACTTCGCAAAATTACGTAATATTTCCCCCAAAATTCGAAAATCTACTTCCCCGAAAAGTGGATAATCTACTTTCCCGAAAAGTAGAAAATCTATCTACTTTTCTGGAAAGTAGATAACCAACTTTCCCGGAAAGTAGATATTTCCCATTTTTTATGATACAAATTTCCCGTTTTCTATGATAATCTACTTCGCAAAATTAGGTAATATTTCCCCCCAAATTCGAAAATCTGCTTCCCCGAAATGTCGATAATCTACTTTCCCGAAAAGTAGAAAATCTATCTAATTTTTGGGAAAGTAGATAACCAACTTTCCCGGAAAGTAGATATTTCCCATTTTTTATGATACAAATTTCCCGTTTTCTATGATAATCTACTTCGCAAAATTAGGTAATATTTCCCCCCAAATTCGAAAATCTGCTTCCCCGAAATGTCGATAATCTACTTTTCGAAAAAGTAGAAAATCTGTCTTTCAGGAAAACAAACTTTCGGAAAGTAGATATTTCCCATTTTTTATGATACAAATTTCCCGTTTTCTGTTAATCTACTTCATAAAATTAAGTGTCTTCTAAAAAATTCGAAAATCTACTTCCCGAAAAAAGGTCGATAATCTACTTTCGAAAAAATGAAAAATCCTATCTACTTTTCGGGAAAGTAGATAACCAACTTTTCCGGAAAGTAGATATTTCCCATTTTTTTTGATACAAATTTCCCGTTTTCTATGATAATCTACTTCGCAAAGTTAGGTAATATTTCCCCCAAAATTCGAAAATCTACTTCCCCAAAAAGTCGATAATCTACTTTCCCGAGAAGTAGAAAATCTGTCTACTTTTCGGGAAAGTAGATAACCAACTTTCCCGGAAAGTAGATATTTCCCATTTTTTATGATACAAATTTCCCGTTTTCTATGATTATCTCCTTCGCAAAATTACGTAATATTTCCCCAAAAATTCGAACATCTACTTCCCCGAAAAGTCGATGATCTACTTTCCCGAAAAGTAGACAGATTTTCTACTTTTCGGGAAAGTAGATAACCAACTTTCCCGGAAAGTAGATATTTCCCATTTTTTATGATACAAGTTTCCCGTTTTCTATGATAATCTACTTCGCAAAATTAGGTAATATTTCCCCCCAAATTCGAAAATCTGCTTCCCCGAAAATTCGATAATCTACTTTCCCGAAAAGTAGAAAATCTATCTACTTTTTGGGAAAGTAGATAACCAACTTTCCCGGAAAGTAGATATTTCCCGTTTTTTATGATACAAATTTCCCGTTTTCTATGATAATCTACTTCGCAAAATTAGGTAATATTTCCCCCCAAATTCGAAAATCTACTTCCGCGAAAAGTCGATAATCTACTTTCCCGAAAAGTAGAAAATCTATCTACTTTTTGGGAAAGTAGATAACCAACTTTCCCGGAAAGTAGATATTTCCCATTTTTATGATACAAATTTCCCGTTTTCTATGATAATCTACTTCGCAAAATTAGGTAATATTTCCCCCAAAATTCGAAAATCTACTTCCTGAAAAAGTCGATAATCTACTTTCCCGAAAAGTAGAAAATCTGTCTACTTTTCAGGAAAGTAGATAACCAACTTTCCCGGAAAGTAGATATTTCCCGTTTTTTATGATACAAATTTCCCGTTTTCTATGATAATACTTCGCAAAAATTACGTAATATTTCCCCCAAAATTCGAAAATCTACTTCCCCGAAACGTGGATAATCTACTTTCCCGAAAATTAGAAAATCTATCTACTTTTCGGAAAAGTAGATAACCAACTTTCCCGGAAAGTAGATATTTCCCATTTTTTATGATACAAATTTCCCGTTTTCTATGATAATCTACTTCGCAAAGTTACGTAATATTTCCCCCAAAATTCGAAAATTTACTTCCCCGAAAAGTGGATAATCTACTTTCCCGAAAAGTAGAAAATCTATCTACTTTTCGGGAAAGTAGATAACCAACTTTCCCGGAAAGTAGATATTTCCCGTTTTTTATGATACAAATTTCCCGTTTTCTATGATAATCTACTTCGCAAAATTAGGTAATATTTCCTCCAAAATTCGAAAATCTACTTCCCCGAAAAGTCGATAATCTACTTTTCCGAAAAGTAGAAAATCTATCTACTTTTCGGGAAAGTAGATAACCAACTTTCAAATAGATCAACTTTCCCATTCTATGATACAAAATTTCCGTTTTCTATGATAATCTACTTCCTTGAATTAGGTAATATTTCCCCAAAATTCGAAAATCTGCTTCAGAAAAGTCGATAATCTACTTTCCCAAAAAGTAGAAAATCTGTCTACTTTTCGGGAAAGTAGATAACCAACTTTCCCGGAAAGTTGATATTTCCCATTTTTTATGATACAAATTTCCCGTTTTCTATGATAATCTACTTCGCAAAATTAGGTAATATTTCCCCCAAAATTCGAAAATCTACTTCCCCGAAAAGTGGATAATCTACTTTCCCAAAAAGTAGAAAATCTGTCTACTTTTCGGAAAGTAGATAACCAACTTTCCCGGAAAGTAGATATTTCCCATTTTTTATGATACAAATTTCCCGTTTTCTATGATAATCTACTTCGAAAAATTAGGTAATATTTCCCCCAAAATTCGAAAATCTACTTCCGAGAAAAGTCGATAATCTACTTTCCCGAAAAGTAGAAAATCTATCTACTTTTCGGGAAAGTAGATAACCAACTTTCCCGGAAAGTAGATATTTCCCATTTTTTATGATACAAATTTCCCGTTTTCTATGATAATCTACTTCGTAAAATTAGGTAATATTTCCCCCAAAATTCGAAAATCTACTTCCCCGAAAAGTCGATAATCTACTTTCCCGAAAAGTAGAAAATCTATCTACTTTCCGGGAAAGTAGATAACCAACTTACCCGGAAAGTAGATATTTCCCATTTTTTATGATACAAATTTCCCGTTTTCTATGATAATCTATTTCGCAAAATTAGGTAATATTTCCACCAAAATTCGAAAATCTACTTCCCCGAAAAGTCGATAATCTACTTTCCCGAAAAGTAGAAAATCTATTTACTTTTCGGGAAAGTAGATAACCAACTTTCCCGGAAAGTAGATATTTCCCATTTTTTATGATACTAATTTCCCGTTTTCTATGATAATCTACGCAAAATTAGGTAATATTTCCCCCAAAATTCGAAAATCTACTTCCGAGAAAAGTCGATAATCTACTTTCCCGAAAAGTTGAAAATCTATCTACTTTTCGGGAAAGTAGATAACCAACTTTCCCGGAAAGTAGATATTTCCCATTTTTTATGATACAAATTTCCCGTTTTCAATGATAATCTACTTCGCAAAATTAGGTAATATTTCCCCCATAATTCGAAAATCTACTTCCGAGAAAAGTCGATAATCTACTTTCCCGAAAAGTAGAAAATCTAGCTACTTCTCGGGAAAGTAGATAACCAACTTTCCCGGAAAGTAGATATTTCCCGTTTTTTATGATACAAATTTCCCGTTTTCTATGATAATCTACTTCGCAAAATTAGGTAATATTTCCCCCAAAATTCGAAAATCTACTTCCCCGAAAAGTGGATAATCTACTTTCCCAAAAAGTAGAAAATCTGTCTACTTTTGGGGAAAGTAGATAACCAACTTTCCCGGAAAGTAGATATTTCCCATTTTTTATGATACAAATTTCCCGTTTTCTATGATAATCTACTTCGCAAAATTAGGTAATATTTCCCCCAAAATTCGAAAATCTACTTCCTCGAAAAGTCGATAATCTACTTTCCCGAAAAGTATAAAATCTATCTACTTTTCGGGAAAGTAGATAACCAACTTTCCCGGAAAGTAGATATTTCACATTTTCTATATACAAATTTCCCGTTTCTATGATAATCTACTTCCCGCAAAATTAGGTAATATTTCCCCAAAATTCACGATAATTTTACTTTAGAAAAAGTCGATAATCTACTTTCCCGAAAAGTAGAAAATCTATCTACTTTTCGGGAAAGTAGATAACCAGCTTTCCCGGAAAGTAGATATTTCCCATTTTCTATGATACAAATTTCCCGTTTTCTATGATAATCTACTTCGGAAAATTAGGTAATATTTCCCCAAAATTCGATAATTTACTTCCCAGAAGAGTCGATAATCTATTTTCCCGAAAAGTAGAAAAAAATCTACTTTTCGGGAAAGTAGATAACCAACTTTCCCGGAAAGTAGATATTTCCCATTTTTTATGATACAAATTTCCCGTTTTCTATGATAATCTACTTCGCAAAATTAGGTAATATTTCCCCCAAAATTCGAAAATCTACTTTCCCGAAAAGTGGATAATCTACTTTCCCAAAAAGTAGAAAATCTATCTACTTTTCGGGAAAGTAGATAACCAACTTTCCCGGAAAGTAGATATTTCCCATTTTTTATGATACAAATTTCCCGTTTTCTATGATAATCTACTTCGCAAAATTAGGTAATATTTCCCACAAAATTCGAAAATCTACTTCCGAGAAAAGTCGATAATCTACTTTCCCGAAAAGTAGAAAATGTATCTACTTTTCGGGAAAGTAGATAACCAACTTTCCCGGAAAGTAGATATTTCCCATTTTTTATGATACAAATTTCCCGTTTTCTATGAGAATCTACTTCGCAAAATTAGGTAATATTCCCCCCAAAATTCGAAAATCTACTTCCCGAAAAGTCGATAATCTACTTTCCCGAAAAGTAGAAAATCTGTCTACTTTTCTGGAAAGTAGATAACCAACTTTCCCAGAAAGTAGATATTTCCCGTTTTTTATGATACAAATTTCCCGTTTTCTATGATAATCTACTTCGCAAAATTAGGTAATATTTCCCCCAAAATTCGAAAATCTACTTCCCCGAAAAGTGGACAAATCTTTACTTTCACAAAGTGAAAATCTATCTACTTTTCGGGAAAGTAGATAACCAACTTTCCCGGAAAGTAGATATTTCCCATTTTTTATGATACAAATTTCCCGTTTGCTATGATAATCTACTTCGCAAAATTAGGTAATATTTCCCCCAAATTCGAAAATCTGCTTCCCCGAAAAGTCGATAATCTACTTTCCCGAAAAGTAGAAAATCTATCTACTTTTCGGGAAAGTAGATAACCAACTTTCCCGGAAAGTAGATATTTCCCATTTTCTATGATACAAATTTCCCGTTTTCTATGATAATCTGCTTTGGAAAATATGTTAAAATCTCCCAAAAAGTCGATAATCTACTTCCACGAAAAGTCGAAAATCTACTTTCCCGAAAAGTAGATTATCTACTTTTCGGGAAAGTAGATAACCAACTTTCCCGGAAAGTAGATATTTCCCATTTTTTATGATGCAAATTTCCCGTTTTCTATGATAATCTACTTCGCAAAATTAGGTAATATTTCCCCCAAAATTCGAAAATCTACTTCCCCGAAAAGTCGATAATCTACTTTCCCTAAAAGTAGAAAATCTATCTACTTTCCGGGAAAGTAGATAACCAACTTTTCCGGAAAGTAGATATTTCCCATTTTTTATGATACAAATTTCCCGTTTTCTATTGTAATCTATTTCGCAAAATTAGGTAATATTTCCCCCCAAATTCGAAAATCTACTTCCCCGAAAAGTCGATAATCTACTTTCCTGAAAAGTAGAAAATCTAT
>NW_024754784.1:0-13342 GCF_018991925.1 Homarus americanus
CTCTTCATAGAAACTCCGTTTTTCTCCCTGCACTCTTTGATTTGGACCCGATGCCGCTCTGTCTGCTGCACTCACCCAACTTCTACCAGTCATTGAATATCGTTGATAACTCCCTTGTCCTTTATCCTTAGGATGCAACTACTTGGAGTGTCTCCCTTCACACCCTGAGACACCACTCTGGAATCTAGACTTACACTCAGCCACCAAGTGACTATCTTTCAACAAAGGTAACAGCATTGTAATTTTCTCTCAATTTCACGTCGTGTAGGTATGTCCATGTTCCTAAAGTCCCAACACACTGATAAGACGTGCCATCTCGAGCATAGGGGGCACGTTTCGTCTCCCTTTTCAATCTTCATGGTCGCTCTTTTATCAATGGCAACTGCCATGCCCACGGCTCGTCTACTTGAAGACTTGCTTATGGGGGGGGGAGAGACTGTTCTTTCATATACCCATCACTGTCGTCCCTTCCTTTAACGAGTATTTTGTTTGCTCTATCCGCATGTTTCTGTACAAACTTTTGTAGCCAGTGAATTCTGGGGTACGACCCGTGAAGTTTGTTGTGCGAGTGCAGTTGCTCCTCGCACCGATTCCATAGGATTTTTGGCAACCATCATGCTATATTTTGGATACACGACCAAGAGTTCAGCTTGCCAATCATGTTCCAGCATTCTAGGTAACTTATACTGCACAAATAATGTATCTGCCAGCTTCCGTAATCCTTCACCATCGCTTGCCTTTATTACTGAACCCTCCAACAGGCTTGATATTTTTTCTTCCGCGTATCCCCGTTCTCCTCCGAATCTCCGCGAAAGAAGCGCCAGCACCCTTTCGTAGCCCTTTTGAGGCCTCCAAAGCCATCATTAAATCCTGACCCATGCAGGCCTGTAGAAGAGGAGATAACCTATGTGAGTCAGGCATCGCTGTGTTGAACAGATACCTATTGAATGCACAAATGAATTTCCAATACTCAGTTCGGCCTTTCCCTGTAAACGTCGGGAGAGGCGTGTGAAACCCCGAGTACGTTAGGTAAGAGATTGGTTGTCCTCGCCACACCTCCCCCCCCCCCCCCCGTCGAATTCTGGTTCCTTGATGTCGCTGGTGCCTCATCACCAGCTGGTCTCACTGGAGCTTCACATTTCGGCAGGCATGTTTGCTGAGTAGTTTGTTGGGAGAGAATGGAACAAGTGTTCAGGCTCCCCCTGTTGAGGTGGCTCAGTCAGTCCCCGGTTGGGTCTCACTTGCATCCGGTGTCTGTCGTCGTTCAGGACTTTCTGTCGTCCTCTTTGATCACCACCATCTGCCTCACCAGACGGGGTTGGCTGTGGCAAGTTTCCGTCTTCCAGTGCCCTCACCAAACTACTGGAGGAATCAGTAGTTGACCACGCATCAGTGTCCATTAGAACTAGTGGTGGTTGACTCCGTATTTCAATTCCTATCGTCCCTTTCCTTATTTTGGTAACTTCAGTTCTGAGTGCTTTCAAGATCACTTCTGTTCGTGCCCTTGCCGGCTCGTTCAGCTCCCTCAAGGTGCACTCAGACCTAGCGTTCCACTCCCTCAAGATAGCCTCTGTCTGAGTGATCGCCCGCGCACATGCTTCGGTCGTCATTGCATCTTCAAATTGTTCCCAGTTGTCTGGAGTCCCTTTATTTTGTCCGACTGCTCCTTTGTTGCACATATCACCGGCTACCGACGGTCCTCTATTGTCGTCCCACGTAGATGGAGTGAGAGCAAAGGCCATGGTCGATTCGACATCTCGCTTATGTTCACTCCCATCCTGGACTTCACAGACCAAGTCATTCACATCGTTAGGTTTGTCGTTAGGTTTGTCGTCCTCCATGGTGTACTGTTTATAACAACTGACAGATGAGCAGTGTTTATGCTGGTGACCTTAATCGACTACACCCTTGTCAGGTGAGCGGTATTTAGAAGAGTTTGTATGCCTTAATTGCCTACACCACTGGTGGGTGAGCGATAGTTAGAAGATTGGTATGCCTAAATCGCCTGCACCACTGGTGAGTGAGCGATAGTTAGAAAATTGATATGCCTTAATCGCCTGCACCACTGGCAGGTGAGAGATAGTTAGAAATGTTAATATGCCTTAATCGCCTGCACCACTGGCGGGTGAGCGATAGTTAGAAGATTGGTATGCCTTAATGACCTGCACCATTGGCGGGTGAGCGATAGTTAGAAGATTGGTATGCCTTAATCGCCTGCATCACTGGGGGGAGAGCGGCCTGTATCCTGCTGACAGCCGGGTAGCGTCGGGTAGATGATCGACCACATACGTTTGACTGTAATCGCCCTCAAGGCAATCATGCAATCACGGGATAAGTAGACCCAGATACGATGACTCGATAATATAATTCAGTCAGACCTGTCAAAGACAATGAATGAGTTGACGGTCGGAATTTTTTCGTAAGATGGCAGGTCGATGGGTAAAGAAAACACTTGAATTCACTTTGGTAATGATATTTTAAAATAAATTGGGACAAAAGGTGTCAAAAATATGGGTTAAAGTTGCTGAAAAGTCACGTGCTTGTGAAAAGCTCTGTGATTGGTTGTGACGTTACTGGTTGGGGTGAGCTTGTAGCGTAGTGTACTGTATATGGCCAGTTGTTTAATTTATCTTTGTGTTTGTCTATTTTCTCGTTGTTAGGCTCACATACATAATTACATGTAGGGAGATCTCGCACTCAGGATGGAGGTGAGAAAGGAAACTCAGAATAGCTTAACTCTACATGTATCGTATGAACAATACAGTGCTAAGGAGGTGCTGTGTGGTGAGGAGCTTGTTGATAGGAGGTCCTGTCCGTTTGAGAGCGTTGAGTGGAATGACCTTCACGGCGAGGCTGGGGGTATTTATATGAATCAGCAGGATCAGGTTGAGAGGTATGAATTGAGCGGCGCTGCTGATTGGCTGAGGTGAAGGCGATAACTAGCCAAACACCGGGCAGTCCGAAAGTGAGGCCCGGACTGTGGAACTCGCCGCTGGTTGGCTGGTAAACGGATGGCAAGTGACCAACCAGCAGTTAGCGGGAGTATCTGTCTCCCCCTCCTCAAAGCCCTGAAACCAAGACACTCTACGACCACCAGCCAGTGGGGAGTGCTGTAATTCCTCTGCTATTTACTCAACCGGAATAGGTAGGATCTAAAAAAAAAAAACCCGGTTATGGAGCGCGTACGCCCTCCTAACCGCGATCCCCGCCTGAACCGCCAACCTGACGACCCGAACTACGACAGGCTCCGCACAGAGAAAGCGGACCAGTTACGCGCCTTAAATGAAGCCCTGAAAAGTAGGAACAATACCACCACCTCCAACAACTCCACCACCACTGCTACCGCCACTGAGGACAACTGGACGAAGGTAGAAAACAAGAAACGCCGACGTGCCTTTTCGGGAAACGATTGCCGTCAAGCAGCCCCCAAGGCACCCATCACCACCACCAGCTCACCTCCAACGACACTGCCAAAATTCCGGATCACGAAAACGGACACAAAAACAACATATGCCGCCGTCACAGAGATGGAAAAGCTAAATCCACTGGCCAAGTTCTCAGTGCGGCCCAACCTAAAGGGGGAGATGATTATTCACCCCAAAGACAAGAACTCCGCCACCACCCTCGACACTTACCTGCAAAACACCACCACCGTTACTTCAACCAAGCTAGACCCCGCCCAGAAACTGATGAAGTCGGTAGTCCTCCGGTACCCAAAGGAACTACCTCTCGAACCCCTGGAGAACCACCCGAAGATCTTAAAAGCCGAGAGATGCTCTCCCCTGTCCGACAAGACGGCCACCACAAAACAAGTGCTCATAACGCACTACGGTTCACCCCCAGCACCATAGACCTCAAAACCTGGGGGATCTACGAAGTGAGGCCCTTCGTCCCAGAGCCCCTGCGGTGCTTCAGATGCCAGAAATACGGGCACCATCAGACAAGGTGCACGTACAAGGAAATCTGCGCAGTCTGCGCACAGAAGCACGGCACACACTCCTGCCTCACCAAGCTGAAAAATGGGGAAAAAATTGCCCCCAAGTGTGCCAACTGCGGGGGCAAACACCACGCCTGGAATCCTGGATGCTCCGAGAGAACAAAGAGGGTCCAGGCAAACCGACCAGCAGCAAGACCGGCCCCCACCGCCTACACACCAGCCCCACCAAGTACCTTCGTGTGGGGAACCCAAAGGCCCAAACAACAAAGACAACCTCCTCAGCCAGTCAACACCCAAAGTGCAGCCCAGTTTCCTGGCCTCACTACAGCCACACCTCAGCCACCCAAACAGCAGACAACGACAACCACGAGAAAGACAAAAGAAGCACACACCAAGGCACCAGAAGGAATGATACACTATCAGACCTAGCCAAGGTACTGACAACCTTCGCGGAGGGCCTAGCCGGACTACTGGGCCACAAGATCCAACCCACACAGCTCCAAATACTCATGGGGAGCGTCCTCGGGCAAGTCGCCACAGCTCCAGCCACCTCAGTGGAGGAAGCCACGCCGGTCCGCACACGAGTAACAGCCGAGGTACACTCTACACCGAAGAAGGCCACCAGAGAACCCAAGACACCGACAGCTCCCAAGATACCGACAGCTCCCAGAAAGAAACTGGACGTTTCAACTCCCCTGAACCGAACCACGGCCCAGAAGGCAAAAACCACAGAACACGAAGACATGGACCTGATTCAGTTGGAATCGAACTTGGACATCTCCATCGAGGACCACCAAAAGTCCCCGATGAAACAGTGGTGGAAAACGTCAGCACCCTGAACATCCTAACATGGAATGCTCAGGGCATCAAAAACAAGAAACACCTCCTACAAGAAGCAGCAGCCAAGGACAAGCTTGACATCATACTCCTACAAGAAACACTTCTACAAGAACACCACGGTTTCAAATTCAGCGGTTACAAGACATACAGGAGGCATTTCACGCAGGCGTCAACAAGAGGATGTATGATCTTGGTCAAGTCAAGCATACCCTCCGCCGATGTCACGCAGCAATTTCCATGTGGGGAAAACATCGAGACACAGGCCGTCCAAGTAACCCTCCAAGAACGGGAATTAACTGTTCACAACATCTACAAGAACCCAAGGGGCTCACTGGAGGTTACTCAATTATTTGCTTCGGCCGCTGACCACGCCACACTCATAGGAGGGGATTTCAACGCACATCATCCCTTCCTAAGCTCGGCAAGCCCCACAAATGAAGACGGCCTACACCTATACACCACCTTTCAAGATACACCCGAGATCTGCCTCCTGAACACCGGAGAGCCCACCCACACTAGGGGAGGAAGGCTAGATCTAACCTTCGTCTCCAGTGCACTACAGCCTTCGGCCTCCTGGCAGATACACCCCACGCTGACCAGTGACCACTTCGCCACCCTAACAACGCTAAAGGTGAACAAACTCCCCACTCCACACCCCCCGAGATGGAGATACAACACTCAAAAGGCAGACTGGGGACTCTTCAAGAAACACCTGGCTAAGTGGCGCGAAAAATTACAGCCGGCCGGCGCAGCACCCGCGGATGAGACAACCCTCCACCACCAATTGGTCGAGGCGTTTCACCTAGCGGCAGAAGAGGCTATCCCAAAAACAAAACCCACATCAAGACAGTACAATGATTACTGGTACTACTGTCCCAGGGTGAAAGAACTCAACCACAGAGTGAATATGGCCCGAAGAAACTACAGGAGACATCCCACGGCAACAAACAGACATCTCCTGCAAGTCATAGTTAAGGATACCAGGGAAGAGAAGGAAGAAATTAAAAACGTAAGCTGGCTCAAGTGGTGCTCCGAACTGAACGAGCACACCTCCCTTGGCAAGATGTGGGCCCAGATCCGAAGGGCATCTGGGAAGGCAACACCACCACCACCAACTCATCCCAACCCAGAAGAGGAAGCCGAGAGACTTGCAAAACTGTTCTCTGACCGAGCAGCAACGAAAAACCTCCCGAGACAGGCGGAGGAGACACAACGGCGTCTGCGACAGGTCAGACTCCAGATGATCCAAGAGGCCTGCAACAGTGAAGATGACACTGACAGACCATTCAACCAGCAAGAACTCCAGAAGTCGCTAAAACGAAGCAAGGATACAGCTCCAGGGGCCGACAGGATAACCTACTCCATGCTCTCTCATGCCGGTACAGCCGGACACGAGGCTCTGCTGCAAGCCATCAATGCTTCGTGGACAGCACAAAGACTCCCACCGGAATGGAAGAAGGCAGATATACAGCCCATTCCGAAGCCCAGAGAACCAGACAAGCCAAGGCCCATCTCCCTTCTCAGCTGCATAGCGAAGACCGGAGAAAGAATGGCTCTCAACCGACTCAAGTGGAAAGTAGGCAGCCCACACCCTCACATCTTTGCTTACACCGAGAACACCGGCACAGGCAACAACATCGCCGAGATACTCAGCACAGTGGACAACAAACCAGCTCTGGTGGTCTTCCTCGACCTGGAGAAAGCCTTCGAACTAGCAAATCCTTTGGCCATTACAACTACGCTCGCTAAAAAAGGCGTCAAAGGAAGGTTGCTGGGGTGGATCCAGAACTACCTCACACAGAGAGAAGCACGAGTACGCTTTCAGGGAGCAACCTCAAGCTACAGGGTCCACGAAAACGGAACCCCACAAGGAGGCATCCTCAGTCCAATGCTGTTCAACGTCCTGATGGAAAATCTAGTCAAACTTCCCTTCAGACAAACAGCCAAGCTCCTATGCTATGCAGACGACTTACAGCTTATAGTAAGAGGATCGAACAGACTAGCCAACACGCAACACGCACTCCAACTTATAGAAGAGGAGTGCAACAGACTTGGACTCAAGATAAATCCAGCCAAGTCGAAAGCGATGGCCATCTGCACAGACACACCAGACAAGACGCTCTCCATACCAAACACGCCGGTAGTCTGGACCAACGCCCACCAGTGTCTTGGAATCTGGTTTGACCAGAAACTCACCTTCAAGCCGCAACTCGAGTATCTCAGGCACAGGACGAAGAGCAGACACAATATAATGAGGTCGCTCACCAGCAAATCCGCAGGAGCAAACCTTCATGTGCTCAAAGCCTACTACACAGCCGCCATCAGATCGCTGGTAGATTACAGTGCTCCAGCACTCATTGGACTGAGAGAAGACCAAATAGCTAAGCTAGAAGTCATTCAAAACAATGCTCTCAGGACCATGCTCGGAGCACCCATGTGGACCAGAATTTGCAATCTGCAAATGGAAACCGAGCTACCACCCCTGGCAGTACGAGTCAAGCAGGTGACAGCCGGTCTCCTCGCCAAAATCTGCAGAGCAGACAAGCCCACAGCTGCCAAGATTCGAATCAGTGCCTCCCTCCACCTCGACCACAGAGTGCGAGGGGCCACCTGGTCGCACGAGGCAAGCGAGGTCATCCGACACCTGCAAGCAGAAACACTCGTCAAGAACAACCAAGACACACGAGACAATGGTTACACTGTTCCTCCACCATGGAGCCCTCCACCAGCCACACTCAAATTCACCGACCTCGGCGATAGTAAAGCCAACCTCCAGAAGGAGGACCTCAAAAAAATAACTCTCCAAGCCATAGCCACCGAGACACCGGCTGATGCAGCATCATACTTCACAGACGGCTCGGTGGACCCAAAACATCACAGATCCGGAGCGGCCTTCTACACCCAAGGTCAGACCCTCAAATGGAGACTTTCCAACGACTGCTCCACCCTACAAACAGAACTGGTAGCAATCTCAAAGGCCCTACAACACGCTGCAACACAACACAACAAGTCCGTCATAATTCACACGGACTCGAAATCGGCCATGCAAGCGCTGCAACACAGTCAACCAAGAGACAACGTCCACATCATCACCTCGATCCTCGCACAGCTACAGGAATTCCAAAGCCAAAACCGACCAGTCGTCTTACACTGGATTCCCAGTCATGTAGGGATCGGAGGAAACGACGTGGCAGACGAAGCAGCCAAGGCAGCTACACGTTCTAGTAGCGTACACATCCAAGTTCCAGCAAGTGTGCAACAGATCAAGAATCACCTCAGAAAGACTACCAAGCTCCACATCAAAAAGAGCTTCCTTCATGCACTCAACGCTGGTTCCCAATCAGCCAAATGGTACCTGGCGGCCACAAAAGGGGAACCACCTTTCGCAGACAAGAAAACTCCAAGACAAACCCAAGTCAGCCTTCACCGACTACGACTAGGGTACAAGTGCTCCTGGCAGATGATCGGAAATGACGTCACGGAATGCACCTACTGTCAGGAGCCAGCAGCCAACCCACTTGAACACTATCTCCTCGATTGCGAGGTCACACAAAGCCTCCGAAACAGAACTCAAATCTCCCAAGAAACACACACAACACCAGCGGCCACTCTAACCCGAAAGGCCCATACAGACCACATTCACCACCTACTCCGGGTCATCACACGATACCCACCACCCAGATAGCTTAGAAAGCATCCTCTCCCAGCAAGTGCGGACCCCAGTTCGGGGGGCGCGCCACTCCGAGGCTGACCACGTCCAAGAGTGGGGGCCGGTGGTAAGCGTCCACTGATCGGGGGTCCGCTCACACTTGCAACCTGCAGTATCCCTCCAATCTGCAGGTGGGACCACCTCCAATCCCAATCCGGTCTGGCTGCTCCTGGAGCTCCAGCCGGAACCACCAAACGGGCCGCCTATAGGCAAAGGCCCGTGTCGGACTACGGTCCGACAATCTATACAACAACAACAACAACCGGGCCGCCCGTATTGACTATTTCGTCGTCGAGATGGCCCGTACTAAACAGACTGCCCGCAAGTCCACTGGAGGCAAGGCTCCACGGAAGCAGCTTGCCACCAAGGCAGCTCGCAAGTCCGCCCCAGCCACCGGTGGTGTCAAGAAGCCCCATCGTTACAGGCCCGGAACCGTCGCCCTTCGTGAGATCCGTCGTTACCAGAAGAGCACAGAGCTACTCATCAGGAAGCTGCCCTTCCAGCGCCTGGTGCGTGAGATCGCCCAGGATTTCAAGACTGACCTGCGCTTCCAGTCGTCTGCCGTCATGGCTCTGCAGGAAGCCTCTGAGGCTTACCTGGTGGGTCTTTTCGAGGACACCAACCTGTGTGCCATTCACGCCAAGCGCGTTACCATCATGCCTAAGGACATCCAGCTGGCCCGGCGCATCCGCGGAGAGCGTGCTTAAGTCCTCTTCCTTGGGGAAAAAGAAAAAGCACCACAAAACCTACCAGACATCTATAACTCGGCCCTTCTCAGGGCCAAAGAACTGTTCTGAAGATAATTTTCATGACAATCGAAATGGTTGGTGGTAGGAGAGCGTTAATTTCGGTTACC
Source organism: Homarus americanus (assembly GCF_018991925.1). Lineage (NCBI taxonomy): Eukaryota > Metazoa > Arthropoda > Malacostraca > Decapoda > Nephropidae > Homarus > Homarus americanus. The sequence continues at coordinate 9,343 of NW_024754784.1, forward strand.
CAAATCGCCTAACGGTAAGTTGGTAACAGTCGTGCAGGCACGAATGTATAGTAGGTCATCAATTCGGGAGGTGGGTGGGGGCAAAAAACAAGAGCTAGTAACAAATTAATATATAAAGAATAAGTAAGTAAATAAATAACTAAAATAAAAAAAAATTCAATAAAATAAAATAAAATGAATTGTTTACATGAAATAGGCGTGCTGCAAACAAGAAATGAAACCCAAACACACTCCATGTATGTCACTTTGCAGTGGGTGTAAAAGTACTCCACGCAGAATTTATTTATTTATTTATAATGTTTCGATTTAGTCCTGTTTCTACGCCAATAGAGAATGCAGATTATTATAATTTTTTTTTATTTATTTCCCTCTCAATATATTTGTGTCGGTAACTGTCTCTTTAACATGTAACTGTGGCTCCGAAGGAGCCGATTAAGTTGTAGTAGTGGGATGGCGTGTTTGTTGTGCACAAGTAACCTCTTACTTGGAAGAGGTGTACTTGGTGACAGCCTTGGTGCCCTCAGACACGGCATGCTTGGCCAGTTCACCGGGCAGCAAGAGTCGGACAGCTGTCTGGATTTCCCGACTTGTAATGGTGGAGCGTTTGTTGTAGTGCGCCAGGCGGGAAGCCTCGGCAGCGATGCGCTCGAAGATGTCGTTCACGAAAGAGTTCATGATGGACATAGCTTTGGGGGAGACTCCTGTGTCGGGGTGCACTTGCTTCAGTACCTTGTAGATGTAGATGCTGTAGCTTTCCTTCCTCCTGCGCTTCTTCTTCTTGTCACCCTTGGCAATGGCCTTCTGGGCCTTTCCAGCCTTCTTGGCAGCCTTTCCGGAAGTTTTGGGAGGCATGGCGGCACAGTTACTCGTGGCGCGGAGCGAGAGAATTGAAAACTGGCCCGACTAACTTTTCCTTATATACCGAGCGGGCCGCCCAGGATCAGACTGGCTGCAGCTACGGCTCTCTTACATTGGTTGGGTCCGCGAGACAGCCACCTGGCCTGATCCTGAGCTTGGTATAAAAGACCAAGGTGGCGGGCGGAAATTTAACTCCTATCACGAAAAGCAGCAGCAGGTACCTGGCAGCAGAAGTGCTCGAGCTGGCCGGTAACGCCGCCCGCGACAACAAGAAGACCCGCAGTATCCCGCGTCATCTTCAGCTTGCCATTCGCAATGACGAGGAGCTGAACAAGCTCCTGTCTGGAGTCACCATTGCCCAAGGGGGTGTCCTTCCTAACATCCAAGCTGTGCTCCTCCCCAAGAAGACAGAGAAGAAATAAGAACCCAAGGTTCGTTCACACAAGACAACCTAACCAAACAGGCTCCTTTCGGAGCCACAGGATATCACTTAAAGAGAGAAATATACGACATCAACGTTTTGCAGGATAACACTCTGTGCAAATTGAGTGAAATTGATTTTGAATGGTGTAGATGTGAAGGGCGGTTGTGGGGGCCTGGGGTGGGGGACTTAAACGGGACTTAGAAGGGCGCAGAAGCAGAAGCAGAAGCAGAAGCAGCAGCAGCAAGGGAGGCGACCTTATTTTCACTCTGGTTCATTGACAGTACACATTTACCAGCAGCATACATTGGAGTCATATTCTAACTGTTGACTAATCAGTGTGTGGGCTAGCCAATTTGGGATAAACAGCAAGAATGTAATGTCCTCAATGAAGTAATGACATAGTTCAAGATGTCTTTGACAGTGTCACATTCAATAATATAGTGCTTTAAAGGTGTATCACAAAGTTTACATGCTGAGTGTTCCGGTATGGGTACAGCGTTACTAACTAGCCAGATGTGTCTGTATCCTAACCTAATTCTGGCCACGACTACATCACACAGGCAAGTTGTTTGGACACTCTTCCTAGCCCTCTTGGTCCCTGTTCACCTACCTACTGTAGCAGTAAGTAGGTACCTGTTGTAAATCGAAAGGTTGCCAATTCGTAATCATGGAAAGTTGATTGAGCTTCTAAACTTGAACTGACATAATCCGAGGAGTGGTGATCCGAGGATCACAGACACTATCTCTCCCACTACAAATCCCTTCCTAACCTCCTGCTCCTTCCTCTGTCCTCCCCAAATTTAACCATGCTATCGCAAAGGTAATAATACAGGTAGAGACAACAACATATTTTCCTATTGTCTTATTATATATTAATAACAGAAACGCTGCCGCCATCCCGGAGGCTATACATTGTCTCACTGTTCATTACCTCCACAATTCTTCCTCTTACTTCTTCTTCCATCAATACTTTATTAACAGTGTATGTAAGTTTCACCATGTATTGCACTACAGCGGTAGAGCAAAGTATATTTTGTTAGCAATAAACCAAAAGCATATTTTATGGCCTAATCATCACTACATAGAACACCACCCATAAAGCATGATACTAGTAGACCACAAACTGCTATAAACACCCAAAGCATATTTTATTGCCTAATCATCACTACATAGAACACCACTCATAAAGCATGATACTATTAGACCACAAACTGCTATAAACCCCAATAATATAATAGACTATACTAGTGACTATAATTGTGTTACCCAATATTTTACGAAATAATACTATAAAACATAATAATAAACACACTATTAGTGTATATTAGTTGAATGCACAATCTGATGAGAAGTAAAAAAAAAAAAAACAACATAACAATAACCTATAAAAGAGGAGTGTATGAAAGCAGCGCATGCGTGCGTAGTGTCAACAAAGGCTGTAAGAGACTGCTCCTTAAAATTCGTATTTCTGACGAATTCAGAGCGTCTACCAATCCCAGCCTGTGCAGACAACTATAGTAAGACCCAGATATCAGCACAGTGGCATATATTTTTTTGTTACTTTTGGACTTTGTCATTTTTTGGGGATAAAACATCTGGTCCTACCACCCGATCCCTCTGAGCAAAGTTTTCAAGTTTGCGCATGCGCAGTGTGATAGTGTGACGTCATTACCACTCCACCTGACTGCAGTGTTGCCAACGTGTCCTATGCCCGCCGTTAAACGCTCCCGTTCGTTGGAAACGGCGGCAGTAGGTGACAGTGATGCTGACGACTTTCTTCTTGAAGACACGTCAAAGAAGAAGCAGAAACCTCAGAAGTCAGGGTCTCCAGCAGGGGACACGGCTCCCCCTTGCACCCCTTCTGGGGCTGTAGAGGGTGGACTCCTGTCATCAGGGTCCCCAAGTGAGCCTACATGTGGCTCAATGACCGACCCTCCGCCGACGATGGACATAGGGGATTCCCTTTGTCTCCCTGCCCCGTCGCGCCTTCGTCGTCTCGCCTTCCCTCGGGACTTGCCTCTGAACACACGGACGACCTGGTTCTTCCGTCACTGCTCTCCACTTCAGGACTCAACACTTCGCCTCCGCCGAGGTCCCACAGCCGTGATAGTCACCACACAAATGGACGAGACGGTACGCCTGCTCACTCAGGTGGGCTTTCCTGCTCCCCAGGGGGAGGTGATGCTGAAGTTCACCATCATCACCCCAGAAACTCGTCGTACCAAGGTAATGGTTCGCCACGTACCCTGGGAGATCCCTATCGACGATCTTCGCCCTCTTCTCCCACAACTTCTGGACATGGAGCGCCGCATCAACCCGGTCTCCAAACATCCATCCAACGAACTCATCGGCTGGTGGGTGGGCCCCCTCCCCCCGAAGGTGAATGTAGGACCAATTCACAACTGTCCTCTCGACCGATTTATCGGAACCCCGAAAATCTGTGGTCGTTGCCAATCGTGGAAACACCGCACCTGGGAGTGCACGAGGATGGTCGCCTGCGGTTTCTGTGCAGGTCCTCACGAAACAGTGGAATGCAAATCGAAAATTCAGAACAAAATCCCAGTTATTCCACGGTGTGTCAATTGCCATGGCAGTCACCACGCCTGGAATGCCAATTGCCCACAGCGTCCTGGCACTCGCCCGGGGAAAACTTACCTTGTACCACCGCCCTCGTCTCTGACGAAGCCCCTATCAACCAAACCTCACTCCTATCCACCA
>NW_024754785.1:0-7763 GCF_018991925.1 Homarus americanus
CTACTAAGGCTCGTGAGCAATTTTAAAGGATTTGACTTTTGCGAATAAGGTTATGGAGTCATTAATAAGATAATCAGAAGTGGCCTTGAATAAAGATTAATTTTTTACAAAACAATACAAGGATTACTGGAAGATAAAAGACTATAAATAAGAAGTAAAGATAAACTGTTGTTGGCTGCAGATATTTACTAGAAGAACAGGTATCAGTGAAAGAAACACATCTAAAGAAAATTCAGGGATCTAAAAATGAAGCTCTAGATGGCAGGAGGTCTTTTAATATGCAAAACTGTCAAAACAAGAGAAAATCTTAAAAATGGTATATCAAAGAAGCTGCAGCTGAAAAGCTTGAATCAGTTCATTAGAAACCAGAGGCAACATAAATACTAATAATATGAAACTTCCTAAAAATAGATAAAAACTATGAATCAAAATAGTTGTTGTTTTAATAATCCTGCCAGTGATTGCAGCGGTTTGTATTAATAATACTGGAAGAAACCTATAGATAAGGATGAGTCAAATATATAAACAGCAATGGATTTAAAAATATTAAGAGGTAGTATAAAGAATAAAGATTTGAAATGGATTTAATAAAATATTAGTTTGGAATTAAAGATAAAACACTCTCTAGGTTTGAAAATAGTACCATTTTTGGTTTACAAGACCAATTTTGGTTTAGTATAAACTAATGTTAATTCTTAGATTAATATTTATACACTGTTCTCTTATTTGAAAGTTTTTTATTGGTTGTGAAATTTTGTTTTCTAATCTAAGCTTGTTGGGGAAGTTCTAATTAGTTTAAAATTGTATATTAGGTATTTTTTGAATCGGTAATTTGTTTAGCTAAAAGTAGAATTGACACCTTCCTTTTATTTTTTTAACCATAGCATCTTGAGGTGCTTTTGGGTCTTCTTGTCAATTTCTATTGTTCAGACTCATGGTAATAATTGCTATAAAGATTTAGAACATTAAAATGTTAAGTTTATTTTATAAATACTTTGTTGATTGCGTTTTGTTAAAGATGATGATTTATTCAAATTGCTGTTTTTATGTGTTTTTATTTTGGGTGTTTAATAGATTATGATTTTCTGTTTCAGGATTAAACTTTTCGTTAAGTTCTGTTATTTAGGTTTATTCATATATTGGGAGTATGGATTATGAGCTTTTAGTTATTTGTGCAAATCAAGGATTAATAAAATAACTAATTCTCTCAGGTTTTTAATTGTAAATTATTATTGTTAACTTTGCTGCCCGTTTTCAAAAGCAACAGGCCTATCTTTTATTTATATTAGGTTTGATAATCTTTAATTTGATTCTGGGTTGAGGTTACCAACTTGACGAATCAAGCTGGATCTACTCTTGGTATTGGCTATACGTTATTTACTTCTTCTGCCTAGCATTTATTTATTAAGATTACACACCGTTTAGGTGGTGGATTTAACAATGGTTTTAGTTCACCAGGTTGAGAATTAATTTATTACTTTTATATATATTTGTAAGAATTTTGCTTTTGTAGTAAATCTTCCTATATATCTGGATTTATTTATGACTACAGGCCATGTTGAGCTCACTGCTGGCGGATATAGACTTGCTTATTGTTTCACTTAAATTCTAGGTATTTATATCATTCAGGTTCTTTTTTATCTAGAGATAAATAAAATCTGTCTTGATTTTGAATTAGTGTTAGAATCTTATGAAATTGTTGTAAATTCGCATGTTACGTCAGAGTTGATATTAAGCCGTTGGTTTCTTTGATATTTGGTTGCTCATATAAACTGATATTAAGAGGATTAATGCGTCTTTCTAGTTGATGAGAGGAGGACAAAACTGGAGCTTATTAGTGAAATTGGTTGGTCATGGTTATTGGTATGGATAGTACGATATTTTCATGGATTTATAGAACTTTGAAATCAAGGAATTATTTGTAAACAAAGTTTATCAAATTCGATACAGATTTGGGGATTATCAGTTTTTTAGTAAAGATTAGTAACATAGCGGCTCCTCTACTATTAATTTATTGGGAGAAATCAGGGCAGCTCACCTCATAGGATGGTGTTATATGTAGTGATGATGGGTGGTGTTATATATAGTGATGATGGATGGTGTTATATGTAGTGATGATGGATGATGTGATGATGTTATATGTAGTGATGATGGGTTGTGTTATATATAGTGATGATTAGACAATAAAATATTAACAGTTTAATGCTAAAAAATATACTTTTGCTGTACCGTTGTAGTGAAAAACATGGTGGAACTTACATACACCGTTAATGAACTATTGATGGAAGAAGAAGTTTTGGGGACTGAACAGTGAGGCAATGTGGAACCTCCCGGAGGGCGGCGATTCTGCTAGTAATAATAATAATAAAAAACAATAAAAATCAATAACAGTAAAGAGCAATTATAATAAATAAAATATTATCAAAACTAATAAATATTAATAAAAATTATAAATAATAATAATAATAATAATAAAGAGCCATAAATAAATACAAAGTCAAAACAAATCAAGAGTGAGAAATGTTATATGTATGTTGCGTTGTCAAAGTGAGAGAAACAATTGAGACCCTACAATTGTGTGTAAATGAGGCAAAAAGTCAGATTCGCAACCTGGGACTTGGTTACAATTTTTGTGATGTCATGTGGGCAGGGTCTACCATTAGACAATACATTATACTTCCAATATTTTCCCAGGCGGTAGTACCTCCCTGCTTGATAGCTGCCTCTTGGTCATGTGGTCATTGTATTTGTAGCACTTCATACATTGTTGGATGGGCGTATGCTTTTCATATTCTATTTGGTGTGAGAAGATGGAAGTGCCTACAAAGAGCCCCTTCTCCTTCATTCTTTTTGCATCTGTTGTGTCTGCAAAGTGAGCCTTGATTATATTATGGGCATACATAGGATACACCTCCACAATCTTGACATTGTTTTGCTTTTCTATTTCATCTCTTATTTCTTCTGCACTATTTTCCACTACATATTTGTCCAACTTCTTACATACAAGGGTGAGCTTGGCGCCGTATTCCCGTGGAACAATGACCTCGTATCCGCTGGTTTTCATTTTGTCCATGGCACTAGACTTAAGTAGTTTATCAGCATCTTCATCTGTTTCTGTGAGGGATGATGTAACCATCTCAGATCCATGAGTCTATTTATTCTCTTAGGTCACTTAATAGCCTTTTAGCTCTATTCGAGACCCTGGGTCAGGGGTTCGGAGGTCTTCACTCTCACTTTGGCCATGGTCAGTTACATACATGAAAATCCTACTTAATCTGTCCCATCAGCTAAACCCAATGGCTGCCATCCTTCTGTCTCACTGGCTAGGCGAGTGAAGTCGGGTTAATGGGTAAGATTGAACCGACAATCCCCTGTCGGGGGCCTACTAGCCTAACATAGCGGTGACGGGTTAGGCACTGCCGAATCCCAACGGAAAATGTTGCTGTTATATATATGTATGTTTATACTGCCTTTATTGATTATATACATTATATATTATGTTTTACTTCTTACAAAAGTCAGAAAGTGTTTAAGCTTGTGTAAACACGGAAATGTGTTAGGCACGTTGTAACCAACACAAGACAGTAAACGCCCCAGGCCCCACAGCCAGACTGACTATGTGACTGTCATTCTCCCATTAAATAACGCAAGATACTACACTGCGACGAGGATAGGATTAGCAAAGTGTTTGTGAACTCCTTAAAGAGAGAATAAGTGACCACTGAAAGGAAGGCTACTCTGAACCTGGAGAATTTAAGTGAACAGAGCAACCATGGCTGGCATCACTGGATACATGGGAATTGGGGGTATGATGCAGACAAGGAAGATTTCACATCATACTGTGAGAATGGACTTCTTCTTTTGGCCAAATGAATTAATGGACGACAGTGGTGATGCTCAGAGAAAAGGCCCTTGAAGAAAGGAAGGCAATCTTTTGACAGAGGTAGGGCTAATGTTTATTCTACTCTGGTCAATCTGCTTACCAGACAAACTAAGGACTCTCACTGATTCAGATTACCAAGATTCTGAAGCAACATTTTGACCCTGCTCCACTTGGGATCGCAGAAGTTACAGATTTGGCACCAGAGATAGAGGTAAAGATGAATCAGTAAGTAATTATATAGTAGCTTTGAAGAAAGTATCCATTCACTGTAACTTTGAACAGTTCTTGAACCGAGCTCTTAGAGAGACAGGTTTGTAGTAGGCCTGAATTATGAAAAATACAGAATAAGTTAATGAACACCACTAACTTAACTTTTGAAAGTGCATGTCAGATAGTTACGGTATATGGAATTAGTAGGAAAAACACCAGAGAATTTGTTCCCAATGCTGGTAGTGAGAACAGTTAGCAGTAGTGGCCTCGGTGTATAAAAAGTAACTGTAGCTAAAAGGAATAATTATACCACAAAACAAAGAACAAATGCTGATTTAAAATATAAGAGGTGTGGGAAACATGAAAGCTTTCAGTGTAAGTTCAAGAATTCAAAATGTTACAATTGTCAACGTATTGGACATATTGCTCCTGCCTGTAGAAGTGATAAAAATAGAGTATATGCCGTTGAAGGTGGAGAGAAGGATCTGATAATGATGAGAGTGCCCATGTGTTTACTATTTACACCAGTCGTGAAGAGAAAGTTAAACATAGGTATAATGTGGACTTGTCTATTAATGACAGACCTGTAACCATGGAAATGGATACTGCAGCTGATTTCTCCATAATGAGTAAAGATATGTATGAGAAACTATTTAGCATGTGTTAGAAGACTCAGTGCAAGTTGAGAACTTATACTGGAGGTTTTGGAACACAGAAGGTAAATTAGAGTGTGAGGTTAGCACAAAAATCAGAATTTAAGTTGCACAACACAAAAAAAGATTCTCATGGTTCTGGATCAAATCAGTCTGATTCTAGTGTAATTGTATGTGCTGAACTCAATTATGACATTCGTATAGCTGTATCAGGCTCAGTTTTCCAGAACCAGCATATCTATATATTTAGTGTACCATGCTATTCATACAGTAATTTATATGCTCATTGGCTCCACTTATGCAATTATTTTGTCCTGATTTGTGCTTTTTTGTTTGTTTCAGTTTGCTGATTCATGATATTGCATATCTACACCTGCATGATTTGTAATTACTCTGAAATTAACAAAACATGGAACGTCGCAAGTGTGTGAACGGTGCTGACAGTTTTTGCTACATATGTGGTGCCTTCACTCCTGGTAGCCTCAAGAAACCAATCACAAAAGCTGTTCGACTGAACTACAAAAGTTACTTCAAATGTCATTTGGGTGACCAAGACAAGAAATGGGCACCTCATGTAGCCTGTAAGTCTTGTGTTAACCACCTGAGCGAGTGGATGTGTGGTAAACGAAGTTCAGGAATGCCGTTTGCTGTACCAATGATATGGCGTAAACCTAAAGACCACAGTAGTGGCTGCTACTTCTGTCTCACAAATATTAAGGGAATAAAAATCAAGACACGAGGCAAGGTACAGTACCCCAATATTGCTTCTGCAATCCAACCAGTACCGCACAGTGCTAAACTTCCAGTCCCAAATCCACCGACTGAACAAGAATTGAGTGATTCCGATTCTACCTCTACCTCAATGGAAAACGACTACCAGGATGACTCTGAAAATACCAGGCCTAAACTATTTACTCAAGAAGCGCTTCATGATCTCATCAGGGACCTAAACTTGTCAAAAGAAAAGGCTGAAGTTTTGGGATCCAGACTAAAGCAGCGTAACCTGCTAAAAGATGGAGTGCATATCACAATCCGCTTGTAGATCCAGAAAAGATATTTTTGCCTCCACTGCATCTAAAGCTCGGTTTGGCTAAAAATTTCATCAAAGCTATGGATCAATTCGGTGCTGGGACTCTATACTTATCTCAGAAACTAGGTGGTGTGGTTTCCGAAGCCAAGTTGAAAGCAGGTGTCTTGAATGGACCACAAATTCGTATACTAGTTAATGATAGCGAATTCACCAAAACATTGAACCCACTGGAGAAAAAAGCATGGGAATCATTTGTCAATGTGTCAAAGAATTTTCTTGGAAACTATTGTGCTGACAACTACAAAGAAATCGTAACAACCATGCTTCAGAATTATCATGCATTGGGAGCAAGGATGTCCTTGAAATTGCATTTTTTCCACTCTCATATTGAATTTTTCCCAGGTAACCTTGGAGACTTTAGTGATGAACACGGCGAAAGATTTCATCAAGATATCGCCATAATGGAGAGCAGATATCAGGGACAATTCAGTCCTAACATGATGGGTGACTATTGCTGGACACTGCAACGAGAAGAGAGCAAGCTGTACAAGAGAAAGAGTAAAGTTCAGAAGCACTTTTAGAACTTCATATTTTGTCATTATAAAGGATTTGAACTTATGTTTTTTGGTACAATTTTTTATGAGCTTATCTGTGATAGGTTTAAAATTGTATCTTGCATGACGCGATAATGTTACTATATTTACTATTTTTTTTATTCTTTAAGAAAGTAGGTCTGATGGTAGAATGAAACATCCAATTAATATTCATTAATATGAAATTAGTCATGAAAGCACAGTCACATGAGATAATCTCATCTTTTGCACGACACGTGATGGAATATTAAATATTTGTACCTATTGATTTTTTTATAAAACCTGGTCTGATAGAACAAAACAAATATCAGATTCGAATTCAGCAATATGAAATTAGTTGTGTGAGCATGATCTCATATGTGAACCATTTTGGCTGTTGACCAGTGTATAATTGACTTCCACACAATTATAGAGACAAAAGGTCTAATTCTTTAATAGTTTCCAATCACTGTGGCATATAAACGAGGTGATTAACCAAAGGAGGCTTTTACGTCAAACACTAAACACCCGATGATTCTTAGTTTCCAATCACTGTGGTACGAGACGGTACGAACGATAAGACTTAGAAGCTTACAATAACCAATAGCGATCGTGCTCTGAAATTGTCGTGTGTCGTAAGCTCACAACAAAAGTAAACTCCGAATGTTCAGCACTAGAAACACGCACGCACGCACGCACACACACAGCAGAGATATACGGGACAGAACCAATCACTTGAACTAACTAGACTAATGACATACAATCCCTTAAGCCACCACTTCACACACATTTTTCTATGAATGAGAATGAGGGAAAAAAAGAGGTCTTACAACCACGCGTCTGACTGAGCTGATTGAAAGGTGCTCAGGTGTGTGTCTGTCCTGGTGATTATGATAAGATAATTTCCTCTTTTTTATTATTTGAAGATTAGTCTAGGGTGTGTGTGTGTGTGTGTGTGTGAAATAAACACTACAGGGTTTAACTTCACTGGATCATGTAAGAAACTTTTCTCAAGCTATATAATTTCTGTAGAGTCTTTCAGTATTTAGAGCGGATTATGTAGAGTAATTCCTTTGTTGGTAAATGTTAAACGAAGTTCTAGTTAGGTTAGATTAAGTTAGTTCGTCGTTTGTGTATTGCATACACTATATATTGTTTACTATGTTATACTTGAAAAATAGTTATTAGAACCAATGAATATATGTTACAGTATATTGATCTAATTCTATACACTACATTATAATTTATCTTAATATTTGTACTTAATGTCTTTTATGTATTTATTATTTAATATATTTTTTAAGGAGGGAGGGAGGGGGGTGAGGGGTGAAACTTTCAGTGAAATTTTTAGATCCACTGACTCGATTTTCTGTGAGTTCAGTTCTTGATTTTTTCTAAAATGATATTAATATACT
>NW_024754786.1:0-8005 GCF_018991925.1 Homarus americanus
GTTATACTCGATCAGGAGACTTTGTTAAACTCGATCAAGGGCCTTTGTTATACTCGATCTGGAGCCTTTGTTATACTTGATCAGGGGGCTTTGTTATACTCGATCAGGGGACTTAGTTATTCTCGATAAGGGGGCTTTGTTATACTCGATGAGGGGGCTTTGTTATACTCGATCAGGTAAATTTTGTTATACTCTATCATGGGCCTTTGTTATACTCGATCAGGGGACTTTGTTATACTCGATCAGGAGAATTTATTATACTCGATCAGGGGACTTTGTTATACTCGATCAAGGACTTTGTTATCCTTGATCAGGGGACATTGTTATAGCCTTTTAGGGTCCTTTGTTATACTCGATCAGGGGCCTTTGTTATACTCGTTCAGGGGACTTTGTTATACTCGATCTAGGACCTTTGTTATACTTGATCAGGGGACTTTGTTATACTCGACCAAGGGACTTTGTTATACTCGATGAGGGGACTTTGTTATACTCGATAAGGGGACTTTGTTATACTCGATGAGGGGACTTTGTTATACTCGATGAGGGGACTTTGTTATACTCGATCAGGAGAATTTGTTATACTCGATCAGGGGACTTTGTTTTACTCGATCAAGGACTTTGTTATCCTCGATCAGGGGACTTTGTTATACTCGATGAGCGGGCTTTGTTATACTCGTTCAGGGGACATTGTTATAGACCTTTAGGGTCCTTTGTTATACTCGATCAGGGGCCTTTGTTATACTCGTTCAGGGGACTCTGTTATACTCTCCAAGGGACTTTGTTATACTCGATCTATGGCCTTTGTTATATTTGATCAGGGGACTTTTCTATACTCGACCTGGGAACATTGTTATACTCGATCAGGGGACTTTGTTATACTCGATCAGGGGGCTTTGTTATACTCGATCAGGGAACTTTGTTATACTCGATAAGGGGCTTTTGTTATAATCGTTCAGGGGACTTTGTTATACTCGACCAGGGGACTTTGTTATACTCGATCTGTAGCCTTTGTTATACTTGATCAGGGGACTTTGTTATAATCGATCAGGGGACTTATTAATTCTCGATAAGGGGGCCTTTGATATACTCGATCAGGGGACTTTGTTATACTCGACCTGGGGACTTTGTTATACTCGATCAGGGGCCTTTGTTATACTTCATCAAGGGGCTTTGTTATACTCGATCAGGGAACATTGTTATTCTCGATAAGGGGGACTTTGTTATACTCAATTAGGGGGCTTTGTTATACTCGATTAGGGAACCCTGTTATACTCGATCAGGGGCCTTTGTTATACTCGTTCAGGGGACTATGTTATACTCGAACAGGGGACCTTGTTATACTCGATCAGGGGACTTTGTTATACTCGATCAGGGGACTTTGTTATATTCGATGAGGGACTTTAGTTCTCGATCTTGGGACTTTGTTATATACTCGATGAGGGCCTTTGTTATACTCGATGAGGGGACTTTGTTCTACTGATCAGGGAATTTGTTATCGATCAGGAGACTTTGTTATATTCGATGAGGGGACTTTTTATACTTCGATCCATGGGACTTTATTTATACTCTGAGGGGCTTTGTTATACTCGATCAGGGAACTTTATTATACTCGGTGAGGGACATTGTTATACTGGATCAGGGGACTTTGTTTTACTCGATGAGGGCCTTTGTTATAATCGTTCAGGGGACTATGTTATACTCGAACAGGGGACCTTGTTATACTCGATCATGGGACTTTGTTATACTCGATCAGGGGACTTTGTTATATTCGATGAGGGACTTTGTGATTCTCGATCATGGGACTTTCTTATACTTGATGAGGGGCCTTTGTTATACTCGATGAGGGGACTTTGTTCTACTCGATCAGGGGAATTTGTTATACTCGATCAGGGGACTTTGTTTTATTCGATGAGGGGACTTTTTTATACTCGATCATGGGACTTTGTTATACTCTATGAGGGAGCTTTGTTATCCTCGATTAGGGAACTTTATTATACTCGGTGAGGGGACATTGTTATACTGGATCAGGGGACTTTGTTTTACTCGATGAGGGGGCTTTGTTATACTCGATCAGGGGACTTTGTTATACTCGACCAGGGGCCTTTGTTATACTCGATCAGGGGCCTTTGTTATACTCGATCAGGGGACTTTGTTATACTCGACCTGGGACTTTGTTATACTCGATTTGGAGCCTTTGTTATACTTGATCAGGGAACTTTGTTATACTCGATCAGGGGACTTTGTTATTCTCGATAAAGGGGGACTGTTTTCTCGATGAGGGCTGTTATACTCGATCAAGAGACTTTGTTATACTCGATCAGGGGGCTTTGTTATACTCGATCAGGGATCTTTGTTATACTCGATCAGGGGACTTTGTTATACTCGATCAGGGGACTTTGTTATACTCGATCAGGGGACTTTGTTATTCTCGATAAGGGGGTCTTTGTTATACTCGATCAGGGGGCTTTGTTATACTTGGTCAGGAGGCTTTGTTATACTCGATCAGGGGACTTTGTTATTCAAGATAAGGGGGCTTTGTTATACTCGATCAGGGGGCTTTGTTATACTCGATCAGGGGACTTTGTTATATTCGATGAGAGGACTTTTTTATACTCGATCATGGGACTTTGTTATACTCGATCAGGGGCCTTTGTTATACTCGATCAGGGGACTTTGTTATACTCGACCAGGGGACTTTGTTATACTCGATCAGGGGCCTTTGTTATACTTGATCAGGGGGCTTTGTTATATTTGATCAGGGAACTTTGTTATTCTCGATAAGAGTCTTTTGTTACACTCGATCAAGGGGCTTTGTTATACTTGATCAGGGGGCTTTGTTATACTCGATCAGGGGACTTTGTTATTCTCGATAAAGGGGGGTCTTTGTTTATACTCGATCAGGGGCTTTGTTATATCGATCAAAGACTTTGTTCTTCTGATCAGGGCCTTTGTTACTCTCGTTCAGGCGACTTTGTTATACTCGACCAGGGACTTTGTTATACTTTCGATCAGGGCCTTTGTTAAACTCGATCAGGGTCCTTTGTTATACTCGATCAGGGGACTTTGTTATACTCGATCAGGGGACTAGGTTATTCTCGATCACGGGGCTTTGTTATACTCGATCAGGGAACTTTGTTATACTCGATCAGGGGCCTTTGTTTTACTCGTTCAAAGGACTTTGTTATACTCGATCATGGGCCTTTGTTATACTCGATCAGGGGACTTTGTTATACTCGATCAGGGGCCTTTGTTATACTTGATCAGGGGTCTTTGTTATACTCGATCAGGGGACTTTGTTATTCAAGATAAGGTGGGCTTTGTTATACACGATCAGGGGGCTTTGTTATACTCGATCAGGGAACTTTGTTATACTCAATCAGGGGCGTTTGTTATACTCGTTCAGGCGTCTTTGTTATACTCGACCAGGGGACTTTGTTATACTCGATCAGGGGCCTTTGTTAAACTCGATCAGGGTCGCTGTTATACTCGATCAGGGGACTTTGTTATACTCGATCAGGCGACTTTGTTATACTCGATCAGGGGCTTTGTTATCTCGATCAGGGAACTTGGTTATACTCGATCAGGGGCCTTTGTTATAATCGTTCAGGGGACTTTGTTATACTCGATCAGGGGACTTTGTTATGCTCGACCAGGGGAGTTGTTATATACTCGACCAGGGGACTTTGTTATACTCGATCAGGGGCCTTTGTTACACTCGATGAGGCCTTTTATACTCAGTCCCAGGGGACTTTGTTATACTCGATCAGGGGACTTTGTTATACTCGATCAAGAGGCCTTTGTTATACTCGATCAGGGGACTTTGTTGCCTCGATCAGGAGACTTTGTTATACTCGATCAGGGGACTTTGTTATACTCGATCAGGGGACTTTGTTATACTCGATCAGGGGACTTTGTTATACTCGATCAGGGGACTTTGTTATACTCGATCAGGGGACTTTTTTATACTCAATCAGGGGACTTTGTTATACTCGATCACGGGACTTTGTTATACTTAATGAGGGGCATTTGTTATACTCGATCAGGGGACATTGTTATTCTCGATAAGGGGGACTTTGATATACTCAATTTGGGGGCTTTGTTATACTCGATCAGGGAACTTTGTTATACTCGATCAGAGGCTTTTGTTATACTCGATTAGGGATCTTTGTTATACTCGATCAGGGGCCTTTGTTATACTCTATCAAAGGACTTTGTTATACTCGATCATGGGCCTTTGTTATACTCGATCAGGGGACTTTGTTATACTCGATCAGGGGCCTTTGTTATACTTGATCAGGGGGCTTTGTTGCCTCGATCAGGGGACTTTGTTATTCAAGATAAGGGGGGCTTTGTTATACGCGATCACGGGGCTTTGCTATACTCGATGAGGGGGCTTTGTTATACTCGCTCAGGGAACTTTGTTATACTCGATCAAGGGCCTTTGTTATACTCCTTCAGGCGTCTTTGTTATACTCGACCAAGGGACTTTGTTATGCTCGATCAAGGGCCTTTGTTAAACTCGATCAGGGCCCTTTGTTATACTCGATCAGGGGGCTTTTGTTATACTCGATCCAGGCGACTTTGTTATACTTTCGATCAGGGCTTTGTTATGCTCGATCAGAGAACTTGAGTTATATACTTTCGATCAGGGGCCTTTGTTACTCAATCGTTCAGGGGACTTTGTTATACTTCGATCAGGGGACTTTGTTATACTCGACCAAGTGGTTTGTTATACTCGACCAAGGGAGACTTTGTTATACTCGATCAGGGGCCTTTGTTAAACTCGATGAGGGCATTTTGTTATACTAGGTCAGGACTTTGTTATACTCGATCAGGGGACTTTGTTATACTCGATCAGGGACTTTGTTATATACTCGATCAGGGACTTTATTTATACTTTTCGATCAGGGGACTTTGTAATACTTATTGAGGGGCCTTTGTTATACTCGATCAGAGACCTTTGTTATACTCGATCAGGGGACTTTGTTATACTCGATCAGGAGACTTTGTTATACTTGATCAGGGGACTTTGTTATACTCGACCAGGGGTCTTTGTTATACTCGATCAGGGGACTTTGTTATACGCGATCAGGGGGCTTTGTTATACTCGATCAGGGGACTTTGTTATACTCGATCAGGGGACTTTGTTATACTCGATCACGGGACTTTGTTATACTTAATGAGGGGCCTTTGTTATACTCGATCAGGGGACATTGTTATTCCCGATAAGGGGGACATTGATATACTCAATTTGGGGGCTTTGTTATACTCGATCAGGGAACTTTGTTATACTCGATGAGGGGCCTTTGTTATACTCGATCAAAGGCCTTTGTTATACTCCATCAGGGGACTTTGTTATACTCGATGATGAGAATTTGTTATACTCGATCAGGGGACTTTGTTATACTCGATCAAGGACTTTGTTATACTCGATCAGGGGACTTTGTTATACTCGTTCAGGACTTTGTTATACTCGCCAGGGGACTTTGTTATACTCGATCTATGGGAGCGCTGTTATATGATCAGGGCTTTGTTATACTTTCGATCAGGGGACTTAGTTATTCTCGATAAGGGGGCTTTGTTATACTCGATGAGGGGGCTTTGTTATACTCGATCAGGTAAATTTTGTTATACTCTATCATGGGCCTTTGTTATACTCGATCAGGGGAGTTTGTTATACTCAATCAGGAGAATTTATTATACTCGATCAGGGGACTTTGTTATACTCGATCAAGGACTTTGTTATCCTTGATCAGGGGACTTTGTTATACTCGATGAGCGGGCTTTGTTATACTCGATCAGGGGACATTGTTATAGCCTTTTAGGGTCCTTTGTTACACTCGATCAGGGGCCTTTGTTATACTCGTTCAGGGGACGTTGTTATACTCGATCTAGGGCCTTTGTTATACTTGATCAGGGGACTTTGTTATACTCGACCAGGGGACTTTGTTATACTCGATGAGGGGACTTTGTTATACTCGATAAGGGGACTTTGTTATACTCGATGAGGGGACTTTGTTATACTCGATCAGGGGACTTTGTTATACTCGATCAGGAGAATTTGTTATACTCGATCAGGGGACTTTGTTTTACTCGATCAAGGACTTTGATATCCTCGATCAGGGGACTTTGTTATACTCGATGAGCGGGCTTTGTTATACTCGATCAGGGGACATTGTTATAGACTTTTAGGGTCCTTTGTTATACTCGATCAGAGGCCTTTGTTATACTCGTTCAGGGGACTTTGTTATACTCGACCAAGGGACTTTGTTATACTCGATCTATGGCCTTTGTTATATTTGATCAGGGGACTTTTCTATACTCGACCTGGGAACATTGTTATACTCGATCAGGGGACTTTGTTATACCCGATCAGGGGGCTTTGTTATACTCGATCAGGGAACTTTGTTATACTCGATCAGGGGCTTTTGTTATAATCATTCAGGGGACTTTGTTATACTCGACCAGGGGACTTTGTTATACTCGACCAGGGGACTTTGTTATACTCGATCAGGGGCCTTTGTTATACTTCATCAAGGGGCTTTGTTATACTCGATCAGGGAACATTGTTATTCTCGATAAGGGGGACTTTGTTATACTCAATAGGGGGCTTTGTTATACTCGATTAGGGAACCCTGTTATACTCGATCAGGAGCCTTTGTTATACGCGTTCAGGCACTTTTGTTATATTCGATCAGGGGGCTTTGTTATACTCGATCAGGGGCCTTTGTTATAATCGTTCAGGGGACTATGTTAGACTCGAACAGGGGACCTTGTTATACTCGAACAGGGGACTTTGTTATACTCGATCAGGGGACTTTGTTATATTCGATGAGGGACTTTGTTATTCTCGATCATGGGACTTTGTTATACTCTATGAGGGGCCTTTTTTATACTCGATGAGGTGACTTTGTTCTACTCGATCAGGGGAATTTGTTATACTCGATCAGGGGACTTTGTTATATTCGATGAGGGGACTTTTTTTTACTCGATCATGGGACTTTGTTATACTCGATGAGGGGCCTTTGTTATACTCGATCAGGGGCCTTTGTTATACCCGATCAGGGGACTTTGATATAATCGATCAGAGGATTTTGTTATACTCTATGAGGGGGCTTTGTTATCCTCGATCAGGGAACTTTATTATACTCGGTGAGGGGACTTTGTTATACCGGATCAGGGGACTTTGTTTTACTCGATAAGGGGGCTTTGTTATACTCGATCAAGGGACTTTGTTATACTCGATCAGGGGCCTTTGTTATACTCGATCAGGGGCCTTTGTTATACTCGATAAGGGGACTTTGTTATACTCGATGAGGGGACTTTGTTATACTCGATTAGGGGACTTTGTTATATTCGATCAGGAGAATTTGTTATACTCGATCAAGGGACTTTGTTTTACTCTATCAAGGACTTTGTTATCCTCGATCCGGGGACTTTGTTATACTCGATGAGCGGGCTTTGTTATACTCGATCAGGGGACATTGTTATAGACTTTTAGGGTCCTTTGTTATACTCGATCAGGGGCCTTTGTTATACTCGTTCAGGGGACTTTGTTATACTCGACCAAGGGACTTTTCTATACTCGACCTGTGAACATTGTTATACTCGATCAGGGGACTTTGTTATACTCGATCAGGGGGCTTTGTTATACTCGATCAGGGAACTTTATTATACTCGATCAGGGGCTTTTGTTATAATCGTTCAGGGGACTTTGTTATACTCGACCAGGGGACTTTGTTATACTCGATCTGGAGCCTTTGTTATACTTGATCAGGGGGCTTTGTTATACTCGATCAGGGGGCTTAGTTATTTTCGATAAGGGGGCCTTTGTTATACTCGATCAGGGGACTTTGTTATACTTGATCAGGGGCCTTTGTTATACTTCATCAAGGGGCTTTGTCATACTCGATCAGGGAACATTGTTATTCTCGATAAGGGGGACTTTGTTATACTCAATTAGGGGGCTTTGTTATACTCGATCAGGGAACCCTGTTATACTCGA
>NW_024754787.1:0-18914 GCF_018991925.1 Homarus americanus
GGGGCTTTGTTATACTCGATTAGGGGACTTTCTTATACTCGATCAGGAGACTTTGTTATACTCGATCACGGGACTTTGTTATACTCGACCGGGGAACTTTTTTATACTTGACCAATGGACTTTGTTATACTCGTTGAGGGGCCTTTGTTATACTCTATGAGGGGTTTTTGTTATACTCGATGAGGGGACTTTGTTATACTCCATCAGGGGACTTTGTTATACTCGATGAGGGGACTTTTTTATACTCGACCAGAGGACTTTGTTATACTCAATCAGAGGATATGTTATACTTGATCAGGGGATTTTGTTATACTCAACAAGGAGACTTTGTTATACTCGATAAGGTGACTTTGTTATACTCGTTCAGGGGACTTTTTTATTCTTGATCAGGGGACTTTGTCATACTCGACCAGTGGACACTCCTATATTTGACCAATGGACTTTGCTATACTCGATGAGGGGCCTTTGTTATACTCGAACAGGGGACTTTGTCTTACTCGATCAGGGCCCTTTGCTATACTCGACCAGGGGACTTTGTTATAATCGATCTGGGACTTTGTTATGCTCGATATGGGGACTTTGTTATACTGGGCCAGGGGACATTTTTATACTCGATCAGGGGACTTTGTTATACTCGATAAGGGGACTTTTTATAATCGATAAGGGGAATTTGTAATACTCGATAAGGGGAATTAATGTTAGACTCGAACACGGGCCTTTGTTATACTCGATCAGAGGCCTTTGTTATACTAGATGAGGGGACTTTGTTATACTCGATTAGGGGCTTATTTTGGACTCGATGAGGGGCCTTTGTTATACTCAATCAGGGGACTTTCTTATACTCGAGCAGGGGGCTTTGTTATAATTGATGAGGGGACTTTGTTATACTCGATCAGGAGGCTTTGTAATACTTGATGAGGGGACTTGCTATACTCGACCAGGAGACTTTGTTATGCACGATCATGGGACTTTGTTACACTCGCCCAGGCGACTTTTTCATACTTGCTCAGGGGACTTTGCCATACTCGATCAGTGGACTTTCCTATATTTGACCAATGGACTTTACTATACTCGATGAGGGGCCCTTTGTTATACTCGATCAGGGACTTAGGGATACTCCACCAGGGGACTTTTTTAAACTTGACCAATGGACTTTGTTATACTCGATGAGGGCCCTTTATTATACTCGATCAGGGGACTTTGTTATACTCGATCAGGGGACTTTGTTATACTCGACCAGGGGACTTTATTATACTCGACCAGGGGGCTTTGTTATACTAGGATCAGGGGACTTTGTTATACTCGATCAGGGAACTTTGTTATACTCATCCAAGGAGCTCTGTTATACACGATCAGGGGACTTTGTGATACTCGATCAGGGGACTTTGTCTTACTCGATCAGGGCCCTTTGCTATACTCTACCGGGGGACTTTGTTATAATCGATCAGGGGACTATGGTATGCTCGATCTAGGGACTTTGTTATACTGGGCCAGGTGACTTTTATATACTCGATCAGGTGACTTTGTTACACTGGACCAGGGGACATTTATATTCTCGATTAGGTGACTTTGTTATACTCGATCAGGGGACTTTTGTTTCACTCGATCAGGGGACTTTGTTATACTCGACCAGGGGCCTTTGTTATACTCGATTAGGGAGTTGTTATACTCGATAAGAGGACATTGTTATACTCGATAAGGGGAATTTGTTATACTCGATAAGGGGACTTTTTTAGACTCGATTAGGGGACTTTCTTATACTCGATGAGGGGCCTTTGTTATACTCGATCAGGGGCCTTTGTTTACTAGAACAAGGGACTTTGTTATACTCGATTAGAGGTCTGTTTTGGACTCGATCAGGGGACTTTGGTATACTCGAGCAGGGGGCTTTGTTATACTCGATTAGGGGACTTTGTTATACTCGATCAGGAGACTTTGTTATACTCGATCAGGGGACTTTGCTATACTCGACCAGGGGACATTCTTATACTCGAGGAGTGCGGGGCTTTATGTTATACTGATTAGGGACTTTCTTATACTCGATCAGAGACTTTGTTATACTCGGATCAGGGATCTTGTTATACCCGACCAGGAACTTTTTTATACTTGGACCAATGGACTTTGTTGATACTCGTTGAGGCCTTGTTATACTCTCTATGAGGGGTTTTGTTATACTGATGAGGGACTTTTGTTATACTCGATGAGGGCCCTTTGTTATACTCGATGAGGGGACTTTTTTATACTCGACCAGAAGACTTTGTTATACTCAATCAGAGGATATGTTATACTTGATCAGGGGACTTTGTTATACTCAACCAGGAGACTTTGTTATACTCTATCAGGAGACTTTGTTATACTCGATCAGGGGACTTTGTTATTCTTGGATCAGGGACTTTGTCATACCGACCAGTGGACATTCCTATGATGACCAATGGACTTTGCTATACCTGGATGAGGGCCTTTTGTTATACTCGAACAGGGGACTTGTCTTACTCGATCAGGCCCTTTGCTAGATTTTGACCAGGGGACTTTGTTAATCGATCTGGGACTTTGTTATGCTCGGGATATGGGGACTTTTTTGTTATACTGGGCCAGGGGACATTTTTATACTCGATCAGGGGACTTTGTTATACTCGACATTTTTATACTCGATCAGGGGACTTTGTTATACTCGATAAGGGGACTTTTTATACTCGATAAGGGGAATTTGTAATACTCGATAAGGGGAATTAATGTTAGACTCGAACACGGGCCTTTGTTATACTCGATCAGAGGCCTTTGTTATACTAGATCAGGGGACTTTGTTATACTCGATTAGGGCTTTTTTTGGACTCGATGAGGGGCCTTTGTTATACTCAATCAGGGGACTTTCTTATACTCGAGCAGGGGGCTTTGTTATACTTGATGAGGGGACTTTGTTATACTCGATCAGGAGGCTTTGTAATACTTGATGAGGGGACTTGCTATACTCGACTAGGAGACTTTGTTATGCACGATCATGGGACTTTGTTACACTCGCCCAGGCGACTTTTTCATACTTGCTCAGGGGACTTTGCCATACTCGATCAGTGGACTTTCCTATATTTGACCAATGGACTTTACTATACTCGATGAGGCGCCCTTTGTTATACTCGATCAGGGACTTAGGGATACTCCACCAGGGGACTTTTTTAAACTTGACCAATGGACTTTGTTATACTCGATGAGGGCCCTTTATTATACTCGATCAGGGGACTTTGTTATACTCGATCAGGGGACTTTGTTATACTCGACCAGGGGACTTTATTATACTCGACCAGGGGGCTTTGTTATACTAGGATCAGGGGACTTTGTTATACTCGATCAGGGAACTTTGTTATACTCATCCAAGGAGCTCTGTTATACTCGATCAGGGGACTTTGTGATACTCGATCAGGGGACTTTGTCTTACTCGATCAGGGCCCTTTGCTATACTCTACCGGGGGACTTTGTTATAATCGATCAGGGGACTATGGTATGCTCGATCTTGGGACTTTGTTATACTGGGCCAGGTGACTTTTATATACTTGATCAGGTGACTTTGTTACACTGGACCAGGGGACATTTATATTCTCGATTAGGTGACTTTGTTATACTCGATCAGGGGACTTTTGTTTCACTCGATCAGGGGACTTTGTTATACTCGACCAGGGGCCTTTGTTATACTCGATTAGGGAGTTGTTATACTCGATAAGAGGACTTTGTTATACTCGATATGGGGAATTTGTTATACTCGATAAGGGGACTTTTTTAGACTCGATTAGGGGACTTTCTTATACTCGATGAGTGGCCTTTGTTATACTCGATTAGGGGCCTTTGTTTACTCGAACAAGGGACTATTTTATACTCGATTAGAGGTCTGTTTTGGACTCGATCAGGGGACTTTGTTATACACGAGCAGGGGGCTTTGTTATACTCGATCAGGGGACTTTGTTATACTCGATGAGGAGGCTTTGTTATACTCGATCAGGGGACATTGCTATACTCGACCAGGGGACTTTGTTATACTCGAGCAGGGGCTTTGTTATACTCGATTAGGGGACTTTGTTATACTCGATCAGGAGACTTTGTTATACTCGATCAGGGGACTTTGTTATACTCGACCAGGGAACTTTTTTATACTTGACCAATGGACTTTGTTATACTCGTTGAGGGGCCTTTGTTATACTCGATGAGGGGCCTTTGTTATACTCGATGAGGGGACTTTGTTATACTCCATCAGGGGACTTTGTTATACTCGATGAGGGGACTTTTTTATACTCGACCAGAGGACTTTGTTATACTCAATCAGAGGATATGTTATACTTGATCAGGGGACTTTGTTATACTCAACCAGGAGACTTTGTTATACTCGATCAGGTGACTTTGTTATACTCGTTCAGGGGACTTTTTTATTCTTGATCAGGGGACTTTGTCATACTCGACCAGTGGACATTCCTATATTTGACCAATGGACTTTGCTATACTCGATGAGGGGCCTTTGTTATACTTGAACAGGGGACTTTGTCTTACTCGATCAGGGCCCTTTGCTATACTCGACCAGGGGACTTTGTTATAATCGATCTGGGGACTTTGTTATGCTCGATATGGGGACTTTGTTATACTGGGCCAGGGGACATTTTTATACTCGATCAGGGGACTTTGTTATACTCGATAAGGGGACTTTTTATACTCGATAAGGGGAATTTGTAATACTCGATAAGGGGAATTAATGTTAGACTCGAACACGGGCCTTTGTTATACTTGATCAGAGGCCTTTGTTATACTAGATCAGGGGACTTTGTTATACTCGATTAGGGGCTTTTTTTGGACTCGATGAGGGGCCTTTGTTATACTCAATCAGGGGACTTTCTTATACTCGAGCAGGGGGCTTTGTTATACTTGATGAGGGGACTTTGTTATACTCGATCAGGAGGCTTTGTAATACTTGATGAGGGGACTTGCTATACTCGACCAGGAGACTTTGTTATGCACGACCATGGGACTTTGTTACACTCACCCAGGCGACTTTTTCATACTTGCTCAGGGGACTTTGCCATACTCGATCAGTGGACTTTCCTATATTTGACCAATGGACTTTACTATACTCGTTGAGGGGCCCTTTGTTATACTCGATCAGGGACTTAGGGATACTCCACCAGGGGACTTTTTTAAACTTGACCAATGGACTTTGTTATACTCGATGAGGGCCCTTTATTATACTCGATCAGGGGACTTTGTTATACTCGAGCAGGGGACTTTGTTATACTCCATCAGGGGACTTTTTTTATACTCGACCAGAGGACTTTCTTATACTCGATTAGGGGACTTTGTTATACTCGACCAGGGGACTTTTTTATACCTGACCAATGGACTTTGTAATACTCAATGAGGGGCTTTGTTATACTCGATCAGGGGACTTTGCTATACTGGACCAGGGGACTTTGTTATACTCGATCAGGGGACTTTGTTATACTCGACCAGGGAACTTTTTTATTCTTGACCAATGGACTTTGTTATACTCGATGAGGGGCCTTTGTTATACTCGATGAGGGGACTTTGTTATACTCCACCAGGGGACTTTGTTATACTCGATGAGGGGACTTTTTTATACTCGACCAGAGGACTTTGTTATACTCAATCAGGGGATATTTTATACTTGATGAGGGGACTTTATTATACTCAACCAGGGGACTTTGTTATACTCGATTAGGTGACTTTGTTATACTCGATCAGGGGACTTTGTTATTCTCGATTAGGGGCCTTTCTTATACTCGACCAGAGGACTTTGTTATACTCGATCAGGGGATATGTTATACTCGATCAGGGGACTTTGTTATACTCAACCAGAGTACTTTGTCATACTCGATCAGGGGACTTTGTTATATTCAATCAGGGGACTTTGTTATACTCGATTAGGGGCCTTTGTTATACTAGACCAGGGGACTTTGTTATACTCGACCAGGGGACTTTGTTATACTCGACCAGGGGACTTTTTTATTCTTGATCAGGGGACTTTGTCATACTCGATCAGTGGACATTCCTATATTTGACCAATGGACTTTGCTATACTCGATGAGGGGCCTTTGTTATACTCTATCAGGGGACTTTGTTATACTCGACCAGGGGACTTTGTTATACTCGATTAGAAAATTTGTTATACTCGACCAGGGGACTTTGTTATACTCCACCAGGGACTCTTTTGTACTCGATCAGGGGATATGTTATACTCGATCAGGGAACTGTGTTATACTCGGTTCAGGGGACTTTGTTATACTCGTCCAGGGGGCTTTGTTATACTAGGATCAGTGGACGTTGTTATGCTTGATCAGGGGACTTTGTCTTACTCGATCAGGGCCCTTTGTTATACTCGACCAGGGGACTTTGTTATAATCGATTAGGGGACTTTGTTATGCTCGATCTTGAGACTTTGTTAAACTGGGCCACGAGACGTTGTTATACTCGATCAGGGGCTTTTGTTATACTCGATAAGCGGACTTTGTTATACTCGATTAGGGGACTTTGTTATACTCGACCAGGGGACTTTTTTATACTCAATCAGAGGATAAGTTATACTTGATCAGGGGACTTTGTTATACTCAACCAGGGGACTTTGTTATACTCGATCAGGTGACTTTGTTATACTCGTTCAGGGGACTTTTTTATTCTTGATCAGGGGACTTTGTCATACTCGATCAGTGGACTTTCCTATATTTGACCAATGGACTTTACTATACTCGATGAGGGGCCCTTTGTCATAATCGATCAGGGACTTAGGGATACTCCACCAGGGGACTTTGTTATACTCGATCAGGGGACTTTGTTATACTCGACCAGAGGACTTTGATATATTCGATCAGGGGATATGTTATACTCGAACAGGGGACTTTGTTATACTCAATCAGGGGACTTTGTTATACTTGATTAGGGGACTTTGTTATACTCGATCAAAGGACTTTGTTATACTTTATTAGAGGACTTTGTTATACTCGACCAGGGGCCTTTGTTATACTCGATTAGAAAACTTTGTTATACTCGACCAGGGGCCTTTGTTATTCTCGATTAGTAAACTTTGTTATACTCGACCAGGGGACTTTGTTATACTCCACCAGGGACTCTTTTGTACTCGATCAGGGGATATGTTATACTCGATCAGGGGACTGTGTTATACTCGGTTCAGGGGACTTTGTTATACTCGTCCAGGGGGCTTTGTTATACTAGGATCAGTGGACGTTGTTATGCTTGATCAGGGGACTTTGTCTTACTCGATCAGGGCCCTTTGTTATACTCGACCAGGGGACTTTGTTATAATCGATTAGGGGACTTTGTTATGCTCGATCTTGAGACTTTGTTAAACTGGGCCACGAGACGTTGTTATACTCGATCAGGGGCTTTTGTTATACTCGATAAGCGGACTTTGTTATACTCGATTAGGGGACTTTGTTATACTCGACCAGGGGACTTTTTTATACCTGACCAATGGACCTTGTTATACTCAATGAGGGGCCTTTGTTATACTCGATCAGGGGACTTTGTTATACGCGATCAGGGGACATTTTTATACTCGACCAGAGGACTTTGTTATACTCGACCAGTTGATATGTTATTCTCGATCAGGGGATTTTGTTATACTCAACCAGAGGACTTTGTTATACTCAATCAGGGGACTTTGTTATACTCAATCAGAGGATAAGTTATACTTGATCAGGGGACTTTGTTAGACTCAACCAGGGGACTTTGTTATACTCGATCAGGTGACTTTGTTATACTCGTTCAGGGGACTTTTTTATTCTTGATCAGGGGACTTTGTCATACTCGATCAGTGGACTTTCCTATATTTGACCAATGGACTTTATATTTGACCAATGGACTTTACTATACTCGATGAGGGGCCCTTTGTCATAATCGATCAGGGACTTAGGGATACTCCACCAGGGGACTTTGTTATACTCGATCAGGGGACTTTGTTATACTCGACCAGAGGACTTTGATATATTCGATCAGGGGATATGTTATACTCGAACAGGGGACTTTGTTATACTCAATCAGGGGATATGTTATACTCGAACAGGGGACTTTGTTATACTCAATCAGGGGACTTTGTTATACTTGATTAGGGGACTTTGTTATACTCGATCAAAGGACTTTGTTATACTTTATTAGAGGACTTTGTTATACTCGACCAGGGGCCTTTGTTATACTCGATTAGAAAACTTTGTTATACTCGACCAGGGGCCTTTGTTATTCTCGATTAGTAAACTTTGTTACACTCGACCAGGGGACTTTGTTATACTCCACCAGGGACTTTTTTATACTCGATCAGGGGATATGTTATACTCGATGAGGGGACTTTGTTATACTCGGTTCAGGGGACTTTGTTATACTCGTCCAGCGGGCTTTGTTATACTAGGATCAGGGGACTTTGTTATGCTCGATGAGGGGACTCTGTCTTACTCGATCAGGGCCCCTTTTTATACTCGACCAGGGGAATTTGTTATAATCGATTAGGGGACTCTGTTATGCTCGATCTAGGGACTTTTTTAAACTGGGCCAGGACACGTTGTTATACTCGATCAAGAGATATGTTATACTGGACCAGGGGACTTTTTTATACTTGACCAATGGACTTTGTTATACTCGATGAGGGGCCTTTGTTATACTCGATCAGGGGACTTTGTTATACTCGAGCAAGGGACTTTGTTATACTCGATCAGGGGACTTTTTTATACTCGACCAGAGAACTTTGTTATATTCGATTAGGGGACTTTGTTATACTCGACCAGGGGACTTTTTTATACTTGACCAATGGACTTTGTTATACTCAATGAGGGGCCTTTGTTATACTCGATCAGGGGACTTTGTTATACACGACCAGGGGACTTTGTTATACGCGATCAGGGGACTTTTTTATACTCGACCAGAGGACTTTGTTATACTCGATCAGGGGATATGTTATACTCGATCAGGGGACTTTGTTATACTCAACCAGAGTACTTTGTTATACTCGATCAGGGGACTTTTTTATACTCAATCAGGGTACTTTGTTATACTCGATTAGGGGCCTTTGTTATACTAGACCAGGGGACTTTGTTATACTCGATCAGGGGACTTTGTTATACTCGACCAGGGGACTTTGTTATACTCGATCAGGGGACTTTGTTATACTCGACCAGAGGACTTTGTTATACTCGATCAGGGAATATGTTATACTCGATCAGGGCACTTTGTTATACTGGATCAGGGGACTTGATCAGGGGACTTTGTCATACTCGATCTGTGGACTTTCCTATATTTGACCAATGGACTTTGTTATATCTATGAGGGGCCTTTGTTATACTCGACCAGGGGACTTTGTTATACTCGATCAGGGGACTTTGTTATACTCGACCAGAGGACTTTGTTATACTCGATCAGGGAATATGTTATACTCGATCAGGGCACTTTGTTATACTGGATCAGGGGACTTGATCAGGGGACTTTGTCATACTCGATCTGTGGACTTTCCTATATTTGACCAATGGACTTTGTTATATTCTATGAGGGGCCTTTGTTATACTTGATCAGGTGACTTTGTTATACTTGATTTGGGGACTTTTTTATACTCGATCAGGGGACTTTGTTACACTGGACCAGGGGACATTTTTATACTCGATTAGGGGACTTTGTTATTCTCGATCAGGGGACTTTTGTTACACTCGATCAGGGAACTTTGTTATACTCGACCAGGGACCTTTGTTATACTCGATTAGGGGACTTTGTTATACTCGATAAGGGGACCTTGTTATATTCGATAATGGGAATTTGTTATACTCGATAAGGGGACTTTGTTAGACTCGAACAGGCGACTTTATTATACTCGAACAGGGGGCTTTGTTATACTCGACCAGAGAACTTTTTTATACTCGACCAGGGACCTTTGTTATACTCGATTAGGGGACTTTGTTATACTCGATAAGGGGACCATGTTATATTCGATAAGGGGAATTTGTTATACTCGATAAGGGGACTTTGTTAGACTCGAACAGGCGACTTTGTTATACTCGACCAGGGGACTTTGTTATACTCGATTAGGCGGCTTTGTTATACTCGATAAGGGGACTTTCTTATACTCGATGAGGAGGCTTTGTTATGCTCCTTCAGTGGACTTTGCTACACTCGACCAGGGGACTTTGTTATACTCGAGTAGGCGGCTTTGTTATACTCGAGTAGGCGGCTTTTTTATACTCGACCAGGGGACTTTGTTATACTGGGCCATGAGACTTTGTAATATTCGATCAGGGAACTTTGTTATACTCCTCCAGGGGGCTTTGTTATACTCGATTAGGGGACTTTGTTATACTCGATCAGGGGACTTTGTCTTACTCGATCAGTCCCTTTGCTATACTCGACCAGGGGACTTTGTTATACTCGATTAGAAAACTTTGTTATACTCGACCAGGGGACTTAGTTATACTCCACCAGGGACTTTTTTATACTCGATCAGGGGATATGTTTTACTCGATAAGGGGACTTTGTTATATTCGGTTCAGGGGACTTTGTTATGCTCGATCAGGGGACTTTGTCTTACTCAATCAGGGCCCTTTGTTATACTCGACCAGGGGACTTTGTTATAATCGATTAGGGGACTTTGTTACGCTCGATCTGGGGACTTTGTTAAACTGGGCCAGGAGACGTTGTTATACTCTATCAGGGGATATGTTATGCTTGATCAGGGGACTTTGTTATACTGGACCAGGGGCTTTGTTATACTTGATTAGGGGACTTTGTTATACTCGATGAGGGAACTTTGTTATACTCGTCTAGGGGGCTTTGTTATACTCGATCAGGGGACTTTGTTATACTCGATTAGGGAACTTTGGTATGCTCGATCTAGGGACTTTGTTATACTGGGCCAGGGAACTTTTTTATACTCGATCAGAGGACTTTGTTACACTGGACCAGGGGACATTTTTATACTCGATGAGGGGACTTTGTTATACTTAATAAGGGGACTTTTGTTACACTCGATCAGTGGACTTTGTTATACTCGACCAGGGGCCTTTGTTATACTCGATCAGGAGACTTTGTTATACTCGATTAGGGGCCTTTGTGATACTCGATCAGGTGACTTTGTTATACTCCACCAGGGACTTTGTTATATTCGATCAGGGGATATGTTATACTTGATCAGGGGACTTTGTTATACACGATCAGGGGTCTTTGTTATACTCGTCCACGGGGCTTTGTTATACTCGATCAGGGGACTTTGTTATACTCGATCAGGGGACTTTGTCTCAGACGATCAGGGCCTTTGTTATACTCGACCTGGGGATTTTGTTATATTCGATCAGGGGATATGTTATACTTGATCAGGGAACTTTGTTATACACGATCAGGGGTCTTTGTTATACTCGTCCACGGGGCTTTGTTATACTCGATCAGGGGAATTTGTTATACTCGATCAGGGGACTTTGTCTCATTCGATCAGGGCCTTTGTTATACTCGACCTGGGGACTTTGTTATAATCGATCAGGGGACTTTGTTACTCTCGATCTAGGGACTTTGTTATACTGGGCCAGGAGACTTTGTAATAGTCGATCAGGGGATATGTTATACTCGATCATGGGACTTTGTTATACTCGACCAGGGGACTTTGTTATACTCGATTAGGAGATTTTGTTATACTCGATCAGGGGACTTTGTTATACTCGATTAGGGGCCTATTTTGGACTCGATGAGGGGCCTTTGTAATACTCGATCAGGAGACTTTGTTATACTCGATCAGAGGACTTCCTTATACTCGAGCAGGGGGCTTTGTTATATTCGATCAGGGGACTTTGTTATACTCGATCAGGAGGCTTTGTTATACTTGATCAGAGGACTTTGCTATACTCGAACAGGGGACTTTGTTATACACGATGAGGGGACTTTGTTATACTCGACCAGGGGACTTTTTTATACTTGACCAATGGACTTTCTTATACTCGATGAGGGCCCTTTGTTATACTCGATCAGGAAACTTTGTTACACTCATCCAGGGGTTTTTGTTATACTCGATCAGGGGACTTTGTTATACTCGATAAGGGGACTTTGTCTTACTCGATCAGGGGTCTTTGGTATGCTCGATTTAGGGACTTTGTTATTGTGGGCAAGAGGACTTTTTTATACTCGATCAGGGGACTTTGTTACACTGGTCCAGAGGATCATTTTTATATTCGATTAGGGGACTTTGTTATATTCGATTAGGGGACTTTTGTTACACTCGATCAGGGGACTTTGTTATACTCGACCAGGGGCCTTTATTATACTCGATTAGGGGACTTTGTTATACTCGATATGGGGACTTTGTTATACTCGATAAGGGGAATTTGTTATACTCGAAAAGGGGACTTTGTTAGATTCGAACAAGGGACTTTGTTATACTCGACCAGGGGACTTTGTTATACTCGATTAGGCGGCTTTGTTATACTCGTTCAGGGGACTTTCTTATACTCGATGAGGGGCCTTTGTTATACTCGATCAGGGGCCTTTGTTTTACTAGATCAGGGGACTTTGTTATACTCGATTAGAGGCCTTTTTTGGACTCGATTAGGGGACTTTGTTATACTCGAGCAGGGGGCTTTGTTATACTCGATTAGGGGACTTTGTTATACTCGATCAGGAGTCTTTGTTGTACTCGGTCAGGGGACTTTACTCTACTCGACCAGGGGACATTGTTATACTCGACCAGGGGGCTTTGTTATACTCGATTAGGGGACTTTGTTATAATCGATCAGGAGGCTTTGTTTTATTCGATGAGGGACTTTGCTATACTTGACTAGGGGACTTTGTTATACTCGAACAGGGGGCTTTGTTATACTCGACCAGAGAACTTTTTTATACTTGACCAATGAACTTTGTTATACTCGATGAGGGGCCTTTGTTATACTCGATTAGGGGACTTTGTTTTACTCGATCAGGAGGCTTTGTTATACTCGATCAGGGGACTTTGTTATACTCGATAAGGGGACTTTGTTATACTCGATAAGGGCAATATGTTATACTCGATAAGGGGATCTAATGTTAGAATCGAACAGGGGACTTTGTTATACTCGACCAGGGGACATTGTTATACTCGATCAGGGGATATGTTATACATGATCAGGGGACTTTATTATACTCGATCAGGGGACTTTGTTATACTTGATCAGAGGAATTTGTTATACTCTACCAGACGCCTTTGTTATACTCGATCAGGGGACTTTGTTATACTCGATAAGGGGACTTTGCTATACTCGATAAGGGGAATATGTTATTCTCGATAAGGGGATTTAATGTTAGACTCGAACTGGGGACTTTGTTATACTCGACCAGGGGACTTTGTTATATTCGATCAGGGGATATGTTATACTCGATCAGAGAACTTTGTTATACTCGATCAGGGGACTTTGTTATACTTGATTAGGGGGCTTTGATATACTCGATCAGGGGACTTTGTTGTACTTGATCAGAGAACTTTGTTATACTCGACCAGGGGCCTTTGTTATGCTCGATTAGAAAACTTTGTTATACTCGACCAGGGGACTTTGTTATACTCCACCAGGGACTTGTTATACTCGATCAGGGGATATGTTATACTCGATCAGGGGACTTTGTTATACTCGGTTCAGGGGACTTTGTTATACTCGATCTGGGGACTTAGTTATACTCGATCAGGAAACTTTGTTATACTCATCCAGGGGGTTTTGTTATACTCGATCAGGGGACTTTGTTATACTCGATAAGGGGACTTTGTCTTACTCGATCAGGGCCCTTTGCTATACTCGACCAGGGGACTTTGTTATAATTGATCCAGGGGTCTTTGTTATGCTCGATCTAGGGACTTTGTTATTCTGGGCAAGGGGACTTTTTTATACTCGATCAGGGGACTTTGTTACACTGGTCCAGAGGACATTTTTATACTCGATTAGGGGACTTTGTAATACTCGATTAGGGGACTTTTCTTACACTCGATCAGGGGACTTTGTTATACTCGACCAGGGGACTTTGTTATACTCGATTAGGCGGCTTTGTTATACTCGATCAGGGGACTTTCTTATACTCGATGAGGGGCCTTTGTTATACTCGATCAGGGGCCGTTGTTATTCTAGATAAGGGGGCTTTGTTATACTCGATTAGAGGCCTTTTTTGGACTCGATTAGGGGACTTTGTTATACTCGAGCAGGGGGCTTTGTTATACTCGATCAGAGGACTTCGTTATACTCGATCAGGAGGCTTTGTTGTACTCGGTCAGGGGACTTTACTATACTCGACCAGGGGACATTGTTATACTCGACCAGGGGGCTTTGTTATACTCGATTAGGGGACTTTGTTATAATCGATCAGGAGGCTTTGTTTTATTCGATCAGGGGACTTTGCTCTACTCGAACAGGGGGCTTTGTTATACTCGACCAGAAAACTTTTTTATAGTTGACCAATGAACTTTGTTATACTCGATGAGGGGCCTTTGTTATACTCGATTAGGGGACTTTGTTATACTCGATCAGGAGGCTTTGTTATACTCGATCAGGGGACTTTGTTATACTCGATCAGGGGACTTTGTTATACTCGTCTAGGGTGCTTTTTTATACTCGATCAGGGGACTTTGTCATACTCGATCAGAGGACTTTTGTCCTCCATGATCAGGGCCCTTTGCTATACTCGAACAGAGGACTTTGTTATAATCGATCAGGGGACTTTGTTATGCTCGATATGGGGACTTTGTTATACCGGGCCAGGGGACTTTTTTGTACTCGATTAGGGGACTTTGTTATACTTGACCAGAGGATTTTTTTATACTCGATCAAGGGACTTTGTTATACACGATCACTGGACTTTTGTTATACTCGATCAGGGGACTTTTTTATACTCGACTAGAGGCCTTTGTTATACTCGATCAGGGGACTTTGTTATACTCGACCAGGGGACTTTATTATACTCGATCAGGGGATATGTTATACTTGATCAGGGGACTTCATTATACTCGATCAGGGGACTTTGTTATACTTGATTAGGGGACTTTGTTATACTCGATCAGGGGACTTTGTTATACTTGATCAGAGGACTTTGATATACTCGACCAGACGCCTTTGTTATACTCGATCAGGGGACTTTGTTATACTCGATAAGGGGACTTTGCTATACTCGATAAGAGGGAATATGTTATTCTCGATAAGGGGATTTAATGATAGACTCAAACTGGGGACTTTGTTATACTCGACCAGGGGACTTTGTTATACTTGATTAGGGGGCTTTGATATACTCGATCAGGGGACTTTGTTGTACTTGATCAGAGAACTTTGTTATACTCGACCAGGGGCCTTTGTTATGCTCGATAAGAAAACTTTGTTATACTCGACCAGGGGACTTTGTTATACTCCACCAGGGACTTGTTATACTCGATCAGGGGATATGTTATACTCGATCAGGGGACTTTGTTATACTCGGTTCAGGGGACTTTGTTATACTCGATCTGGGGACTTAGTTATACTCGATCAGGAAACTTTGTTATACTCATCCAGGGGGTTTTGTTATACTCAATCAGGGGACTTTGTTATACTCGATAAGGGGACTTTGTCTTACTCGATCAGGGCCCTTTGCTATACTCGACCAGGGGACTTTGTTATAATTGATCCAGGGGTCTTTGTTATGCTCGATCTAGGGACTTTGTTATTCTGGGCAAGGGGACTTTTTTATACTCGATCAGGGGACTTTGTTACACTGGTCCAGAGGACATTTTTATACTCGATTAGGGGACTTTGTAATACTCGATTAGGGGACTTTTGTTACACTCGATCAGGGGACTTTGTTATACTCGACCAGGGGCCTTTATTATACTCGATTAGGGGACTTTGTTATACTCGATATGGGGACTTTGTTATACTCGATAAGGGGAATTTGTTATACTCGATAAGGGGACTTTGTTAGACTCGAACAGGGAAATTTGTTGTACTCGACCAGGGGACTTTGTTATACTCGATTAGGCGGCTTTGTTATACTCGATCAGTGGACTTTCTTATACTCGATGAGGGGCCTTTGTTATACTCGATCAGGGGCCTTTGTTATTCTAGATAAGGGGGCTTTGTTATACTCGATTAGAGGCCTTTTTTGGACTCGATTAGGGGACTTTGTTATACTCGAGCAGGGGCTTTGTTATACTTTCGATCAGGGACTTCGTTATACTCGATCAGGAGGCTTTATTTATTACTTTCGGTCAGGGGACTTTACTATACTTTCGACCAGGGACATTGTTATACTCGACCAGGGGCTTTGTTATACTCGATTAGGGGACTTTGTTATCATCGATCAGGAGGCTGTTTTATTCGATCAGGGGACTTTGCTATACTCGATCAGGGGACTTTGTTATGCCTCGAACAGGGGGCTTTGTTATACCGACCAGAAACTTTTATAGTTGACCAATGAACTTGTTATACTCGATGAGGGCCTTTGTTATACTCGATTAGGGGACTTTGTTATACTCGATCAGGAGGCTTTGTTATACTCGATCAGGGGACTTTGTTATACTCGATCAGGGGACTTTGTTATACTCGTCTAGGGTGCTTTTTTATACTCGATCAGGGGACTTTGTCATACTCTATCAGAGGACTTTGTCCTCCATGATCAGGGCCCTTTGCTATACTCGAACAGAGGACTTTGTTATAATCGATCAGGGGACTTTGTTATGCTCGATATGGGGACTTTGTTATACCGGGCCAGGGGACTTTTTTGTACTCGATTAGGGGACTTTGTTATACTTGACTAGAGGATTTTTTTATACTCGATCAAGGGACTTTGTTATACACGATCACTGGACTTTTGTTATACTCGATCAGGGGACTTTTTTAAACTCGACTAGAGGCCTTTGTTATACTCGATCAGGGGACTTTGTATATACTCGACCAGGGGACTTTATTATACTCGATCAGGGGATATGTTATACTTGATCAGGGGACTTCATTATACTCGATCAGGGGACTTTGTTATACTTGATTAGGGGACTTTGTTATACTCGATCAGGGGACTTTGTTATACTTGATCAGAGGACTTTGTTATACTCGACCAGACGCCTTTGTTATACTCGATCAGGGGACTTTGTTATACTCGATAAGGGGACTTTGCTATACTCGATAAGAGGGAATATGTTATTCTCGATAAGGGGATTTAATGATAGACTCGAACTGGGGACTTTGTTATACTCGACCATGGACTTTGTTATATTCGATCAGGGGATATGTTATACTCGATCAGAGAACTTTGTTATACTCGATCAGGGGACTTTGTTATACTTGATTAGGGGACTTTGTTATACTCGATCAGGGGACTTTGTTGTACTTGATCAGAGGACTTTGTTATACTCGACCAGGGGCCTTTGTTATGCTCGATTAGAAAACTTTGTTATACTCGACCAGGGAACTTTGTTATACTCCACCAGGGACTTATTATACTCGATCAGGGGATATGTTATACTCGATCAGGGGACTTTGTTATACTCGGTTCAGGGGACTTTGTTATACTCGATCTGGGGACTTTGTTATACTCGATCAGGAAACTTTGTTATACTCATCTAGGGGGTTTTGTTATACTCGATCAGGGGACTTTGTTATACTCGATAAGGGGACTTTGTCTTACTCGATCAGGGCCCTTTGCTATACTCGACCAGGGGACTTTGTTATAATCGATCAGGGGTCTTTGGTATGCTCGATCTAGGGACTTTGTTATTCTAGGCAAGGGGACTTTTTTATACTCGATCAGGGGACTTTGTTACACTGGTACAGAGGACATTTTTATACTCGATTAGGGGACGTTGTTATACTCGATTAGGGGACTTTTGTTACACTCGATCAGGGGACTTTGTTATACTCGACCAGGGGCCTTTATTATACTCGATTAGGGGACTTTGTTATACTCGATATGAGGACTTTGTTATACTCGATAAGGGGAATTTGTTATACCCGATAAAGGGACTTTGTTAGACTCGAACAGGGGACTTTGTTATACTCGACCAGGGGACTTTGTTATACTCGATTAGGCGGCTTTGTTATACTCGATCAGGGGACTTTCTTATACTCGATGAGGGGCCTTTGTTATACTCGATCAGGGGCCTTTGTTATACTAGATCAGGGGACTTTGTTATACTCGATTAGAGGCCTTTTTTGGACTCGATTAGGGGACTTTGTTATACTCGAGCAGGGGGCTTTGTTATACTCGATCAGGGGACTTTGTTATACTCGATCAGGAGGCTTTGTTATACTCGGTCAGGGGATTTTACTATACTCGACCAGGGGACTTTGTTATACTCGACCAGCGGGCTTTGTTATACTCGATTAGGGGACTTTGTTATACTCGATCGGAGGCTTTGTTTTGAAGCCGATCAGGGGACTTTGCTATACTCGATCAGGGGACTTTGTTATACTCGAACAGGGTGGCTTTGTTATACTCGACCAGAGAACTTTTTTATACATGACCAATGAACTTTGTTATACTCGATGAGGGGCCTTTGTTATACTCGATTAGGGGACTTTGTTATACTCGATCAGGAGGCTTTGTTATACTCGTCTCGGGTGCTTTTTTATACTCGATCAGGGGAATTTGTTATACTCGATCAGAGGACTTTGTCTTACATGATCAGGGCCCTTTGCTATACTCGAACAGGGGACTTTGTTATAATCGATCAGGGGACTTTGTTATGCTCGATATGGGGACTTTGTTATACCGGGCCAGGGGACTTTTTTGTACTCGATCAGGGGACTTTGTTATACTGGACCAGAGGATTTTTTTATACTCGATCAAGGGACTTTGTTATACACGATCATTGGACTTTTGTTATACTCGATCAGGGGACTTTTATATACTCGACCAGAGGCCTTTGTTATACTCGATCAGGGGACTTTGTTATACTCGATAAGGGGACTTTGTTATAC
>NW_024754788.1:0-2253 GCF_018991925.1 Homarus americanus
AGGCTGGAAGTGCTATTGTTGTGACTCAACCTGACGGTAATATAATTGAGAAAAGGAGTTAGAATTAACAACTGGGCATCCACCTACAAACTGATTAGTTGCCATATCCAGCTATTAAATTCAATTGAAACCACTATTGCGACAGTCTCATCATCACTGTCTCTATCCTACTACTTGCCCTTGGTACCCCTCGACTCAGGTTGTCACGCTGTTGTCTCTGAAGCCAGACACAAATATGCGTGCCTTGTTGACTGGGGTGTCAGGGTCAAACTGTTGTGGATCCCCTCTCACATAGGCCTCATAAAACATGACAGAGTTGATGCCCTCGCCAAACTCGCGTCTAACAAAGACACCGTTGAATACAATTTGGGTCTGTCAAAAAGAGCCCTTAAAACTGTAATTAGGAAAGAACTTATTGATGGGTTTGACGCAAGTAGACAAGTGCAAACAGGCACTAGTCGATCCATAGGTTACCATGATGAGATGTATCAGGTGAAACATGTATATGGAGCAAGTAACAAGATCACTAGATTACAAGATGTTGTAACCGCTAGATTAAGGTTAGGATATAAGTACCTTTGGCAGTATGTTCCTCAAGCAGATGTAAACAAAAGTAAATGTAAAGTGTGTGGCCATACATATGGCCACACACTTGAACACTACGTCCTCGACTGTGTGAAGATAGAACCTTTTAGGGACAGGTCCAAGCACACTGTGTGTGAAATGGCACAACACTTCATCTCTAATGGCAAGATAGCCGACATATTAAGATTGTATCCACTTTTTTGCACTTAGTAACTATATCAATTCTCATGTACAGAACCAAATACGCAATGTGCTTGAATACCTCCCACGTAAATGTGAATAACAAAGTGTGAGGCCAGACATACTGCCTCACACGCCTGTTCTCACGCATTTGTGAATAAGTTACCCTTTATGTTTAGAACTAAACAAATAATGTAAATGAAATACTGTGTAACTTTCAGTGCCATAATATCCTGACAACGGGGGTTAATTATTATGACCCTTTGTAAACCCTACTGTGTAATCCTTTTGCGCTACCGCTCACAGGATGAGTGTGGAGTGCACAATAAAGTAGCCGCTGCAAGCGGCAAAATCAAAAATCAAAACCATAACAACCCCAACCTTGTCCCAGCGGTGAGATACCGGATCTTGAATCCTGATCTGCTGGCCGATACTCAACCTGGGAAGGGGGCGGGCATGACAGTCGTACCGAGCAGCGACATCTGCGGCTCGTTCTGCTGCACGGCGGTCACATTCTTCAGTCTTGGCCTGCCATTCTTGAGAAAAAGACTTTGGGTGGGTAGGAACACAAGACCTGAGATGATGTCCGTATAGAACCTGGGCTGGGGAGCGTCCGGTGAAGTTCGGGGTGTTGCGTAACTCCAACAAACCTCGATCGAAGTCCTCGCAGTCGATATTTCCTGAGGGTGACACCTTAAGGATCAGGTGTTTCACATCAATCCGGGCTGAGCAACACTAGGGAGGACTGCAGGTAACAGTACAACCCTACCCTTAACACACACCCCTACCCCATTATACACCCCTACCCTTAACACACACCCCCTACCCCATTACACATCCCTACTCTTTAACACACACCCCTACCCATTAACAAAAACCTAACCTTAACACACACCCCTACTTATATACACCCCTACCCTTAACACATACCCTACCCAATTATACACCCCTACCCTTAACACACAACACCACCCCATTATACCCTACCCTTAATACACATCCCTACCCCTTAACGCACACTCCTTCCCATTATACACCCCTACCCTTAATCACACCCCTACCCTTAACACACACTCCTACCCATTATGCACTGTTACTTAACACACACCCTAACCCACTACACATCCCTACCCTTCAACACACACCCTACCCTTAACATACACCCCCCACCCATTATACACCCCTATCCTAACACACCCCTACCCTTAATACACACCCCTACCCCTTAACACACATCTACACCTATAACACAGCCTTACCCTTAAACACACCCTTACCCTTAACACCCTTACCCAACACACTCTTACCCCTTGACACACCCCCCCTAAACACATTCTTACCCTTAATACACCCTTACCCTTAACACACCTCTTACTCCTTAACACACTCTTACCCCTTAACACACCCTTACCTTTAACATACCCTTACCCTTAACACACCCTTACCCTTAACACATCCATACCCTTTATCACACCCTTACCCATTAAC
>NW_024754789.1:0-19359 GCF_018991925.1 Homarus americanus
TCGTGCCTGCACGAATGTTACCAACTTACCGTTAGGCGATTTGGGTAACCGAAATTAACGCTCTCCTACCACCACCCATTTCGATTGTCATGACAATTATCTTCAGAACAGTTCTTTGGCCCTGAGAAGGGCCGAGTTATAGATGTCTGGTAGGTTTTGTTGTGCTTTTTCTTTTTCCCCAAGGAAGAGGACTTAAGCACGCTCTCCGCGGATGCGCCGGGCCAGCT
Organism: Homarus americanus; assembly: GCF_018991925.1. NCBI lineage: Eukaryota > Metazoa > Arthropoda > Malacostraca > Decapoda > Nephropidae > Homarus > Homarus americanus. The sequence goes on from NW_024754789.1 coordinate 228, forward strand.
GGATGTCCTTGGGCATGATGGTAACGCGCTTGGCGTGAATGGCACACAGGTTGGTGTCCTCGAAAAGACCCACCAGGTAAGCCTCAGAGGCTTCCTGCAGAGCCATGACGGCAGACGACTGGAAGCGCAGGTCAGTCTTGAAATCCTGGGCGATCTCACGCACCAGGGGCTGGAAGGGCAGCTTCCTGATGAGTAGCTCTGTGCTCTTCTGGTAACGACGGATCTCACGAAGGGCGACGGTTCCGGGCCTGTAACGATGGGGCTTCTTGACACCACCGGTGGCTGGGGCGGACTTGCGAGCTGCCTTGGTGGCAAGCTGCTTCCGTGGAGCCTTGCCTCCAGTGGACTTGCGGGCAGTCTGTTTAGTACGGGCCATCTCGACGACGAAATAGTCAATACGGGCGGCCCGGCAGGCGGGCGGGCTTATATACAGACATTCTCCACCTCAGTGGCCACCTCATTGGCCACGAGTGCCGCATGCGTCATCCGCAAGCTACGCCCCACCTCCAAGAGGGAGGGACGGCCTTGGATGAACGATACTACCGCTGCGCCCACAGCACGCCACCTACTCCCACCAAACCGTGGGCGAAGCCCACAGACACTCTCTCTCCCTCACCATGAACGGATACGAGTTTGTTAACGTGGCGCGGATACGTCCGGACACGCCGACCTGCCCCAAGAAACTAAACCTCCTAGTTCTCCAGAAGTTTTTCGAAGCTAATGGGATCGTGGGGGTCACCAAGGTAGAACGCCTAAAGCTCCATGGTGACATCAAGATCACCTTCGCCGAGATGGGCATGCCCGCTCAACTCGCGGAGATCCCAGACATCAACGGCATTCCTTTTAAAATGTTTGCCTTCATGTGGGACAACTTGAAGCTGGGTGTAATCTCCCACGCCGAAATTGCCCACATGGACAAAGCAGAGCTGAGTGAGCTCCTCAAGGAGCAGCAGCTCCAAGTTGTGAAGAAGCTGTCCCACACCACTGCCCTCATCGGACACCACTCCACCCTACCCAAGGAAGCTCAACTGGCGTGGATAACTATGCCAGTCAAGCCCTACTGCAGACCGAAACGGTGTTACAAATGCCAGCACTATGGACACACTGTAAACAAGTGTGAGGCGCAGGAAGACACCTGCTCCATGTGTGGCAGCCCTGGACACCGCTACACGGCCTGCCCCAACACAGAGAAAAAATGCGTTGCCTGTGGTGGCCCACACTCCTCCGCCGACCGGACCTGCCCCAGATGGAAGGAGGAATGCAGGGTAGCCAAGGCTCGTCTCGAGAAAAAACTGAGCTACAAAGAGGCCCTCCTTGCTGTACGCTCCCAAGAAAAGAAAAACCAGCAGTAAAGAAAAACCAAGAAAAGAAAACTCAACAGAAGCAGCCCACCACACAGAACCAAGAACACCACGTGGCCCGTGGTGCTGAAGCCCACGCGGCCAGTGGTGCTGAAGCCCACGTGGTCAACCTCTCCCTCTCTGAATTCTTCCACACCTATGAGGACTTAAAATACGAAGAAGACGAACAAGAAGACCCAAACACAAACGAATGGACAATTCAAGAGAGCAAGAAGAGAAGGAGAGAGAGAAGAAAATCGACATCAAGCTAAGAAGACCAAGACATCCCCTCCACACAAGAAACCAAACACAATCAAGCCGACCAAGCACTGAACATCCATTGCCCAACCCAACACGCACCTGACGCCTGACCTGACGCTTGACCTGACGCTTGACCTGACGCTAGCCTGGCCTTGTCTTGTCGCCTCCCTGCCGCGTCCAGCCGGGTTGTTGCTGCTGCCCCCATCTTATAATCCCTCACGCAAGCGGTGTTTAGCCACTGCATCTGTTCTCTCCTCCTAAAATTCACTTCAATCCTCCCTTTATTCTTCTCCTGAACCTCCTTCCCCCCTGTCACTAGCATTTTTCGATTCGATTCGGCGAAGCCACACCAGGACCACCTGTAGTAGCAACCACAACAACATGACTGGACGAGGCAAAGGAGGCAAGGGACTTGGAAAGGGTGGTGCCAAGCGTCATCGTAAGGTGCTTCGTGACAACATCCAGGGTATCACCAAGCCCGCCATTCGTCGTCTAGCTCGGCGTGGAGGTGTTAAACGTATATCCGGCCTCATCTACGAGGAGACCCGCGGCGTCCTCAAGGTGTTTCTGGAGAACGTCATCCGTGACGCCGTCACCTACACCGAGCACGCAAAAAGGAAGACCGTCACCGCCATGGATGTGGTTTATGCCCTGAAACGGCAGGGCCGCACCCTTTATGGTTTTGGTGGTTAATCAACCTGATGGACGGGCGCACACCACCACCACCACCACGACAAACAAATATACGGACCTAATTTTAGGTCCACATTTAAATCGCTAAAGAGTTGGTTAGACACTGAATAAATCGTTGAAAATATATCCAATAACATGATCCTCTCTAATTCTGGACTTGTGGTATGAGTATAGGTTGTGTGTGAACGTGTTGGAACCACTTCCTAATAATTGTCAGTCAGTCAGTCAACATTCACCTAAACTCCAGGTACCTCACCTAACTTCCTGTAGCGTCACCGAACCTCACGAAATGTAACCCAATGTAGTTTATAATCTATCCTAACATGACATAACATAACCACGCACTATATTACTTCGGTAAGAGTAATGAGTTTTAATACGCAAAGTTGCAGTTATCATTCATTCATACATACATACAGACATACATAACATGCTAGTGGCAGGGGGGATTGAAGTGAATTTTAGGAGGATAGAATAGGTGCAGTGGCTAAACAGCGCTTGCGTGAGGGACTTTAAGCAGCAACTCGCCTGGATGCGGCAGGATAGAGTCAGGTCAAGCGTCCGGTGCATGTTGGGTTCCGCCATGGTTTCTCAGTGTTTGGTCGGCTTGATTGTGTGTGTTGTTTTCTTGTTTGGAGGAAATGTCTTGGTATTCTTCTTCTTAGCTTGAAGTTGATTTTCTTCTAACTCTTCTCTTCTTGTTGTTCGTCTTCCTCGTGTCTGCTATCATTCTGTAAAGACTCTCTATATGTATGTAGGTATGAGTGAGTAACAGTTGCCGGTTACAGTGATACTTCATATTCGCTGGTGTTGTACTGTATGGCTTCGGTATTTCTTAATATACAAACGGCACCGTTAGGGGATTGAGGTATTTAAAAACCAGCCTGCATTACTTATATATAGAAATAAATAATGTGGCTTGGACAATAATGACGACTACTCTCTCCTACCTTCCCCAAACAAGGGCTTTTCGAAAGTATACATTGGACACAAATGACTTAGTACATCATAAATTGGTGGTTTAACAAAAGCCCCCATTAGAGAAAGGTGAAGGAGCACACAGTGAACATACAGATTAATGTTTGCACGCGTAGATCATGTAAGGTGAGATGTTGAACACCAGACACGTAGTGTAGTAACTCCCTCACAGATGGCGTTATGAGGGGCCTGATGATGTAGCAGTTACCTCACAGATGGTGTTATGAGGAAATTCACATGATGATGCTGTAGCAAAACATTCACTACGTGTTGTCGTAGCATCTTGGGGACACCACGTGGTCGACATGACTCACTCATTCAAGTGGTGAGGTGTGGTCCCAGGCCTCTCTATCGTGGAGTCTCAGGGGAAGTATAACTGGGTACCTGGGACCTCACTGTGTGAAGGTGGTTAGCTAGCTTGGGTAAGACTCAACTGCCGAGTTGTTTTTCACTGAGTTAAGCACTGTTCACCACTATTCATCACTGGTTCCATTCCTTGGCCAAATGAGATAGTACCTTAGGGCAAGAACTTGTTGATAGTCCGCTGGGGAGGAGGGTTCAGGGGAGTGAGTTGGTATGGGCCAACATATAAATAATAATAATAATAATAATAATTAACGGTTTATTGAAAGAGCTTGGCAGCCAGAAGACTGAAAATATACAGTTACATATTTGGGGAATGGGTTACGAATTACAAATAATATACAAGTAACATGAGTGACACAAATAAGACATATAATAACTAGCTGGGGAAAAGCTCAAACTACAGTTCATTTCAACATAGTGACAGTGCAAGGAGTAGTGCTTACTGGGAGTGAGTACACTGATTTATTACAAGTTATCGATAATTTTTACAATGGTTGGGACTGGGCTGTTCTTATAGCGATCAGTTCGTGCACGTATGGGCTGGGCTGGATGCGGTTGTGGTGTCAAAGAGCAATTCTCGGACTAGGGATCTCAGGTGGTAGTAGGAGCCGGTGTCGGGGATGGTGTAGAAGCTTCTTACCAAATTTGCAGATGAGGTCGTGGTGATGGTCAGTGAGAGTCTAAAGGGTCAGTGTGTTGAGCGCTTCTTGATATGTGGAGTAGGAAGGGTAGAGAATAATCTTGCATGGCCTCTTTTGCACTTTTTTGAGGTGTTTACGTTGTGTGGCATTTAGGGAGGAAGACCAGGTGGAGGAGGCATAGGTGAGCTTGGGAAGTATGAATGTTGTGTAAACACTGAGGAGCTCGTGTGCAGGACCACCGAGGGACTTGAGTCGGCGTAGGAGGTGGAGACGGAAACTGGAGGATTTGATAACTTCACTGACGTTTGGTTTCTAATTTAGTTTGTTGTCTATATGTATGTGTGTGTGTGTGTGTGTGTGTGTGTGTGTGTGTGTGTGTGTGTGTGTGTGTGTGTGTGTGTATACTACTGTACTTTTTAGATCCTCCTACGCAACCTAACCTATTATAGTTAAGTATAGTAGGCTATACACTATTTTGTTAGTATGTGTTATAAAATGAAATTGCATGTTATTATTATTAATATTATTATTATTAATATTATTATTATTATTATTATTAGTAGTAGTAGTAGTAGTAGTATTATTATTATTATTATTATTATTGTTATTATTATTACATGCTAATATAATACTAAGTTGCCTGCCAGATTTCCTCAGAGATGGGAGGAGCACATTGGCGGCGGTGTTGTTTATACTCCGCCCGATTACTGATTCCTATTCACCGAGCCAGAGCTGGCGGGCGGCGTGTTATGTGCCACGTTTTGTTTCCCATTGGGCGTACCGCTCAGCTGGGGAGTAGGAGATTTTATAAAAAGAAAGTTTGAGTGGAGAGCACACCTTTTCCTTCACATACAGTTATCTTAGACCATCTACTAGTATAATAGTTTGCACAAAAATACTCTACACTCTTTCTAGGTTGTTGCTATTTTTTTTTTTTTTTTTTTTGACTTCTCATCAGATTGTGCATTCAACTAATATACACTATTAGTGTGTTTATTATTATGTTTTATAGTATTATTTCGTATAATATTGGGTAACACAATTAGAGTCACTAGTATAGTATATTATTGGGGTTTATAGCAGTTTGTGGTCTAATAGTATCATGCTTTATGAGTGGTGTTCTATGTAGTGATGATTAGGCAATAAAATATGCTTTGGGGGTTTATAGCAGTTTTTGTGGTCTACTAGTATCATGCTTTATGGGTGGTGTTCTATGTAGTGATGATTAGGCTATAAAATATGCTTTTGGTTTATTGCTAACAAAATATACTTTGCTCTACCGCTGTAGTGCAAAACATGGTGAAACTTACATACACCGTTAATAAAGTATTGATGGAAGAAGAAGAAGAAGAAGAAGAAGAAGAAGAAGAAGAAGAAGAAGAAGAAGAAGAAGAAGAAGAAGAAGTAAGAGGAAGAATTGTGGAGGGAATGAACAGTGAGACAATGTAAAGCCTCCGGGATGGCGGCAGCGTTTCTGTTATTAATATATAATAAGACAATAGGAAAATATGTTGTTGTCTCTACCTGTATTATTACCTTTGCGATAGCATGGTTCAATTTTGGGAGGACATAGGAAGGAGCAGGAGGTTAGGAAGGAGCAGGAGGTTAGGAAGGGATTTGTAGTGGGAGAGATAGTGTCTGTGATCCTCGGGTCACCACTCCTCGGATTGTGTCAGTTCAAGTTTAGAAGCTCCAACAACTTTCCCTGAATACGAATTGGCAACCTTTCGATTTACAACAGGTACCTACTTACTGCTACAGTAGGTAGGTGAACAGGGACCAAGGGGGCTAGGAAGAGTGTCCAAACAACTTGCTCCTGCCTGCCTGTGTGATGTAGTCGTGGCCAGAATTAGGTTAGGATACAGACACATCTGGCTAGTTAGTAACGCTGTACCCATACCGGAACACTCAGCATGTAAACTTGGTGATACACCTTTAAAGCACTACTATATTATTGAATGGGACACTGTCAAAGTCTTCAGGCCACCTCACTTATTGTATCTTGAACTATGTCATTACTTCATTGAGGACATTACATTCTTGCTCTTTATCCCAAATTGGCTAGCCCACACTGGTAAATGTGTACTGTACTGTCAATGAATCTGATGTATTTATTTGTGTATGAACCTGACTGAAAATAAGGTCGCCTCCCTGGCTGCTGCTGCTGCTGCTGCTGCTGCTTCTTGCGCCCTTCTAAGTCCCGTTTAAGTCCCCCACCCCAGGCCCCCACAACCGCCCTTCACATCTACACCATTCTAAATCAATTTCACTCTATTTCCACAATACTATGCTAATTACACGTAAAATAGAGTGTTATCCTGCAAAACGTTGATGTCGTATATTTCTCTCTTTAAGTGATATCCTGTGGCTCCGAAAGGAGCCTGTTTGGTTAGGTTGTCTTGTGTGAACGAACCTTGGGTTCTTATTTCTTCTCTGTCTTCTTGGGGAGGAGCACAGCTTGGATGTTAGGAAGGACACCCCCTTGGGCAATGGTGACTCCAGATAGGAGCTTGTTCAGCTCCTCGTCATTGCGAATGGCAAGCTGAAGATGACGCGGGATAATGCGGGTCTTCTTGTTGTCGCGGGCGGCGTTACCGGCCAGCTCGAGCACTTCTGCTGCCAGGTACTCCATGACGGCTGCAAGGTACACAGGGGCACCTGCACCAACACGCTCAGCATAGTTGCCTTTACGCAAGAGACGGGGATCCTACCCACGGGGAACTGGAGTCCGGCCCTGCTAGAACGGGACTTTGACTTGCCCTTCACTTTGCCTCCCTTGCCGCGTCCTGACATGTTGCTGCTGCTGCTTTTCGTGATAGGAGTTAAATTTCCGCCCGCCACCTTGGTCTTTTATACCAAGCTCAGGATCAGGCCAGGTGGCCGTCTCGCGGACCCAACCAATGTAAGAGAGCCGTAGCTGCAGCCAGTCTGATCCTGAGCGGCCCGCTCGGTATATAAGGAAAAGTTAGTCGGGCCAGTTTTCAATTCTCTCGCTCCGCGCCACGAGTAACTGTGCCGCCATGCCTCCCAAAACTTCCGGAAAGGCTGCCAAGAAGGCTGGAAAGGCCCAGAAGGCCATTGCCAAGGGTGACAAGAAGAAGAAGCGCAGGAGGAAGGAAAGCTACAGCATCTACATCTACAAGGTACTGAAGCAAGTGCACCCCGACACAGGAGTCTCCTCCAAAGCTATGTCCATCATGAACTCTTTCGTGAACGACATCTTCGAGCGCATCGCTGCCGAGGCTTCCCGCCTGGCGCACTACAACAAACGCTCCACCATTACAAGTCGGGAAATCCAGACAGCTGTCCGACTCTTGCTGCCCGGTGAACTGGCCAAGCATGCCGTGTCTGAGGGCACCAAGGCTGTCACCAAGTACACCTCTTCCAAGTAAGAGGTTACTTGTGCACAACAAACACGCCATCCCACTACTACAACTTAATCGGCTCCATCGGAGCCACAGTTACATGTTAAAGAGACAGTTACCGACAGTGATATATTGAGAGGGAAATAAATAAAAAAAAATTATAATAATCTGCATGCTCTATTGGCGTAGAAACAGGACTAAATCGAAACATTATAAATAAATAAATAAATTCTGCGTGGAGTACTTTTACACCCACTGCAAAGTGACATACATGGAGTGTGTTTGGGTTTCATTTCTTGTTTGCAGCACGCCTATTTCATGTAAACAATTCATTTTATTTTATTTTATTGAATTTTCTTTTATTTTAGTTATTTATTTACTTACTTATTCTTTATATATTAATTTGTTACTAGCTCTTGTTTGTTGCACCCACCCACCTCCCGAATTGATGACCTACTATACATTCGTGCCTGCACGACTGTTACCAACTTACCGTTAGGCGATTTGGGTAACCGAAATTAACGCTCTCCTACCACCAACCATTTCGATTGTCATGAAAATTATCTTCAGAACAGTTCTTTGGCCCTGAGAAGGGCCGAGTTATAGATGTCTGGTAGGTTTTGTTGTGCTTTTTGTTTTTCCCCAAGGAAGAGGACTTAAGCACGCTCTCCGCGGATGCGCCGGGCCAGCTGGATGTCCTTGGGCATGATGGTAACGCGCTTGGCGTGAATGGCACACAGGTTGGTGGCCTCGAAAAGACCCACCAGGTAAGCCTCAGAGGCTTCCTGCAGAGCCATGACGGCAGACGACTGGAAGCGCAGGTCAGTCTTGAAATCCTGGGCGATCTCACGCACCAGGCGCTGGAAGGGCAGCTTCCTGATGAGTAGCTCTGTGCTCTTCTGGTAACGACGGATCTCACGAAGGGCGACGGTTCCGGGCCTGTAACGATGGGGCTTCTTGACACCACCGGTGGCTGGGGCGGACTTGCGAGCTGCCTTGGTGGCAAGCTGCTTCCGTGGAGCCTTGCCTCCAGTGGACTTGCGGGCAGTCTGGTTAGTACGGGCCATCTCGACGACGAAATAGTAAATACGGGCGGCCTGGCAGGCGGGCGGGCTTATATACAGACATTCTCCACCTCAGTGGCCACCTCATTGGCCACGAGTGCCGCATGCGTCATCCGCAAGCTACGCCCCACCTCCAAGAGGGAGGGACGGCCTTGGATGAACGATACTACCGCTGCGTCCACAGCACGCCACCTACTCCCACCAAACCGCGGGCGAAGCCACACCAGGACCACCTGTAGTAGCAACCACAACAACATGACTGGACGAGGCAAAGGAGGCAAGGGACTTGGAAAGGGTGGCGCCAAGCGTCATCGTAAGGTGCTTCGTGACAACATCCAGGGTATCACCAAGCCCGCCATTCGTCGTCTAGCTCGGCGTGGAGGTGTTAGACGTATATCCGGCCTCATCTACGAGGAGACCCGCGGCGTCCTCAAGGTGTTTCTGGAGAACGTCATCCGTGACGCCGTCACCTACACCGAGCACGCAAAAAGGAAGACCGTCACCGCCATGGATGTGGTGTATGCCCTGAAACGGCAGGGCCGCACCCTTTATGGTTTTGGTGGTTAATCAACCTGATGGACGGGCGCACACCACCACCACCACCACGACAAACAAATATACGGACCTAATTTTAGGTCCACATTTAAATCGCTAAAGAGTTGGTTAGACACTGAGTAAATCTTTGAAAATATATCCAATAACATGATCCTCTCTAATTCTGGACTTGTGGTATGAGTATAGGTTGTGTGTGAACGTGTTGGAACCACTTCCTAATAATTGTCAGTCAGTCAGTCAACATTCACCTAACCTCCAGGTACCTCACCTAACTTCCTGTAGCGTCACCGAACCTCACGAAATGTAACCCAATGTAGTTTATAATCTATCCTAACATGACATAACATAACCACGCACTATATTACTTCGGTAAGAGTAATGAGTTTTACTACGCAAAGTTGCAGTTATCATTCATTCATACATACATACATACATACATACATAACATGCTAGTGGCAGGGGGGATTGAAGTGAATTTTAGGAGGATAGAATAGGTGCAGTGGCTAAACAGCGCTTGCGTGAGGGACTTTAGGCAGCAACTCGCCTGGATGCGGCAGGATAGAGTCAGGTCAAGCGTCCTGTGCATGTTGGGTTCCGCCATGGTTTCTCAGTGTTTGGTCGGCTTGATTGTGTGTGTTGTTTTCTTGTTTGGAGGAAATGTCTTGGTATTCTTCTTCTTAGCTTGAAGTTGATTTTCTTCTAACTCTTCTCCTCTTGTTGTTCGTCTTCCTCGTGTCTGCTATCATTCTGTAAAGACTCTCTATATGTATGTAGGTATGAGTGAGTAACAGTTGCCGGTTACAGTGATACTTCATATTCGCTGGTGTTGTACTGTATGGTTTCGGTATTTCTTAATATACAAACGGCACCGTTAGGGGATTGAGGTATTTAAAAACCAGCCTACATTACTTATATATAGACATAAATAATGTGGCTTGGACAATAATGACGACTACTCTCTCCTACCTTCCCCAAACAAGGGCTTTTCGAAAGTATACATTGGACACAAATGACTTAGTACATCATACATTGGTGGTTTAACAAAAGCCCTCATTAGAGAAAGGTGAAGGAGCACACAGTGAACATACAGATTGATGTTTGCACGCGTAGATAATGTAAGGTGAGATGTTAAACACCAGACACGTAGTGTAGTAACTCCCTCACAGATGGCGTTATGAGGGGCCTGATGATGTAGCAGTTACCTCACAGATGGTGTTATGAGGAACTTCACATGATGATGCTGTAGCAAAACATTCACTACGTGGTGTCGTAGCATCTTGGGGACACCACGTGGTCGACATGACTCACTCATTCAAGTGGGTGAGGTGTGGTCCCAGGCCTCTCTATCGTGGAGTCTCAGGGGAAGTATAACTGGGTACCTGGGACCTCACTGTGTGAAGGTGGTTAGCTAGCTTGGGTAAGACTCAACTGCCGAGTTGTTTTTCACTGAATTAAGCACTGTTCACCACTATTCATCACTGGTTCCATTCCTTTGCCAAATGAGATAGTACCTTATGGCAAGAACTTGTTGATAGTCCGGTGGGGAGGAGGGTTCAGGGGAGTGAGTTGGTATGGGCCAACATATAAATAATAATAATAATAATAATAATTAACGGTTTATTGAAAGAGCTTGGCAGCCAGAAGGCTGAAAATATACAGTTACATATTTGGGGAATGGGTTACGAATTACAAATAATATACAAGTAACATGAGTGACACAAATAAAACATATAATAACTAGCTGGGGAAAAGCTCAAACTACAGTTCATTTCAACATAGTGACAGTGCAAGGAGTAGTGTTTACTGGGAGTGAGTACACTGATTTATTACAAGTTATCGATAATTTTTACAATGGTTGGGACTGGGCTGTTCTTATAGCGATCAGTTCGTGCACGTATGGGCTGGGCTGGATGCGGTTGTGGTGTCGAAGAGCAATTCTCGGACTAGGGATCTCAGGTGGTAGTAGGAGCCGGTGTCGGGGATGGTGTAGAAGCTTCTTACCAAATTTGCAGATGAGGTCGTGGTGATGGTCAGTGAGAGTCTAAAGGGTCAGTGTGTTGAGCGCTTCTTGATATGTGGAGTAGGAAGGGTAGAGAATAATCTTGCATGGCCTCTTTTGCACTTTTTCGAGGTGTTTACGTTGTGTGGCATTTAGGGAGGAAGACCAGGTGGAGGAGGTATAGGTGAGCTTGGGAAGTATGAATGTTGTGTAAACACTGAGGAGCTCGTGTGCAGGACCACCGAGGGACTTGAGTCGGCGTAGGAGGTGGAGACGGAAACTGGAGGATTTGATAACTTCACTGACGTGTGGTTTCTAATTTAGTTTGTTGTCTATATGTATGTGTGTGTGTGTGTGTGTGTGTGTGTGTGTGTGTGTGTGTGTATACTACTGTACTTTTTAGATCCTCCTACGCAACCTAACCTATTATAGTTAAGTATAGTAGGCTATACACTATTTTGTTAGTATGTGTTATAAAATGAAATTGCATGTTATTATTATTAATATTATTATTATTAATATTATTATTATTATTATTATTAGTAGTAGTAGTAGTAGTAGTATTATTATTATTATTATTATTATTGTTATTATTATTACATGCTAATATAATACTAAGTTGCCTGCCAGATTTCCTCAGAGATGGGAGGAGCACATTGGCGGCGGTGTTGTTTATACTCCGCCCGATTACTGATTCCTATTCACCGAGCCAGAGCTGGTGGGCGGCGTGTTATGTGCCACGTTTTGTTTCCCATTGGGCGTACCGCTCAGCTGGGGAGTTGGAGATTTCATAAAAAGAAAGTTTGAGTGGAGAGCACACCTTTTCCTTCACATACAGTTATCTTAGACCATCTACTAGTATAATAGTTTGCACAAAAATACTCTACACTCTTTCTAGGTTGTTGCTATTTTTTTTTTTTTTTTTTTTGACTTCTCATCAGATTGTGCATTCAACTAATATACACTATTAGTGTGTTTATTATTATGTTTTATAGTATTATTTCGTATAATATTGGGTAACACAATTAGAGTCACTAGTATAGTATATTATTGGGGTTTATAGCAGTTTGTGGTCTAATAGTATCATGCTTTATGAGTGGTGTTCTATGTAGTGATGATTAGGCAATAAAATATGCTTTGGGGGTTTATAGCAGTTTTTGTGGTCTACTAGTATCATGCTTTATGGGTGGTGTTCTATGTAGTGATGATTAGGCCATAAAATATGCTTTTGGTTTATTGCTAACAAAATATACTTTGCTCTACCGCTGTAGTGCAAAACATGGAGAAACTTACATACACCGTTAATAAAGTATTGATGGAAGAAGAAGAAGAAGAAGAAGAAGAAGAAGAAGAAGAAGAAGAAGAAGAAGAAGAAGAAGAAGAAGAAGAAGAAGAAGAAGAAGAAGAAGAATTGTGGAGGGAATGAACAGTGAGACAATGTAAAGCCTCCGGGATGGCGGCAGCGTTTCTGTTATTAATATATAATAAGACAATAGGAAAATATGTTGTTGTCTCTACCTGTATTATTACCTTTGCGATAGCATGGTTCAATTTTGGGAGGACATAGGAAGGAGCAGGAGGTTAGGAAGGGATTTGTAGTGGGAGAGATAGTGTCTGTGATCCTCGGGTCACCACTCCTCGGATTGTGTCAGTTCAAGTTTAGAAGCTCCAACAACTTTCCCTGAATACGAATTGGCAACCTTTCGATTTACAACAGGTACCTACTTACTGCTACAGTAGGTAGGTGAACAGGGACCAAGGGGGCTAGGAAGAGTGTCCAAACAACTTGCTCCTGCCTGCCTGTGTGATGTCGTCGTGGCCAGAATTAGGTTAGGATACAGACACATCTGGCTAGTTAGTAACGCTGTACCCATACCGGAACACTCAGCATGTAAACTTGGTGATACACCTTTAAAGCACTACTATATTATTGAATGGGACACTGTCAAAGACTTCAGGCCACCTCACTTATTGTATCTTGAACTATGTCATTACTTCATTGAGGACATTACATTCTTGCTGTTTATCCCAAATTGGCTAGCTTGCCCACACTGATTAGTCTACAATTACAATATGACTCCAATGTATGCTGCTGGTAAATGTGTACTGTCAATGAACCAGAGTGAAAATAAGGTCGCCTCCCTGGCTCCTGCTGCTTCTTGCGCCCTTCTAAGTCCCGTTTAAGTCCCCCACCCCAGGCCCCCACAACCGCCCTTCACATCTACACCATTCTAAATCAATTTCACTCTATTTCCACAATACTATGCTAATTTGACGTAAAATAGAGTGTTATCCTGCAAAACGTTGATGTCGTATATTTCTCTCTTTAAGTGATATCCTGTGGCTCTGAAAGGAGCCTGTTTGGTTAGGTTGTCTTGTGTGAACGAACCTTGGGTTCTTATTTCTTCTCTGTCTTCTTGGGGAGGAGCACAGCTTGGATGTTAGGAAGGACACCCCCTTGGGCAATGGTGACTCCAGACAGGAGCTTGTTCAGCTCCTCGTCATTGCGAATGGCAAGCTGAAGATGACGCGGGATAATGCGGGTCTTCTTGTTGTCGCGGGCGGCGTTACCGGCCAGCTCGAGCACTTCTGCTGCCAGGTACTCCATGACGGCTGCAAGGTACACAGGTGCACCCGCACCAACACGCTCAGCATAGTTGCCTTTACGCAAGAGACGGTGGATCCTACCCACGGGGAACTGGAGTCCGGCCCTGCTAGAACGGGACTTTGACTTGCCCTTCACCTTGCCTCCCTTGCCGCGTCCTGACATGTTGCTGCTGCTGCTTTTCGTGATAGGAGTTAAATTTCCGCCCGCCACCTTGGTCCTTTATACCAAGCTCAGGATCAGGCCAGGTGGCCGTCTCGCGGACCCAACCAATGTAAGAGAGCCGTAGCTGCAGCCAGTCTGATCCTGAGCGGCCCGCTCGGTATATAAGGAAAAGTTAGTCGGGCCAGTTTTCAATTCTCTCACTCCGCGCCACGAGTAACTGTGCCGCCATGCCTCCCAAAACTTCCGGAAAGGCTGCCAAGAAGGCTGGAAAGGCCCAGAAGGCCATTGCCAAGGGTGACAAGAAGAAGAAGCGCAGGAGGAAGGAAAGCTACAGCATCTACATCTACAAGGTACTGAAGCAAGTGCACCCCGACACAGGAGTCTCCTCCAAAGCTATGTCCATCATGAACTCTTTCGTGAACGACATCTTCGAGCGCATCGCTGCCGAGGCTTCCCGCCTGGCGCACTACAACAAACGCTCCACCATTACAAGTCGGGAAATCCAGACAGCTGTCCGACTCTTGCTGCCCGGTGAACTGGCCAAGCATGCCGTGTCTGAGGGCACCAAGGCTGTCACTAAGTACACCTCTTCCAAGTAAGAGGTTACTTGTGCACAACAAACACGCCATCCCACTACTACAACTTAATCGGCTCCATCGGAGCCACAGTTACATGTTAAAGAGACAGTTACCGACAGTGATATATTGAGAGGGAAATAAAAAAAAAAAAAAATTATAATAATCTGCATTCTCTATTGGCGTAGAAACCGGACTAAATCGAAACATAATAAATAAATAAATAAATTCTGCGTGGAGTACTTTTACACCCACTGCAAAGTGACATACATGGAGTGTGTTTGGGCTTCATTTCATGTTTGCAGCACGCCTATTTCTTGTAAACAATTTATTTTATTTTATTGTATTTTATTGTATTTTCTTTTATTTTATTGTATTTTCTTTTATTTTATTTATTTATTTACTTACTTATTCTTTATACATTTATTTGTTACTAGCTCTTGTTTGTTGCACCCACCCACCTCCCGAATTGATGACCTACTATACATTCGTGCCTGCACGAATGTTACCAACTTACCGTTAGGCGATTTGGGTAACCGAAATTAACGCTCTCCTACCACCAACCATTTCGATTGTCATGAAAATTATCTTCAGAACAGTTCTTTGGCCCTGAGAAGGGCCGAGTTATAGATGTCTGGTAGGTTTTGTTGTGCTTTTTCTTTTTCCCCAAGGAAGAGGACTTAAGCACGCTCTCCGCGGATGCGCCGGGCCAGCTGGATGTCCTTGGGCATGATGGTAACGCGCTTGGCGTGAATGGCACACAGGTTGGTGTCCTCGAAAAGACCCACCAGGTAAGCCTCAGAGGCTTCCTGCAGAGCCATGACGGCAGACGACTGGAAGCGCAGGTCAGTCTTGAAATCCTGGCGATCTCACGCACCAGGCGCTGGAAGGGCAGCTTCCTGATGAGTAGCTCTGTGCTCTTCTGGTAACGACGGATCTCACGAAGGGCGACGGTTCCGGGCCTGTAACGATGGGGCTTCTTGACACCACCGGTGGCTGGGGCGGACTTGCGAGCTGCCTTGGTGGCAAGCTGCTTCCGTGGAGCCTTGCCTCCAGTGGACTTGCGGGCAGTCTGTTTAGTACGGGCCATCTCGACGACGAAATAGTAAATACGGGCGGCCTGGTTGTTGTTGTTGTTGTATAGATTGTCGGACCATAGTCCGACACGGGCCTTTGCCTATAGGCGGCCCGTTTGGTGGTTCCGGCTGGAGCTCCAGGAGCAGCCAGACCGGATTGGGATTGGAGGTGGTCCCACCTGCAGATTGGAGGGATACTGCAGGTTGTAAGTGTGAGCGGACCCCCGATCAGTGGACGCTTACCACCAGCCCCCACTCTTGGACGTGGTCAGCTTCGGAGTGGCGCGCCCCCCGAACTGGGGTCCGCACTTGCTGGGAGAGGATGCTTTCTAAGCTATCTGGGTGGTGGGTATCGTGTGATGACCCGGAGTAGGTGGTGAATGTGGTCTGTATGGGCCTTTCGGGTTAGAGTGGCCGCTGGTGTTGTGTGTGTTTCTTGGGAGATTTGAGTTCTGTTCCGGAGGCTTTGTGTGACCTCGCAATCGAGGAGATAGTGTTCAAGTGGGTTGGCTGCTGGCTCCTGGCAGTAGGAGCATTCCATGACGTCGTTTCCGATCATCTGCCAGGAGCACTTGTACCCTAGTCGTAGTCGGTGAAGGCTGACTTGGGTTTGTCTTGGAGTTTTCTTGTCTGCGAAAGGTGGTTCCCCTTTTGTGGCCGCCAGGTACCATTTGGCTGATTGGGAACCAGCGTTGAGTGCATGAAGGAAGCTCTTTTTGATGTAGAGCTTGGTAGTCTTTCTGAGGTGATTTTTGATCTGTTGCACACTTGCTGGAACTTGGATGTGTACGCTACTGGAACGTGTAGCTGCCTTGGCTGCTTCGTCTGCCACGTCGTTTCCTCCGATCCCTACATGACTGGGAATCCAGTGTAAGACGACTGGTCGGCTTTGGCTTTGGAATTCCTGTAGCTGCGCGAGGATCGAGGTGATGATGTGGACGTTGTCTCTTGGTTGACTGTGTTGCAGCGCTTGCATGGCCGATTTCGAGTCCGTGTGAATTATGACGGACTTGTTGTGTTGTGTTGCAGCGTGTTGTAGGGCTTTTGAGATTGCTACCAGTTCTGTTTGTAGGGTGGAGCAGTCGTTGGAAAGTCTCCATTTGAGGGTCTGACCTTGGGTGTAGAAGGCCGCTCCGGATCTGTGATGTTTTGGGTCCACCGAGCCGTCTGTGAAGTATGATGCTGCATCAGCCGGTGTCTCGGTGGCTATGGCTTGGAGAGATATTTTTTGGAGGTCCTCCTTCTGGAGGTTGGCTTTACTGTCGCCGAGGTCGGTGAATTTGAGTGTGGCTGGTGGAGGGCTCCATGGTGGAGGAACAGTGTAACCATTGTCTCGTGTGTCTTGGTTGTTCTTGACGAGTGCTTCTGCTTGCAGGTGTCGGATGATCTCGCTTGCCTCGTGCGACCAGGTGGCCCCTCGCACTCTGTGGTCGAGGTGGAGGGAGGCACTGATTCGAATCTTGGCAGCTGTGGGCTTGTCTGCTCTGCAGATTTTGGCGAGGAGACCGGCTGTCACCTGCTTGACTCGTACTGCCAGGGGTGGTAGCTCGGTTTCCATTTGCAGATTGCAAATTCTGGTCCACATGGGTGCTCCGAGCATGGTCCTGAGAGCATTGTTTTGAATGACTTCTAGCTTAGCTATTTGGTCTTCTCTCAGTCCAATGAGTGCTGAAGCACTGTAATCTACCAGCGATCTGATGGCGGCTGTGTAGTAGGCTTTGAGCACATGAAGGTTTGCTCCTGCGGATTTGCTGGTGAGCGACCTCATTATATTGTGTCTGCTCTTCGTCCTGTGCCTGAGATACTCGAGTTGCGGCTTGAAGGTGAGTTTCTGGTCAAACCAGATTCCAAGACACTGGTGGGCGTTGGTCCAGACTACCGGCGTGTTTTGTATGGAGCGCGTCTTGTCTGGTGTGTCTGTGCAGATGGCCATCGCTTTCGACTTGGCTGGATTTATCTTGAGTCCAAGTCTGTTGCACTCCTCTTCTATAAGTTGGAGTGCGTGTTGCGTGTTGGCTAGTCTGTTCGATCCTCTTACTATGAGCTGTAAGTCGTCCGCATAGCATAGGAGCTTGGCTGTTTGTCTGAAGGGAAGTTTGACTAGATTTTCCATCAGGACATTGAACAGCATTGGACTGAGGATGCCTCCTTGTGGGGTTCCGTTTTCGTGGACCCTGTAGTTTGAGGTTGCTCCCTGAAAGCGTACTCGTGCTTCTCTCTGTGTGAGGTAGTTCTGGATCCACCCCAGCAACCTTCCTTTGACGCCTTTTTTAGCGAGCGTAGTTGTAATGGCCAAAGGATTTGCTAGTTCGAAGGCTTTCTCCAGGTCGAGGAAGACCACCAGAGCTGGTTTGTTGTCCACTGTGCTGAGTATCTCGGCGATGTTGTTGCCTGTGCCGGTGTTCTCGGTGTAAGCAAAGATGTGAGGGTGTGGGCTGCCTACTTTCCACTTGAGTCGGTTGAGAGCCATTCTTTCTCCGGTCTTCGCTATGCAGCTGAGAAGGGAGATGGGCCTCGGCTTGTCTGGTTCTCTGGGCTTCGGAATGGCTGTATATCTGCCTTCTTCCATTCCGGTGGGAGTCTTTGTGCTGTCCACGAAGCATTGATGGCTTGCAGCAGAGCCTCGTGTCCGGCTGTACCGGCATGAGAGAGCATGGAGTAGGTTATCCTGTCGGCCCCTGGAGCTGTATCCTTGCTTCGTTTTAGCGACTTCTGGAGTTCTTGCTGGTTGAATGGTCTGTCAGTGTCATCTTCACTGTTGCAGGCCTCTTCGATCATCTGGAGTCTGACCTGTCGCAGACGCCGTTGTGTCTCCTCCGCCTGTCTCGGGAGGTTTTTCGTTGCTGCTCGGTCAGAGAACAGTTTTGCAAGTCTCTCGGCTTCCTCTTCTGGGTTGGGATGGGTTGGTGGTGGTGGTGTTGCCTTCCCAGATGCCCTTCGGATCTGGGCTCACATCTTGCCAAGGGAGGTGTGCTCGTTCAGTTCGGAGCACCACTTGAGCCAGCTTACGTTTTTTATTTCTTCCTTCTCTTCCCTGGTATCCTTAACTATGACTTGCAGGAGATGTCTGTTTGTTGCCGTGGGATGTCTCCTGTAGTTTCTTCGGGCTATGTTCACTCTGTGGTTGAGTTCTTTCACCCTGGGACAGTAGTACCAGTAATCATTGTACTGTCTTGATGTGGGTTTTGTTTTTGGGATAGCCTCTTCTGCCGCTAGGTGAAACGCCTCGACCAATTGGTGGTGGAGGGTTGTCTCATCCGCGGGTGCTGCGCCGGCCGGCTGTGATTTTTTGCGCCACTTAGCCAGGTGTTTCTTGAAGAGTCCCCAGTCTGCCTTTTGAGTGTTGTATCTCCATCTCGGGGGGGGTGGAGAGGGGAGTTTGTTCACCTTCAGCGTTGTTAGGGTGGCGAAGTGGTCACTGGTCAGCGTGGGGTGTATCTGCCAGGAGG
>NW_024754790.1:0-25554 GCF_018991925.1 Homarus americanus
TATATATATATGAATCTTTACTTATGTTGGACTTCATTTGTCATCAATCTAATTATATTAAGACCTCTACTGCCATCTAAGGATAAAGGAATAAAATCATATAAACATTGCAATGAAGACCAATGTGGCTGTGGATTGCACTTGCCAGTGTTATTACTTAGTTGGACAGACAGACAGACAGACACATTTATAATTTATTCAGTAATTATCACAAAGGTTTCAAAGATTCAGCCTGTTATGTACAGTGCAGGTATACAATACAATGGTAAACATTAAGTCAATTCACCAAGGATTCCCAACACAGCCATCATATGATTATTTCCAGTTGGTCTTCTTTGGAAATAAATAATCCATTATTTACACTTGAAATAAATGTTAACAACATGCAAGACCATATTGTTCTGTAGATCATTTTTCTGTAAGATCTTTCCCTACAACTTCCATGTAAGATTCTTCTCACCAGTGTGTACAGCCATATGACGCTTCAGCCCGCTGTTTCTGGAATAACATTTACCACACTCTTCACACTTAAAAATTTTTCTCACCAGAGTGTAAAGCTATATGCCGGTTCAGATGTTTCTTTCTGGAATAACATTTAACACATTAATTTTCAAATTTAAAATTATTCTTTTCTCATCGAGTGTACAGCCATATGCTCCTTTAGATCACTCTTTCTGAATAACATTTACCACACTCTTCACACATAAAATCCTTCTCACCGGTGTGTACAGCCAAATGACGCTTCAGAGTGCTCTTTCTGGAATAACATTCACCACACTCTTCACACTTAAAATCCTTCTCACCAGTGTGTACAGCCATATGACGCTTCAGAGTGCTCTTTCTAAAATAACATTTACCACACTCTTCACACTTAAAATCCTTCTCACCAGTGTGTACAACCATATGATACATCAGAATGCCCTTACTGGAATAACATTTACCACACTCTTCACACTTAAAATTCTTCTCACGAATCTTCTCACGAGTGTGTACAACCACATGCTGCTTCAGATCACTGTTTCTGGAAAAACATTTATCACACTCTTCACACTTAAAATCTTTCTCACTAGAGTGTACAATCATATGTTGCTTCAGATAGCCCTTACTGGAATAAATTTTACCACACTCTTCACACTTAAACTTATTCTCACCAGAGTGTACAATCATATGCTGCTTCAGATAGCCTTTACTGAAATAAATTTTACCACACTCTTCACACTTAAAATCCTCCTCATCACCAGACTGTACAGCCATATGCTGCTTTTGTTGTTCTTTTTTGTCATAACTTTTAACACTTTTGAGACACTTAATATTAATCTCATCAGCAGTCACATGTTGTGTCACATCATAGTTACTGTCAAAGCTTTCATCAAGCTCTTCACACTTAATATCTTTCTCATCAACAGTCACATGTTGTGTCACATCATAGTTACTGTCAAAGCTTTCATCAAGCTCTTCACACTTAATATCTTTCTCATCAACAGTCACATGTTGTGTCACATCATAGTTACTGTCAAAGCTTTCGTCAAGCTCTTCACAGTTAATATTTATCTCATCAATGTGTTCAGCCATGCAGCTATGCATCTTCAATGAATCACTACTGTAAAATAATTCACCACACTGTACACACTCATAATTATTTTGGCCGCTATGTCCAGCTATTTCATTCATAAACTGGGCCATCTTTTACACACTTTACAACACTCCATACAAGAAAACATTTCCTTCAGTGTCACACGTTTGGGTAACTTTTGTATTGTATAAAAAGTTCTCCACTCTTCACAGCCTAAATTTGTATTAATAATTCTGCACATATGTGGTTCTTGAGCTAACTGTTGTGTGAGAAATATTTACCACAAGTGAACTTGTCTCACCAGTACAAGCACAGCAGGCAAACACTTGTCACATTTTTATATATTGAAACTTTATCAGCAGTGTACACAAGCACAAGAGTCACAAGGTAGTTGTTTAGGTAGAAACATTGCAACACTCATCATACTGTAAGTAAACAATACATAACACAGTGCATCACTTAACTGGTATTGTCAGGAGAAAGATTCACTTGTGTGAACCTTCTTTTTATTCTCACTGTTTCCTAGAACACCAACTTGATTTTTCATATTTGTAACTTAAGACTTGGAGAAGGACAATTTACCTTAATCTTCCTTACAATGTTCTCCTGAAGATGTTCACTAATCCTCATGCTGTACTGACTTATTGTACAGTTGTGAGGAACTGTTCTGCCTCTGTGTGGATGGCCTCCTGATGCAATTATAATGTTCCTTTCCATCCACTCACACCTTTATGTCTGAAATACTCTGCACTGTACTCCAATAGCCTCACTTCCCTAACTAGAGTCTGTACATTGCTGACTAACTGCTGGATTGGCTGGGGATGTTGAGGCCGATACTAAAACACCTCATCAGTTACGTGATAGCAGAGATACGGCATCGTGAACTTTTAGACACCACAGTCCTGAAATTTCTCCCACAGTCATCCCTTGGTTATTGCAATTTTCGTATCACGCCCATCAAATCTGCACACCTGCTGTCATAGCGCATTTTCCAGGCTTCCAATTCATCACGAGTTGCCTCCAGGTGTATTGTTACCCCCTTGCTTCACCTACATCTATTGAGGATAAAATCTTTCACCTACAAATTGACAATAACACATTTGCTGTAATCAGACATATCTAAGTTGCCTCAACAATTGCAACCCCAGTTGCAATTTCAAATTCTGTGGCATTACTGAGGAATAACAAAGTCTCGGGTGCACTCTAAGATTGAGAGAAAATGGAGGACTCGGGCATCCTGAGGCAATGAGAAATAGGACTCCTCAGACAAGGAGGGACTCAAATAAACAAAGCATAGCTACATGTTTTGTGGACTACAGTATTGAGCGTACCCTTTTTATAAGAGAGAGAGAGAGAGAGAGAGAGAGAGAGAGAGAGAGAGAGAGAGAGAGAGAGAGAGAGAGAGAGAGAGAGAGAGAGAGAGAGAGAGAGAGAGAGAGAGAGAGAGAGAGAGAGAGAGAGAGAGAGAGAGAGAGAGAGAGAGAGAGAGAGAGAGAGAGAGAGAGAGAGAGAGAGAGAGAGAGAGAGAGAGAGAGAGAGAGAGAGAGAGAGAGAGAGAGAGAGAGAGAGAGAGAGAGAGAGAGAGAGAGAGAGAGAGAGAGAGAGAGAGAGAGAGAGAGAGAGAGAGAGAGAGAGAGAGAGAGAGAGAGAGAGAGAGAGAGAGAGAGAGAGAGAGAGAGAGAGAGAGAGAGAGAGAGAGAGAGAGAGAGAGAGAGAGAGAGAGAGAGAGAGAGAGAGAGAGAGAGAGAGAGAGAGAGAGAGAGAGAGAGAGAGAGAGAGAGAGAGAGAGAGAGAGAGAGAGAGAGAGAGAGAGAGAGAGAGAGAGAGAGAGAGAGAGAGAGAGAGAGAGAGAGAGAGAGAGAGAGAGAGAGAGAGAGAGAGAGGAGAGAGAGAGGAGAGAGAGAGAGAGAGAGAGAGAGAGAGAGAGAGAGAGAGAGAGAGAGAGAGAGAGAGAGAGAGAGAGAGAGAGAGAGAGAGAGAGAGAGAGAGAGAGAGAGAGAGAGAGAGAGAGAGAGAGAGAGAGAGAGAGAGAGAGAGAGAGAGAGAGAGAGAGAGAGAGAGAGAGAGAGAGAGAGAGAGAGAGAGAGAGAGAGAGAGAGAGAGAGAGAGAGAGAGAGAGAGAGAGAGAGAGAGAGAGAGAGAGAGAGAGAGAGAGAGAGAGAGAGAGAGAGAGAGAGAGAGAGAGAGAGAGAGAGAGAGAGAGAGAGAGAGAGAGAGAGAGAGAGAGAGAGAGAGAGAGAGAGAGAGAGATATATATATATATATATATATATATATATATATATATATATATATATATATATATATATATATATATATATATATATATATATATATATATGTAGATGATGTTTTTGTCTTTTGGCCTAGAAACAGTGACCCATTGAATTTTTAGACAAGCTTAATGATATTGTCCCTAGTATCACATTCAAAATTGAAAGAGAAATAAATTAATCCCTTCCATTTCTTGATATGCTTATCATGAGAAATGGCCAAAACTATAAATTTAAGGTATATAAAAGCCCACACAGGTAGACAGTTTCATCTACTTTTTATCGAATCACCTTGAGTCTACCAAAACGTCAGTTTTTCTGCTATGTTCTTAAGATGTTCAAGATTTGTGACTCTGAATTTATTGACGATGAATTGAAACATATTCGTTTATTGCACAGAAACTCGGCAACCCTTCTGTGTTTGTTGATCGTTGTTTTAAAGGGCTAAAATCCTTTCATTCCTCTCAAACCAGACAAGTTCCTACACTTAAGAATATTTTGACTCTGCCCTATCGTAATGAATTTGTCCTTAGTTCGGTCCTCGCTTCTAAATATTGATGTTGTTTTCAAGTATGACTCAAACCATTACCAATATGTTAATAAGGAATAGCCCAAGTTTGAATGTAAATGGAAGTGTTTATTGTATTCCAAGTAGCAAATGTAATTGTAATTATGTAGGTCAGACAGGAAAACACTGCAGCTCAGAATCAAACAACATAAGTATAATATCAGAACTGCATCTGAAAGCAGTGCCTTGTTTGCTCATGTTAGAATAATAATCACCCCATTGCTTGGGGAAAAGCTAGAAGTATTCAAATCATCTTGTGTCACAGAAAGACTTCTGGTTGAAGCTAGTTTTGATTAAGGAATTAAAATCAATAAACCTTAGTGATGGTCAGTTCAAACTGATATGTGACATAAATTTATTTGTCAGTGGCCCAAGGTTAAAAATGTTGGAAAACCTTGATCTAGATTTATGATAGTTATTTTGTGGGTCCCTTTTTTCTGACCTGACCTGGCTAGTCACGCCACCACTTCTTTCTTAAGCTCCTCTACCTGTGTGTTGGTGTGGGGATTAGTGGATGTCATCATTATGACCTGACCCCTCATGTTTTTAAGGTCACCCTGTATATTTAAGCCTCTGTCCATGTAATCCAGTTGCCCTGAAGATGTCTTGAATAAAGACGTAAAGCTAAGGTACTGCTGTTTCCATTTTCTGTGATTTATCAAGATTTATCTTATCCACGTTATTGTGATTTACATGAATATATATATATATATATATATATATATATATATATATATATATATATATATATATATATATATATATATATATATATATATATATATATATATATATATATATATATATATATATATATATATATATATATATATATATATATATATATATATATATATATATATATATATATATATATATATATATATATACACACAGTTGTACCCCCACTTAACGCGTCAATAAAACCCAGAGGGTACCGTGTTAAGTGAAAACCACGCTATGAACAACAGAACATATGGGATTAATTCCAATAGAAACTGGCCCATCCCCAAACTCTACTTTTTCCGACACAATACCTATGTTCTAGTAAAATAACATCTTAATTTTATGATGGTACATGCACACAATTAATACTTAAGAGAAATAGAGAAATACAGTCGCCAAGTTAATGTCCATTCAAATAATGGACTCAACTCCCTCCCCCTCTTCTCACACAACACTGCTGGCTCTTCCCTCTCTGAGAAATTTTTGGGGGAAAACCACTAAATTTTAATAAATAATACCTCACACTAAAGTTAGGATAATTCAATTGACATAGCTGGATTCCTTGTAGGACCAGGAATATTTTGAATACAGATGTCATATATTTTGCACAAAAAATAACATATTTACTCAGAGTAAACATTATATCTAAAATTTGTATGTCTAATGCAAAATCTATGATGTTTATATTCAAAATGATCACCAAATTGTAAGAATTCCAGCAATGTAAATTATATTCTGGCCGGGTAATTTGTATGAATTTATGAGCTAAAACAAACATCTTCAGTTAATATAAAAAAAATATATTCTTCACGACACTATCTGTCGATCAAAGTACCCCAACTTGCCTCCCCCCCTCTTCCAACCGCACGGTCAGTCCCAACCCTCCCCCCCACCCCCCACCAATCCTCCCTTCAAGAGATGTTGGGTGAAAAACTAAATTTTAACATTTAGTATTAAATAATACCTCAGATTAAAGTTAGGATAATATAATTGACATTGCTGGATTCCTTGTAAGACCAGGAATATTTTGAATATAAATGTCATATATTTTGCACAAAAGATAACATATTTACTCAAGAGTAAACATTACATCTAAAATTTGTATGTCTAATGCAAAATCTATGATGTTTATATTCAAAATGATCATCAAATTATAAGAATTCCAGCAATGTAAATTATATTCTGACCGGGTAATTTGTATGAATTTTATGAGCTAAAACAAATATCTTCAGTTAATAAAAAAAATAAAATATTCTTCATGCTGTAACAGATGGTCCGTCGGTCCCTCCCTCCCCCTCACCCCCCACCAACCGTCCCACCAGATGTGTGGGAAAACCAGAATATTTACCTTTTTAGTAATAAATAATACATCAAACTAAAGTTAGGATAATATAATTGACATTGCTGGATTCCTTGTAAGACCAGGAATATTTTGAATACAAATGTCATATATTTTGCACAAAAAATAACATATTTACTCAGAATAAACATTACATCTAAAATTTGTCTGTCTAATGCAAAATCTATGATGTTTATATTCAAAATGATCATCATATTGTAAGAATTCCAGCAATGTAAATTATATTCTGGCTGGGTAATTTGTATGAATTTTATGAGCTAAAACAGGCAATCAGGCAGGGTGGCGGGTGGGGCGAATCTAAAAATAGCTCTCGAGCCGGACACTCACCGCGTATACGTGGAAAAAACCCGCGTTAAGTGAAAGTTCAGCTCTGGCGAGGCACCGCATATACGGTAAAACGCGCTAAGTGAAACCGTGTTAGGCGGGGTAATACTGTATATATATATATATGTGATATTCAGAAATTTCAGTGTAATTTCAAACGCCGCGCCATTGGCGATACTGAGTTTTCAAGGTCGTCTGAGGGAAGAGAACGCTCCCCACACATAGTGAGAGGTTGTGGAACTAGGCCTATATGATATTGAATGTAATTTGCCGAATTAATAATGATGCGATTCATGAAGTTAAGGGACTATTATTGAATTTGGAATTATTATAGATCATTTATCAGTCTGAATAATGTTACAGGTGTCCCAAGGAGTTATTATTTAGGCGGCAAATATGTCACGTAGGCCTAAGCTAGCACCTTGGAGAGACGCGACGCTGGCTGGTCCTTAGTCATGTGGAGGCATTCGGTCCAGCAAGACATCCCTGCGCGTCCGTCACAGAAATAGTTACGTGGCCTAGTTAACAAGAGCTAACAGTGAGTTCATTTCAGGGTTTCCGTCAGAACCCACTTGACTGCGAGAAATTGACTGCCAGAGATTGACTGCCGTCTGAGACTGCCGTTGATGATTGAGGCTTGGCAAGTGTCGCCATTGGAACGATCAGTGTAGGCTTGTCACTGGTTAGGGGGGTAGCAAAGGATCACTGTGAACGAGTGCTCCCGACAACTAAAACGACATGGGACCAGCATCGGCATTGGGTGATCAGTTCTTACCACGTGGGTGCCCACCACCACGTGCCCTCGGTCAGCTAGAAGTATTACCTACTGGCCATGGTCACCTGCGGGCGTTCTCTCTTCCCGCCCATGGACGCACTGAGGCTATCTGAGTAAATTAATTGTCACACTGAGACCAGGAGTCTAGGGGATACCTAGAGAAACATTTTATCTCCCTTATTACGGGTGTATGTTGAGTTGGGTGGAGCATGGTTCACGGATAGTGGTGGACCCAGTAACATCTCAATAATAGTGACAATATTTTTGTGTGTAGTTAGTACCATTTTTCAGTTACTGATATTATCTTGACGTGTGTAGTAATAGTTCCTAAATGATTTTGATAGTATTGTTTGTTTAATGTTTGTGTCACTAAGTGGAACCAGAGTGATACTGCGATTTAATTCCTTTAATGCATCAAATTTTTCTTTATAATTCCGATCTCAGGTATAACCTTTGTTCCCCAGAGTAGTGTTTCAGTTAGGTTAGGAATTGTGCATCTGTTGGGGTGATATAATTTTGTTGAAAGGCCTTAAGGCCTGTTTCATGTGTGCAAGCAACATTTCTTAATACTTTAAATTTATTGTTACCTGAGTTTCTAATAATTTCAATATCATGTATAACTTTTATTCCCCAGAGTAGTGTTTTAAGTTCAAGTTAAGAGGTGCGCATATTGGTGTACCGTATATCACGGCCTATAAGGCGGCGGGGTGCATAAGACGCCCCCCCCAAATTTCCATTTAAAAAGTAGCTTTTGAGCTCTATTTGCTGTATAAGACCAGTACCCCAAATGTGACACTTACCCACTGACTCAGTAGTCCTTTACCAACCATCCTTGATTTTTTGAAATAAGGCCAATTCACTTCAAGTAATGTCATCAAATTATACCCGCTGGTGTAGTGTAAACACTAGTGACGTCACTGAAGCGTGGTGGGAGTGTTCCCTCGTCTCGGTGGTGTGGCTGTGTTCCGACTATTTATACAACATGTGGTTCAACAGCAACCACCGTATTCTAATTGTGGTGTTTCATTAGGATTTGAGTGAAAAAGGTTACCAGTATGTACTTACTACATACATTTATTACACAAATATATATATATATATATATATATATATATATATATATATATATATATATATATATATACTGAATATACTATGTACAAAAAATGAATGTTCAATGAATTATTTATGGTGCATTAGGGTACTGGCCACTTCAGATGGGCTATAAATAGCCTTGTTATCTCCCCTCCATCTCACCCTGAGCCAGACGGAAGCGTCTTGGTAAATAACATGTTTGCTTATTTTCCATTTACTTTAAATAGATTTACCGAATTATTTGTTTTATTTATTTATTTATAATATACTGTAATATATTAAACACACTGTAATTATTTTCTTTAATTTATAAACTGTTTTGCGACAAAGGAATGTTCTCCAGTAGTGTTTCATTAGGATTTGAGTGAAAAAATATTACGTACTTACACAATTGTTCCTCTTACTTTGACAACACAACATACATACAGTATATTATTTCTCAGTTTTGATCTTTTTTTTTAATTTTTGTATTTATTTATAGTTAGTTACTTAAAATAAGGCCAATTCACTTCAAGTAATGGCATCAAATATTACCAGCTGGTGTAGTGTAAACACTAGTGACGTCACTTGAGCGTCTGTAATTAACCGTCGATAGTTTCAAGAATTAATGCACTCATTTACTGAATATTCTTTGTAAAAAAATAAAATTTAAATCAATTATTTATAGGAGATAAATATTATTATGAGTAAATATACCGATACCGGTATGCATTACTGACCACCTCCACGGCTCCTCACTGGCAAATGGGGGGGGGGGCGTGGGGAGGGGTGTGTGATGATAGCTGTGTTTATTATAGGGGTATAAATCTCTTTTACGGTATGTTAGACAGGTTTATAATACATTTTTATTATTTTAATATACCGGTAATCTTAATTTGAATCCAGCTTGCCAAACGTAAGTTTCAGTATAAAATAATTAGTGGTAAGACCTTGTGAGTGGCTTACGATGTTTTCATCACCACTCTTGACACACTAAACCACAATATTTAAGAGGTAAGAATTTTAAACTTGGTGGTTTAGACGACCCCCTAACTTTGGGCAGATTTTTTTAATGTTCAAATTTCGTCTTATAGGCCGTGATATACGGTACCATTATTTGATTGTGTTTGTAGTGTTGGAGGGAATATAAGTGTCTAAATTTTACAGTGTGTCTCATTCATCCCAGTCACAGACGCTATCCTTCCACGGGTCACGGACAAGTCATTTTGTTTAGTAGATTTAAGTGTTCTTGTGCTGGTTCGGGATTTTTCTCAAAGGGGCGCTTCCACTGCAATTACCATCTAACAATCTTTAATAAACCCCAAGTCAAGTGAGAAATTAAAGTCCAGTAAATTCCGACCGGACGGACGGACGGACGGACGGACGGACGCACGCACGCGCACACACACACACACACCCCGTATATCTCGGCTTATAAGACGGAATTTGAACCTTAAAAAAATCAGCCCAAAGTTAGGGGGTCGTCTTAATCACCAGGTATAAAATTCTTACCTCATAAATATTGTGGTTTAGCGTGTCAAGAGTGGTGATGGAAACATGGTAAACCACTCACAAGGTCCTACCACTAATTATTTTATACTGAGACTTACGTTTGGGAAGCTGGATTAAAATTAACATTACCGGTATATTAAAATAATAAAAATGTATTATAAACCTGTCTAACATACCGTAAAAGAACAATATACCCCGGTAATAAACACAGCTGCTATCATCACCCCCCCCCCATTTGCCAGTGACAAGAAAGGGAAAGTGACCTTTACTGTGACCGCTTGTGGCTATTTTTAGCCGTCTTGTGTTCGAGGTGGTCAGTAATGCATATCTCTATATTTACTGATCATAATACTTATCTCCTATAAATAATTAATTTAAAATATATTTTTCTAAAAAGAATATTCAGTAAATGACTGCGTTAATTCTTGAAACTACCGACAGTGGTAAATTTAGGATGAGCATGATGAACACGAAGTCACGTCATCAGATTCGGAGTTTCTTCCTTAATGTTCACCATAAATGTATCAGGTCAACTTCACCTACCGGGTATAGCCTCCCTTTTTCGCGAAACAAGTTTATAAATTAAAGAAAATACTTGTAGTATGTTTAATATATTACAGTATGTTATAAATAATTAAACAAACAAATAAATCGGTAAATCTATTTCAAGTAAATGGAAATATTTTACTCACACCGACATTAGTTCCAGTTAAATAACAGATGCTTAAGTGAGTCACTAGTGTTTACACTACTGTACACCAACTGGTAAAATTTGATGCCAATATTTGAAGTGAATTGGCCTTATTTTAAATAACCAACCATAAATAAATGCAAAAAGGAAAAAAAGATCAAAGGTGAGAAACATTATATTGTATGTATGTTGTGTTGTCAAAGGAAGAGAAACAATTGAAACTCTGCAATTGTGTGTAAATGAGGCAGAAAGATAGATCAGCAACCTAAGACTTGGTCACAATTTTTGTGATGCCATATGGAAGTAGGATCTACCATTAGACAATACTGTACATTATGCTTCCAATATCTTCCCAGGCGGTAGTATCTCCCTGTTTGGTAGCTGCCTAAAATTTTTAGTAATATTACTTTGATACAACATGATAAATTAGACAAACAATGAAAATAAACAAACAAAAGTTATTTACCAAGACCTTCTCTCTGAGAACAGAGGGATGGAGGGGAAGGGAAGATAAGACGGCTATTTATAGCCCGTCTTTGTGTAGGAAGTCGACCACACTATAAATAATTAATTTAAAATTTATATTTTTTACATAGAATATTCAGTACATGACTGCGATTATAAAATATTGTGAATATATATATATATATATATATATATATATATATATATATATATATATATATATATATATATATATATATATATATATATATATATATATATATATATATATATATATATATATATATTTCATGTAAATCCACAATGAAAACGTGATATTTGTTCAAGACATCATCAGAGGCAACTGATGCCTCTGATGATGTCTTGAATAAAGACGAAGCTAAGGTGCCTGTCATTTATATATATATATATATATATATATATATATATATATATATATATATATATATATATATATATATATATATATATATATATATATATATATATATATATACAATGACCCTAATTTACCACTACGTGACTTCATTTAATTTACTTATAGATAAAAAAAAAAATTTAAATGACAAACGATTTTCTATACCGAAACGTTTCAGTTAATGTAGTCTCCATGTATAATTAGAAAATTATGGGGGCCCCATGTGCATTCAGCTGACTACATTAAAGGTTAAGTGCTCAGTCACACTGTATCCATTCCTTATTATTTATTACTTACTGTACTGTATTTCATTGTAGATTTTATTAATTTTTTTTTTTTTTTTTTTTTATCTATGTCGGACTTACGACCTGGATTTGGGTCCCTAACCCTCGCTAAGTCGGGTCTAGGTGTGTGTGTATGTATATGTATATATATATATATATATATATATATATATATATATATATATATATGTATATATATATATATGCAAGTAAATCAATAATGTAGGTGCAAGGTGATATCTGACAGGAAGAAGAAAACACTATGTTTTCTTTCTTTCCTTGTGGTTATCAGCATATATATATATATATATATATATATATATATATATATATATATATATATATATATATATATATATATATATATATATATATATATATATATATATATATATATTAGGACCCTCGTTAATCTAACTCAATCTGTTCCAGAAGGTCGTTCGCTAACCTGTTCGTTAACCCAAACCATTGTTTCAATGGGTTTTGGGTAATTGGTTCCAGCTCACCAAAATTTCCTAAATTCAACAAAAATGGTAGAAAAGTTCACTTACTTTGAGGTGTGTATGTAGAAGGCTCCTGGATGATGATGACAGAAAAGTTCACTTTACTTTGAGGTGTAAGGAAGGCTCCTGGATGATGATGATGATGATGGGAATTACAATGGGGTGGAGGAGAAGGAAGAGAAGGCATTGGGGTGAAGAGAGAAACAATTCATTACGGCACCATTTCACCCATAAATTTTAGTTCTCTGGTATTTCAAGATTATTTTCTTTTAAATCAACACTGTACTGCATTAAGAGGTTGTCAATATGCAAAATATATTTCCAAAAATGACCAATAATTTGTTTAAACACAGAAAAGCTGCTAGTTAAAGAGTCTTCAAAGTAAGATGTTACCCAGTGAAAACAGAGAGACCAACGCTTGTTTGTTGTGTTAAGAGGCTGATGCTGCGCTTTTAAACTAGTCACTTTTTTATCTTCGATATGTTCAATAATTGTTAAAAATGACTAAAAAATTGAATATTAAACTTTTAAAAATTATTGAATAGTATAAACTTTACATTTACTAAAATAGTATAGGAATTTGCCCTAGAACCGGATTAATGTATTGGCTATTGATATCAAAGTTGGTTGCTCAAATAAAAAGCAAAACATGTTGAGGTCGGTTCAAGAAGAAATTCGTTAACCCAATTTTTGTTCGTTAACTCAATTGAAGATCCTTTATGGAAGGCCAAGTAGTTCGGTTAACCTAAATTGCTAACCGAGGGCGTTGGTTAAACGAGGGTCACCGTATACATATATATGTTGAAATAACCTCACATTACGCTGAACCCGCATTCCGCTGTTCACCGCTAACGCGTGCTCTACAGAACCTCACGCGGCTCACATTACGCCGGTCGTGAACCCCATTACGCTGAGAAAGTCCGGGCGCGACGCTATTTTTAGAGTTTGCCCACGCGCCACCCAGCACCCGCGCTTGCGTTTTCTGCTCTCTCCTCTGCTTGGGCAAGCGGCGCGTAAGGTTGGCGCAGTGTGTCTTTGTTATGTTATCACTGACGCCATATGATCGATTGTGACCTTGTGATTGGCCATGCATCCCTACTCCCCTCTGCTGCTAGCTGTAATTGGCTTAAAGCATTATGAAGTGTCCACTCGGGGAGTGGAGGGAGGCAGGCGATTACGCTGACCCAGCCGCCGCAGTTTATCCTCCAGGCCACTCCTCGTAAACGCCGCATCCATTGTTCCACAAAGAAGCCCGGCCGACCACTCACCCCAGAGAGAAACTCTTCTGATTTGGAATCGCAGAAAGCGGCATCAAACCAAAGAGAAGATGAATGATGCGTTTCCTTGGTTACGAGGAAGTGTAGCATCATCCAAGAGTTGGAGAAAGGAACAAGGCAGGTTGATTTGGTGCGCCAGCATGGCGCGGAACGAATCTACGATCCGACTATAAAGAAGGATTCAGGCTGAAGATAAAGGGAGCACATGAAGATCACAAAGTCTACAGGGTGCTTCTATGATCAAGCATTTTCACAACCAGGTGCTTCAAGACAGAAAATACTGTGGAGGTAGTACTTGAAAGGGCCAGGCCACGGAACATAAAGGGTCGACACGCTTCTGTAAAGGATCACGACGTGGACTGTACATGGCAGTGGCACGAAAGATGGGGAACTTCAGGAGCCCAAACCCTTGAATGCTTCCTCTGGGTGGTTACAGAGGTTTAAGATCCGGAATCAAGATCACTTAATATAAAACATTGGTGGTGAAGAAGCTGAAAAGGACGTGTTGGGTGCCTGTGAATTTCCTCTCCGCTTTTTACGCCAGATTATGAGGAAGGACAGCACAGTGACTAATTGGTGGTGTTTTTAACATGGACGAATCTGGTCTTTTTCTGGAAAAACTACCTTCCAAGTCCTTCAAGTAGAAGAATGCCAGCAGGTATTCAAATGAAAAATGCAGAAGGCTGAACGTGATCACCGCCCTGTTTACCACCAATGCCTCCGGCACAAGCTCGTTATCGGTGATCCACACAGCCCGCGTTTGACGCCTACAAGAGCATGGACACGACCAAGCTTAAATGGCCCACTGGCTGACAGCAAAGTAAGGCATGGATGTTCTCTACACTGTCCCTCTCCTGGTTTGATGACTGTTTTGTTCCCATGTAAAGAAATTCTGTGAGCTACAGAATGTCCCATTTAATATTTTGTTGCTTGACAATGCACCAGGATACCGCCTCTAATACAGATCGTCACCCCAACGCAGTAAAAGTGGTCTTCCTTCCTCCCAACACTACTATATTACAGCCCATGGACCAGGGAAAGGATTTGCATGTGAAAGCTGCATTTCTCAACAAAAAATTCCAGCTCCTGAACGATTACACCAACAGACCAGGGAAGAGTTATAACCTGGAGGACACCACCAATCGATAGCAAGAGCTTACGAAGATGAGAACAAACAGTTAGAACAGCAAAAATACTTTCAAACAATTTGGAAAGAGGCTGAACATCAAGAAAGCTGTGGACATCTTGGTGGAGTCATGGATCAGCTGTCTATTGCTACAATTGTTGCCACGCGATGGAGACATGTGTTGCATGGAATACCAGGTGAGAGGAGTGAGCCACCTGCATCAGAGGTTCAGAATTGCTGCAGCAGTAGGACCTTGCCAGAGAAGCTGCTGAGACTGTTACAGTTCCAGGCTTTCGAGGACCACCAACCATTTTATATCCTGGAGGTGATCAGAAATCCTGAAGTGACTGCCGATTTAGATGTTGGAAGAAGAACACCAGTGAAGAGGAGGGGAAGAAGGTGCTGCTAGTCTCCTCGAAGAACAATAATTTAAGTCATAGTGATATTAAGGGAAGCTATGGAGTGTGCAGAGAAGATGAAGTCCTTCCTTTTCCCAAGACAATGATTATGACCAAGTATGAAGTCTTCCATAACCGGGTTGGTGCAGGCTACAAGTGGTTTACATCAAGGTGTATCACGGCTAAACATCAACGCCAGCCGCTGTGTAAAGCATACGATTTCTTCACCCGCAACCCACCAAGCAGCCAGCCCAAGCCAGTGATAGCATGCCAGTGAAGTTGGACTTTGAGGAATTTGTCAGGGAAGCCCTGACAACTGTAAGTGACAGTATTGATGATTCCACCCTTAGTAATGGTGATTCACCTGAGGGCCAGTAATCTGCCCTCTGCCTCGAACCAGCCTCCATCCCCTGGTGATGTCAATTCACCCCTTCTACTTCACCGTAAGTGTTCCATGATGTACTTTTAGCTTTCTAGTCCCACTTATTTTTCCTATGTTAAACCTTTTTTATCTTTCCTAACCTAACCTCTTCAATATTACTGTTTTTTTTCACAACATCATAAAAGGAAGATAAAAATTTTTACTGCAAACAGGTTATGTGTCGTCAAAAGTGGAGTTTGGGGATCGGCCCGACCCGCCTCAATTAATCCCATATGTTATGTTGTTCACTTTACGTGCTCTCACACTTTTCCGGGCGCGGTAATTGAAATACATTAATCATATATATATATATATATATATATATATATATATATATATATATATATATATATATATATATATATATATATATATATATATATATACACACACAGTTGGTCCTCATATTACGCGGTCCCGCATTCCGCGTTTCACCGTTAACGCGGTGCCTTGCCAGAACCTAACATTTTCACATTCCGCGGTCGTGAACCCCATTACGCGGAGAGCGGCTGGCAAGCCACGCCATTTTTGGATCCAAACCTCCCGCCATCCGCCATGTTGTGTAAGAGGCGCGAAAATGGTGCGCACAAGGTCGCCCAGTCATCAAAACATGACCAGTTCTTCACCCGCCACCCACTACAGCCGGCCCAAGTCAGTGATAGTGATAATTATAGTGAGGATATGGACTTATATGAACTTTGGGGGGTTTGATAAAGAGGCCCTGCAAGCCTCTGTGGTGGATAGTGATACAATTGATACAAGTGATACAGGTGAGGGCCAATAATCTGCCCTCTGCCTCGGAACCAACCGCCCATCCCCGTGTGCCCAGCCATCTTTTCTACGAATGTAAGTGTTAAAAACCCTAATATTATTGATATTTCTCTTAATTATTAATTGTGTGCATGCCATCATAAAGTTAAGATAATATTTTTACTACAACATAGTTGTGTGTCGTCAAAAAGTGGAGTTTGGGGGTCGAGCCGGACTCCATTTCAATTAATCCCATATGTTATGTTATTCACTTTACGCGTTTCTCACTTTCCGCGGTACCCTCCGGGTTACATTAACCGCGTAATATGAGGACCAACTGTATATATATATATATATATATATATATATATATATATATATATATATATATATATATATTTGTGTAATAAATGTATATAGTAAGTATGTACAGTAATCTTTTTCACTCAAATCCTAATGAAACACTAATGAATTAGAATACTGTAGCTGGTGTAAACAGTGGGAACAGTCCCACCACCGATTGTCTCTCGTGAAGCAAGCTTATAAATTAAAGAAAATACTTGCAGTGTGTTTAATATATTACAGTACTGTATGTTATAAATAAATAAACAAATAAATCGGTAAATCCATTTCAAGTAAATGGAAAAATTTTACTCGACACCGACATTAGTTCCAGTTAAATAACAGACGCTTAAGTGAGTCACTAGTGTTTACACTACACCAACCGGTAACATTTGATGCCATTACTTGAAGTGAATTGGCCTTATTTTAAAAAACCAAGGATGTGTAAACAGCACTGGTCAATGGGATGGTTGGTAAAGGACTACTGGGTCAGTAAGCTCCCAATGGTAAGTGTCACATTTGGGGTACCGGTCTTATACAGCGAATAGGGCTCAAAAGCTACTTTTTAAATGGAAATTTTGGGGGCCGTCTTATACACCCCGTCGCCTTGTAGGCCGAGATATACTGCACAGTATATAAAATAACCATTCTTGAAAATCAAAAATTCAACCAGAAATGCCTGGCCCAAGGATTTCGGATATGATTGTCAACCTAACTCACCTTCACCTAACCTAACCTTAACATGCCTTACCTAACCTAACATAAAGGTTAAAACAGGTATCATCAACAGATTCATAGAACATAAAGGTTAAAACACATAATAGTGTCATCGTAAGTTACATGTATATACAGGTATCATCAACAGATTCATAGAACATAAAGGTTAAAACCCATAATAGTGTCATCCTAAGTTACATGTATATACAGGTATCATCAACAGATTCATAGAACATAAAGGATAAAACACATAATAGTGTCATCCTAAGTTACATGTATATACAGGTATCATCAACAGATTCATAGAACATAAAGGTTAAAACCCATAATAGTGTCATCCTAAGTTACATGTATATATCATCAACAGATTCATAGAACATAAAGGTTAAAACACATAATAGTGTCATCCTAAGTTACATGTATATATCATCAACAGATTCATAGAACATAAAGGTTAAAACACATAATAGTGTCATCCTAAGTTACATGTATAGGTATCATCAACAGATTCATAGAACATAAAGGTTAAAACCCATAATAGTGTCATCCTAAGTTACATGTATATACAGGTATCATCAACAGATTCATAGAACATAAAGGTTAAAACCCATAATAGTGTCATCCTAAGTTACATGTATATACAGGTATCATCAACAGATTCATAGAACATAAAGGTTAAAACCCATAATAGTGTCATCCTAAGTTACATGTATATATCATCAACAGATTCATAGAACATAAAGGTTAAAACACATAATAGTGTCATCCTAAGTTACATGTATATATCATCAACAGATTCATAGAACATAAAGGTTAAAACACATAATAGTGTCATCCTAAGTTACATGTATATATCATCAACAGATTCATAGAACATAAAGGTTAAAACCCATAATAGTGTCATCCTAAGTTACATGTATATATCATCAACAGATTCATAGAACATAAAGGTTAAAACCCATAATAGTGTCATCCTAAGTTACATGTATATATCATCAACAGATTCATAGAACATAAAGGATAAAACCCATAATAGTGTCATCCTAAGTTACATGTATATACAGGTATCATCAACAGATTCATAGAACATAAAAGTTTAAAACCCATAATAGTGTCTCCTAAGTTGCATGTATATGCAGGTATCATCAACAGATTCATAGAACATAAAGGTTAAAACCCATAATAGTGTCATCCTAAGTTACATGTATATACAGGTATCATCAACGAATTCATAGAACATAAAGGTTAAAACCCATAATAGTGTCATCTAAGTTACATGTATATATCATCAACAGATTCATAGAACACCAAGGTTAAAACACATAATAGTGTCATCCTAAGTTACATAGCAACCAACCAATTATCATCAACAGATTCATAGAACATAAAGGATAAAACACATAATAGTGTCATCTAGAGATTTAACATGTATGTGGGAATCATCAACAGATTCATAGAACATAAAGGTTAAACCCATAATAGTGTCATCCTAAGTTACATGTATATACAGGTATCATCAACAGATTCATAGAACATAAAGGTTAAAACCCATTATAGTGTCATCCTAAGTTACATGTATATACAGGTATCATCAACAGATTCATAGAACATAAAGGTTAAAACCCATAATAGTGTCATCCTAAGTTACATGTATATATCATCAACAGATTCATAGAACATAAAGGTTAAAACACATAATAGTGTCATCCTAAGTTACATGTATATATCATCAACAGATTCATAGAACATAAAGGTTAAAACCCATAATAGTGTCATCCTAAGTTACATGTATATACAGGTATCATCAACAGATTCATAGAACATAAAGGTTAAAACCCATAATAGTGTCATCCTAAGTTACATGTATATATCATCAACAGATTCATAGAACATAAAGGTTAAAACCCATAATAGTGTCATCCTAAGTTACATGTATATACAGGTATCATCAACAGATTCATAGAACATAAAGGATAAAACACATAATAGTGTCATCCTAAGTTACATGTATATATCATCAACAGATTCATAGAACATAAAGGTTAAAACCCATAATAGTGTCATCCTAAGTTACATGTATATATCATCAACAGATTCATAGAACATAAAGGTTAAAACACATAATAGTGTCATCCTAAGTTACATGTATATACAGGTATCATCAACAGATTCATAGAACATAAAGGTTAAAACCCATAATAGTGTCATCCTAAGTTACATGTATATACAGGTATCATCAACAGATTCATAGAACATAAAGGTTAAAACCCATAATAGTGTCATCCTAAGTTACATGTATATATCATCAACAGATTCATAGAACATAAAGGTTAAAGAAACACATAATAGTGTCATCCTAAGTTACATGTGTATATATCATCAACAGATTCTTAAATTATAAAGGTTAAAACCCATAATAGTGTCATCCTAAGTTACATGTATATACAGGTATCATCAACAGATTCATAGAACATAAAGTTTAAAACCCATAATAGTGTCATCCTAAGTTACATGTATATACAGGTATCATCAACAGATTCATAGAACATAAAGGTTAAAACCCATAATAGTGTCATCCTAAGTTACATGTATATACAGGTATCATCAACAGATTCATAGAACATAAAGGTTAAAACCCATAATAGTGTCATCCTAAGTTACATGTATATTATCATCAACAGATTCATAGAACATAAAGGTTAAAACCCATAATAGTGTCATCCTAAGTTACATGTATATATACAGGTTCATAGAACATAAAGGATAAAACACATAATAGTGTCATCCTAAGTTACATGTATATACAGGTATCATCAACAGATTCATAGAACATAAAGGTTAAAACCCATAATAGTGTCATCCTAAGTTACATGTATATACAGGTATCATCAACAGATTCATAGAACATAAAGGTTAAAACCCATAATAGTGTCATCCTAAGTTACATGTATATACAGGTATCATCAACAGATTCATAGAACATAAAGGTTAAAACCCATAATAGTGTCATCTAAGTTACATGTATATATCATCAACAGATTCATAGAACATAAAGGTTACATAATAGTGTATCCTATACAGGTATCATCAACAGATTCATAGAACATAAAGGTTAAAACCCATAATAGTGTCATCCTAAGTTACATGTATATACAGGTATCATCAACAGATTCATAGAACATAAAGGTTAAAACCCATAATAGTGTCATCCTAAGTTACATGTATATATCATCAACAGATTCATAGAACATAAAGGTTAAAACCCATAATAGTGTCATCCTAAGTTACATGTATATACAGGTATCATCAACAGATTCATAGAACATAAAGGTTAAAACCCATAATAGTGTCATCCTAAGTTACATGTATATACAGGTATCATCAACAGATTCATAGAACATAAAGGTTAAAACCCATAATAGTGTCATCCTAAGTTACATGTATATACAGGTATCATCAACAGATTCATAGAACATAAAGGTTAAAACCCATAATAGTGTCATCCTAAGTTACATGTATATATCATCAACAGATTCATAGAACATAAAGGTTAAAACCCATAATAGTGTCATCCTAAGTTACATGTATATATCATCAACAGATTCATAGAACATAAAGGTTAAAACCCATAATAGTGTCATCCTAAGTTACATGTATATATCATCAACAGATTCATAGAACATAAAGGTTAAAACCCATAATAGTGTCATCCTAAGTTACATGTATACAGGTATCATCAACAGATTCATAGAACATAAAGGTTAAAACCCATAATAGTGTCATCCTAAGTTACATGTATATACAGGTATCATCAACAGATTCATAGAACATAAAGGTTAAAACCCATAATAGTGTCATCCTAAGTTACATGTATATACAGGTATCATCAACAGATTCATAGAACATAAAGGTTAAAACCCATAATAGTGTCATCCTAAGTTACATGTATATACAGGTATCATCAACAGATTCATAGAACATAAAGGTTAAAACCCATAATAGTGTCATCCTAAGTTACATGTATATACAGGTATCATCAACAGATTCATAGAACATAAAGGTTAAAACACATAATAGTGTCATCCTAAGTTACATGTATATATATCATCAACAGATTCATAGAACATAAAGGTTAAAACCCATAATAGTGTCATCCTAAGTTACATGTATATACAGGTATCATCAACAGATTCATAGAACATAAAGGTTAAAACACATAATAGTGTCATCCTAAGTTACATGTATATATCATCAACAGATTCATAGAACATAAAGGTTAAAACCCATAATAGTGTCATCCTAAGTTACATGTATATACAGGTATTCATCAACAGATCTTATAGAACATATAAAAACCCATAAGAAAAAATATCCCAAGTTACATGTATATACAGGTATCATCAACAGATTCATAGAAATATAAAGGTTAAAACCCATAATAATGTCATCCAAGTTACATGTATATACAGGTATCATCAACAGATTCATAGAACATAAAGGTTAAAAACCTATAATAGTGTCATCCTGTTATATGTATATACAGGTATCATCAACAGATTCATAGAACATAAATAGTTAAAACCCATAATAATGTCCAAGTTGGCATATATATATATATCATCAAGAGATTCATAGCCATGTAAAGGTTAAAACCGTACGGTGCCTATCCTGCCACATGTATATACAGGTATCAACAGATCCATAGAACATAAAGGTTAAAAACCTAGCGGCGAAATGTATCCTAAGTTGGTATGCATATATCATCAACAGATCATAGAACATAAAAGTGGTTAAAACCCATAATAGTGTCATATCCCAGTTACATGGTATATATGGTGCATCATCAGCCAGATCTATAGAACATAAAAGGTTAAAAAACCCATAATAGTGTCATCCTAAAGGCATGTATATACTATCAACAGATTCATAGAACATACAAATAAACCAATAAGAAAAGGCTATCCTAAGTTACAATGTATATACAGGTATCATCACAGATTCACAGAAATATAAGTTTAAACCCATGGTTAGTGTCATCCTGTTGAAGTTGGCCGTAATATACAGGTATCAATGCAATAGTATTCATAGAATAAATGTTAAAACCCCAGCATTAGTGTCATCCTAAGTTACATGTATATACAGGTATCATCAAGACCAAACCCATAATAGAGTCATCCCAAGTTGAGCATGTATATATCATCAACAGATTCATAGAACATAAAGGTTAAACCCTGCTGGCTTAGGCAGTTTGTCATCCTAAGTTACATGTATATACAGGTATCATCAACAGATTCATAGAACATAAGGCTAAAACCCAGCATATGTCATCCCGGTTACATGTATATATCATCAATAGATTCATAGAAATATAAAGGTTAAAAAACCTATAATAGTGTCATCCTAAGTTACATATATACAGGTATCAATACCAGATTTCAGAACACAAGATAAAGTCCAAGTAATAGTGTCAGTCATCCTGCCATATATATCATCACGATCTGAGTAGAATATAAAAATAAACTTATATAAAAGTCATCCTAAGTTACATATGTAAGGAAATAATGTAATAGATTTGCTATAGGAACATAAAGGTTAAACCCATAGTGTCATCCTAAGTTATATGTATATACAGGTATCATCACAGATTCATAGAACACAATAAACCTATGAAGAAAAGCCGTCCCGGTTATGCATATACAGGTATCAATACCAGATCATGAAACATAAAGGTTAAAACCCATAATAGTGTCATCCTAAGTTGGTATGTATATATGCAGTATCATCAACAGATTCATAGGAAACATGTGCTAAAACCCACAGTGCCTCATCCTGGTTACATGTATATACAGGTATCATCAACAGATTCATAGAACATAAAGGATAAACCCGTATATTAGTGTCATCCTTGTTGTATTTACATATCACGATCTATAGGAACATAAAGGTTGAAACCCATATTAGTGTCATCCTGTTACATGTATATATTCATCAACAGATCTAGAACATAAAGTTAAAACTAGATACACAAGTGTCATCCAAAAGTTAAGGTATATATAATAGTATCATCAAAGGAGATTCAGTAGAAATATAAAAGGTTAAAAACCCATAATAGTGTCATCCTAAGCTATATATATACAGGCACATCAATAGATTCATAGAACATAAATGATGTTCATAGTGGCCATCCCTGGGTTATATGTATATACAGGTATCAACATATTCAAGAGAACATAGGCTGCTAAAACATTATATGAAGGTCATCCTGTTACATACATATACAGAACATCACCAGATTCATAGAAACATAAAGGTTAAAACCCGGTAGTGTTACCTAAGGCATGTGTATATACAGGTATCATCAACAGATTCAGGAGAACTTAAAGTCAAAAACCCATACAGTCATATCCAAGTTACATGTATATATCAATTAAAATAGATCTTATAAATATAAAGGTTAAAACCCATAATAGTGCTATCCGCTACATGTACAGGTATCATCAAATATATCCAGGAATATAAAGGGTTAAAACCACAGCAGAAAAATGTCCTGCATATAAAACATCAAACAGATTATAAACATAAATAAGAAACCTATAATAGTGCCATCCTAAGTTACATGCATATACAGGCATTTCACTAAAACAGATTCAAGAACTTAAAGGTTAAAACCATAGTTAGTG
The DNA here is from genome assembly GCF_018991925.1 of Homarus americanus. Lineage (NCBI taxonomy): Eukaryota > Metazoa > Arthropoda > Malacostraca > Decapoda > Nephropidae > Homarus > Homarus americanus. Next base: position 24,258 of record NW_024754790.1, read on the forward strand.
TCATCCCAAGGCATGTATATATCATCAACAGATCTATGAACATAGCGTTAAAACACATAGAAGTGTCAATCCAGTTACATGTATACAGTGTATCATCAACAGATTCATAGGAATATAAATAAGAACCCATAATAAAAGCCACATCCTAAGTTACATGCAAGTATACAGAAAATACTAAACAGATCTGAAGGAAATATGTATGCAAAGCTAAAACCCATATGAAAAGTCATTCTGCTGTATGTATATACAGGCATTGCCAACAGACTATAGAAGGCGAAGTAAAACCTGTAATAGTAAGCGGTCCTAAGTTGGAGGCGGTGGTATGTTGCAGTGTCACCAACAGATTCATAGAACAAAAGAAACCCATATTAGTGTCATCCTGTTATATTATATATGAGGGTATCATCAACAGATTCATAGAACATAAAGATAAAACCAGTATTATGTCATCCTAAGGCATGTATATATTACCAACAGGATTCTATAGAACATAGTTAAAACCCATAATAGTGCCATTATCCAAGTTACATGTATATATCAATAAATATTCATGTTGTAAAGTTAAAACATTACAGCCCTAAGTTATGGAAGGTACTACTAATATTCATGTTACAAAGTGTTAAAACCCAAGAAAAAGTCATCCTGTTGCTTGTATATATCAACAGATTCATAGAACATAAAGGTTAAAAACCCATAATAGTGTCAATATCCTAGTTATATGTATATATCATCAACAGATTCATAGAACATAAAGGATAAACCCATAAGAAAAGCCATCTCAAGCATGTATATATACTACCAATATCTATAGAACATAAAGGTTAAACATATTAGGCCATCCTAAGTTATATGTATATATCATCAACAGATTCATTGTTGATATGTTGGAAAAATTATTATAAAAGTTGGTTGTCTCTTGCAAATGTTTTTAAAAAGAATTTGAAATTTTCAGAGAACTTAATTGTTGTCGCTAAGTGCATTATGCCTCTTTAGGTTAGGTCGGGTAATGTTAGGTTAGTTACATAAGATAGTGTAAGGTTTTGTTAGGTAAGATACATTTCACTAATTTTGCAGCAAAAAACCTTATGAACATAATTCATGTCGGTGAAAAAAATGCTTTTACCACTGATAATTTTACCCCTTTTATCAGCCCGAGGAATTCACATTGGGTTAGGTATTTGATCTCTGAGTCAGGAAACTTGGGGGATACACCCCATTTAGTCACCAATACTGAAATCCCTGGCTTTTGTCACCACTAACAGAAGCAGGCTGAAGTATAAATTGTAAGTTATTATTT
>NW_024754791.1:0-9585 GCF_018991925.1 Homarus americanus
ATAATACACGTCGCTAAGGTGAGTGTTATAATACACGTCGCTAAGGTGAATGTTATAATACACGTCGCTAAGGTGAGTGTTATAATACACGTCCTTAAGGTGTGTGTTATAATACACGTCGCTAAGGCAAGTGTTATAATACACTTCGCTAAGGTGAGTGTTATAATACACGTCGCTAAGGTGTGTTATAATACACATCACTAAGGTGAGTGTTATAATACACGTCGTTAAGGCGAGTGTTATAATACACGTCGCTAAGGCGAGTGTTATAATACACGTCGCTAAGGTAAGTGTTATAATACACGTCGCTAAGGTGAGTGTTATAATACACGTCGCTAAGGTGAGTGTTATAATACACGTCGCTAAGGTGAGTGTTATAATACACGTCGCTAAGGTAAGTGTTATAATACACGTCGTTAAGGTGAGTGTTATAATACACGTCGCTAAGGTGAGTGTTATTATACACGTCCTTAAGGTAAGTGTTATAATACACGTCGCTAAGGTGTGTTATAATACACATCACTAAGGTGAGTGTTATAATACACATCACTAAGGTGAGTGTTATAATACACGTCACTAAGGTGAGTGTTATAATACACGTCGCTAAGGTGAGTGTTATAATACACGTCGCTAAGGTGAGTGTTATAATACACGTCGCTAAGGTAAGTGTTATAATACACGTCACTAAGGTAAGTGTTATAATACACGTCGTTAAGGCGAGTGTTATAATACACGTCGTTAAGGTGAGTGTTATAATACACGTCGCTAAGGTGAGTGTTATAATACACGTCCTTAAGGTGAGTGTTATAATACACGTCGCTAAGGTGAGTGTTATAATACACGTCGCTAAGGTAAGTGTTATAATACACGTCGCTAAGGTGAGTGTTATAATACACGTCCTTAAGGTGAGTGTTATAATACACGTCGCTAAGGTGAGTGTTATAATACACGTCCTTAAGGTGAGTGTTATAATACAAGTCGCAAAGGCAAGTGTTATAATACACGTCGCTAATGTGAGTGTTATAATACACGTCCTTAAGGTGAGTGTTATAATACACGTCGCTAAGGTGAGTGTTATAATACACGTCGTTAAGGTGAGTGTTATAATACACGTCGCTAAGGTGAGTGTTATAATACACGTCGTTAAGGTGAGTGTTATAATACACGTCGCTAAGGTGAGTGTTATAATACACGTCGTTAAGGCGAGTGTTATAATACACGTCGCTAAGGTAAGTGTTATAATACACGTCGCTAAGGTGAGTGTTATAATACACGTCGCTAAGGTAAGTGTTATAATACACGTCGCTAAGGTGAGTGTTATAATACACGTCGTTAAGGTAAGTGTTATAATACACGTCCTTAAGGTGAGTGTTATAATACACGTCGCTAAGGTGAGTGTTATAATACACGTCGCTAAGGTAAGTGTTATAATACACGTCGCTAAGGTGAGTGTTATAATACACGTCGTTAAGGCGAGTGTTATAATACACGTCGTTAAGGTGAGTGTTATAATACACGTCGCTAAGGTGAGTGTTATAATACACGTCGCTAAGGTGAGTGTTATAATACACGTCGCTAAGGTAAGTGTTTTACTATGTATTATGGTACACATTATGTAATACTGTACATCATGTAATAACTACATCTGGTTGATACACACCAATACATCTGAGTTATAACCTAGAATACTGAACTATCGCGTCCATGTGTAACTTTAACCTGAAGTAAATAATATGACTAAAAAAAACACACACAATACACTGACTCGTATAATAATGTGTTACAAAGAAAAATATATACTTATTGAAGAAAAATTACCAACCACCAAACTCTAATAGAAAATAAGTATCAAACAGTACATTTTGTGTGGCGATAATGTACTTTACAAGGTACATCTATATATTTCACGTAAGCACAAACATCAACATTGGAAAAACGAGATTCAAGTAATTTCTGGGGAAAAAAAATAATGTAAATGTACAGAGCCAGAGAGAGAGAGAGAGTCACACACACACACACACACACACACACACACACACACACACACACACAAAGAGAAAAGCAAAAAATACGTTTTGTTTTTCTCAATTAGAAAATATAACAGTTGGGAGATAATGTACTCTTGCCATGGGATGACAGATGCCATGAGAGGCTGTCCAGGGGGAATGTCAAATCATGGAACACTGGTCACGGCTCTTCTTCCCCCTGTCACACGTCATTCGCTATCAGTGCAAATTCACGCGTGAACATTTGTACGGAAAAGGATATACTCGTAGACGGCTTTATCTACAACACTAATACATGTTTTTTAATTGTGCTTCGTCGTGTATTCCAGTGGGTGAAGGATCTGTTTATGAATGAAGACAGAAATTACTAAGGGTTTGTGAATGAAAATAAAAATTATTACGTTTGTATGGATGAAGATAGAAATTACTTGCTTTTTTAATTTAAGAAAAAGAAATTATTACTTTTTATGAATTAATATAAATTCATTTTTTTATGAATGAAGATAAAAATTATTACGTGTTTGTGAATGAAGATAGAAATTACTACCTTTCTATGATTGAAGACAAAAATTGTTTTTTTATGAAATAAGATAGAACAAATTACTAACTTTATATGAATAAAGCCATTAATTACTTCCTATCGAATACAGTACTTAAGAAATATTAATGAATTTATAGGAATTTACTGTACTTGTAACACACACTTATACAATATACAATATATGAGCTTCTCCAAATATCCCCTGTCCTAGGTGAGAAATAAGTTACTTTTAAATTATGATAAGTAAGTGACCTTGAAAGAGTAAGTTGATTAGGTGAGACGATTATGATTACGTCTTGAGACAAAATATACTAATATCTTACGACATATTGAGGGAAAACTGAGGAAAATTATCCGAATTGTTGGAAAAATTATGAGAAACTGGGGAAATTATTAGAACTTGGGAAAATTTTTCGGAAACATGATGTCATCCCCATAATAATATCAGGACTATCAGGGACTATGGAAATATATTCAGATCTAGGGAAAAAAAGGGAAAATCATGAAAATTAAGGACTTATCAGAACTAGGTAACAATGATCACGACAAAAGAAAAACGATTAGGGACAAGATAAAAAATTCTTAGAACAAGGGGAAAATGATCACAACTAAGGAAAATGATCAGGATAAGATAGAAATAATGAGGACGGAGGGAAAAATAATAAGACCTATTGAAAAATTATCGACACTTTGGACAAATTACCAGCACAAACTGAATAATAATCAGGACAAATGGAAAGATAATCACAAATAAAAAAAAAAACTATTAGGCCTATGGACAATGATTAAAGCTAGAGCCAATTATCAGAACTGGGGAAAAATTATCGTGGGTAAGAGGAAATAAGATTAATTAACATTTGTGTGGCATATGCTGGTTAGGTTAGGTTATGTAGTGGATGTTAATGTTACTTCGCTCCAACAACTAAGATCGTAAGTGACTATTCTAAGTTAACACATACAATTGTCGTCAACAAATAAAGAATCAAGAGAGATGTTTCTTAGCAAACTGAATTAATACGTACTGAGGAAGCATTTATTACCACAGAGGAAAGAAAATGAGTTACCACTGAAAGGAGATTGGTCAGCACCCAATCACAAGTCGCCATAGTGTTCAGCAAGAGGAGGCTGTGGGAGTCTTAAGCGGAAATAAAGAACAGGTTTTATCAATTCTTACTCTCCTGACGCTCACTGTATTACACTCATCCTGACGGCTATGTTTGTTAACGAGCTTGTAACGCCGTCTTGTAGAATGACTCACCCTACGTAACATTCTGCTTCTGATGATCGTCCTATTTATTTAATATCATTCATTACATTTGTTCGGAAATATAAGTGAAATAACAAGAAATATGCTCACCATGGCAACACGTCATGCAGGAGTAAATATGCGACACGTACAGTACATTTGGTGGTGCTCAATAACTGTAGTTTGGGAGGACAAATAACACTAGAGAGTTAGTATGGATCCATTCAGTCTGTAAGTTTGGTCGGATCACCTGAAGATTAGACTCCCCAACTTATGTTGGTCAGGTTCACTTTAGCTGGGGACGTCTAATCTTTGGTGTTAGCGTCCCTAACTCCGTAGACACACATAATAACAGTCGACTACAGTTGAGGGCGGTGAGTCTGGTTCGGGAGGCTGATGGAAGTGTGTTTTCCTTTATAGGAAAAAAAAAAGACTTATCCTGGGAACGATCATCTTCTATAAAAACGTAATGAAGAAATTACTTATGCTAATGAGAGAATCTTGTATGAGTGAGCGCAAGCAATGATCCACCTTAAGGAGCATATCATGCCAAGACAGGCAGAGAGAGAGAGAGAGAGAGAGAGAGAGAGAGAGAGAGAGAGAGAGAGAGAGATACTCTCGTCCATACACCTGCTACTCTTCTCACCAGCACTGAATGTAGGTCAAATATGACCCCATTCTTAACAGACTCCCAGTGTCATAGACCCCAGCCTATTATCATAACACTTGGGGCCCACTAGCTCTGTTACCCATAAGTATTGGGGTTCAGTCCATTAGCTTTGAGGGGCCATTAGGACTAGAACCCATCATGACTAGGGCCGAACCACGACTAAGAACCAACGATTACTGAGGCCCATTTGCCCACCAATATGCACACAAACATCAGATATACTCCTTATCTTATCCACATTACCGTCACCACTCACGCCTCTACAGTCTATTACTGAATTCCTCGACAACTTATCTTGACGTGGCCGACAAGGAAGAACCCTCTGCTAAACGGGAATATAACTAATGGTTTAAGAATTTTCAATCGTATCTCTTCAGATTTCTTAAAGAAGCGTCGGTCATTCTCCCTGACATCTAAATAGGGGAAAAAACGTGTATAAAATTGTCCACACAGACTTGGTCAATTCAACTCAAGGCCCACAGGAAAGTATTTTATTTGCTCAATTATGGTGAGAACGCGTAATATATTTTCAGGTTGTGTGTGTGTGAGAGAGAGAGAGAGAGAGAGAGAGAGAGAGAGAGAGAGAGAGAGAGGGTAAGAGAAGAAGAGAAAAAATACGAGAGGAAATTTATAAAGTTAGGCAGTAGTGGCCAAGCGTTAGTGGTGATAGAGGAGTGTGTGTACAGTAGGGGGCAGGGAAAAAACACTTATTTGAGTTGCAGGCTGCACTTTTCAGGCATCGTTTGTATGGCTGTAACAAACACCTGTGCAAAATTTCATGCCATTTCATGCATACTTACCCTGCCGCATCGCGAACGACTTTTTGTCAACTTTTAGTGTCTACCAAAAATTAGGTGTCATTTAATGTTTTCCAGGATAATGATAAATTTTACATGGGTGACATCGATTTAATTCACATGTTATTTTACAGGTACACCGTATAGAAAATCATTACAAGTTCATATTGAAATTCTTTTTTGTGCGGAACCTTGGCATCATTTTCCTAGACAATAATCTTTGCCTAATATATCCATCTCTCGATTCGTATCCCGTCACTTCAGTGCAAGCTTCAGTCATCAAACTTTTATGCCTCTCTCGACCGCCTGAGTGCTGTTTGGCCACTTGGGCACCACTAATGGTGTCTCAAGAATGTCATTAACCTGTAGATTTGACAGAGAAGCAATGTAAGGAGGCTCAGTCTTGAGTTCATTCCTCCAGTTAATCATGGAATGATAGTTTTTTGCTTACCACTTTAGTTTCGGAGTCACCACCTTTCTCATGTTGACTACAGGAGGCACATCCTCATTCCCATCTCCATCTTTACCCTCCTCATCAGTATAGTTTAACAAATTCTCGTCAACAGCAGCATCAGAATCTTCTTCCTCCTCCTCTTCAGATCTGCCAGTGCATTCTTCCTTTTGCTGATTCTCCTCTCTAATTTTTCTTATCATTGAGACAGCTTTTTCTCTAACAGTCATGTCCTCATCTGCACACATACCAAGAAGAAGTTGATCTGTGTGGGCAAAGTATGCATTTCTCTGGACAGCCTTCTTCACTATCGTCTCCTCCTCACTATTCAGGTGTTTCATATATAGCAGGGACTGGAATACGTTCCTTGAGCCGTGTGTTACGTAAGGGTGTATCTTGATGTAAAACCACATTAGAGCACTGAACTATATTATTGTAATGACAATTCTTTTCAACTCATGGCTGGGTCTTGATGTTGCTACATACAGCCTGAGGATTCTACTCCATAAGGTGTTCCACCTTGACACACAGGGAGGACCTGGCTCAATAGCAGCCAAGTCATCTTCAACAACACCTGTGATAACTCCTTTACAAATCCTATACAGGTATTTCTGATCCCAGGACAGATCTTTCTCCACTTCATCATTAAACACAGGGAAATCAGGGAAACTGACTGGCTGGAAGGCGACAACTGGAAGCTCAGACAAAGACTCCTTGATCTGCTTTCCAATGGGACCACGCCAATGCTCAGGACCACTTGGTTTACCATCATAGTGATAAAAACTGCGCGGAAAGGCAGCTCATTTCCGTGAAGCTGACATATGAAATAATGGAGCGGGTGACCAAGTAACATTTCAAGATGATGAATGACTCCATTTTCTGATCCTACATTTACATTGGTTCCATCACAACCAACACACACAATGGGCTGCTGGGTTAGATTTTTCTCCACCAGAAACTCGTGAATAGTTTTGGCAATCTGCTTTCCGTGTCCAGTCTTGGGAGTCACATGTGTGAGATATTCATTGCCAGGCTCAGCCATGATGACATTGTAGTGGACGACTCCCCTACAAACTAACTGCTTAGCAGCCCACCACCTGCTATCACATTCCAATGTGCCGCCTTCCCTAGCAACCAACCAGATGTTACCGTATCTTAGCAACGAAACTCTTCACCGGCGACTTTCTGGGTTTTCCCACCATGACTCATAGCGGCTGCTGCGGGGTATATAAGCTCTGTCTCTCCCTTGAGATTCAGTCTGACCAATCTTCTTGAACAAGCAACACCTCCTCCTCTGCCGCTGCCTGGCGACCCTCGCCTCTCCTCCGCCTGCCTGGCGGTCCTCGCTCCCGCCAGCGAGCATGTCCTTCTCTGAGCTTCCTCACCAACCAACTCTCATTCTGCCCATTTTCCTGAACAAGCAACATCTCCTCCAGCAAGCTCCACGCTGTTAACATTTCATTCAACCAGGAGGCCAGCAACAGGCAACACCTTCTCTAACGAAGCTCCTGCACATCTACCTCCTTCAACACGATACTCACCGAACGTCTTCTACTGAGCTGCTCCCCACCACACGGCACCTCCAGCACCAGACTGTCTATCATATAACTTATATATATTATATAAGAAAACCACATTAGAGTTTCCTTCCATCCTGAGTGCTAGACAACATTAATATCTCGATACCCCTACAAATGGTGACTCCCGGAGATTAGCACTCACACAGGATGGAGGAGACACTGATCACGCTCCCAGTCTTCAAGCAGGCACCGGCTCCTCTTCCTGCCTCACGCACCACATTCTGACGACCCCAGCACACCCGTCCTGCCTCAGACGCCGACCCCGGCCCAGCAGTACCTGCCGTGAGGGAAGCACACAACATCCATCGCCTCCACACCCCCTCTTTTCTCCCTCAGGTACTCCCTGCTAATGTCCTGCACCCTGCTGCTGTCGTGGACCCAGCTGCTGTCACGAGCCCTAACCGGCTTCTGCTGATGCAGCCCCTGCTCCTGATCCAGGCCCACACACACCCCAGCAGGCGCATCTGACGACCCTGTACCTGTCGTGAGGGAAGCACAACATTCATCGCCTCAGCACACCCTTTTTCTCCCTTCTCTCACAGATAGTGTGTATCTAGACAGTTGTATTTCAGCGATCGGCTCATCACGCCATCGCCGTTGTCTCACATGAGGCATGCACTGCCCGGTCTTCCTCACATGTGCTAAGCAACTCTACAAACAACAAGTCTCCTACACCGCCTGGAGGGGAGGGGGAGTATTGTAGTGGACGTCTCCCCTACAAACTAACTGCGTAGCAGCCCACCACCTGCTATCACATTCCAATGTGCCGCCTTCCCTAGCAACCAACCAGATGTTACCGTATCTTAGCAACGAAACTATTCACCGGCTACTTCTCGGGTTTTCCCACCATGACTCATAGCAGCTGCTGCTGGGTATATAAGCTCTGTCTCTCCATTGAGATTCAGTCGACTGCTGGACACGGAGCTGCGAAGACCTGGTTCTTTTGCTGCATGTTTGAGTCTGCAACTTTGTTGTGATAAGACACTCAATCCTAGTGATTGTACTTACTCAACATAGTGACGGTGTAATTACCATCACAGATTGTACGGGAAATTCCAACTTTGGAAAAAACAAATATTTGGCCTACCCAAATTTTGACTACTACCCGTGCGTCTACGTCCTGGATTGGCCAATCAGTGGTGCCCCACGGTGGCGTGATACGTGCACGTTTACTGCGGTGCTCCGATTGGCTAACCGAACGTGGCGTGGTAGGTAGGCTGTTTCTACTCTCTAAGTCCTCTTCTTTCCTTTTTTCATCCCCCTCATGCACTCCGTTCTTTGAACGGGAGGCGGGACTTAGCGATACGGTCGATCCGGCAAGGGAACCTGTGATAGTGCAGGGCACCCCTTGTCCGGGGGTCACCGGTAGGTGGCAACTTTCTTTGACATAACTATAGTCACAGGTAACCTGGGTGCAGAACCCTACGAGCCCGACGCCCGTCCAAGAGGGGGGGGGCGGGGTCACTGCTCCCAGGCAGGAGCCCTGTGTTATAGGTACGATTAGATGTAATCAAGAAGATGACAACAAGCATTAGAATAAAACATAGAGATAAGGGACACTCTATTGGAAGGGGAAAAGTGGCAGAAATCACTTACAACAAACTGCAAGTCCCACTAACTAGAATATTCAGCACCAATGAAGGTTTAAAGTAATCTGTAAAGATGACTTTGATTCAGATAAAATCCTTTCAAAAGAAGCAAGAGATATATTTTACAATGAAGGCCTTATTGTTGTCATGCCACCAGAACAAAAAGCAAAAAGATCAGTTTTTGTTCGTCAAGTCGACCAAGAGATCGGGAGGAAGACATCGGAAGACCTGAAAGATGAACTGGAACGCCAAAACAGGTGGATGAAGATTGAAGAAGTCATTAAGATAAAAGACTATACTCATGTTTTTAAGATTACTTTTGAAGGAGTGTCAATGGCTGAGAAAGTTTTACAACAGGGCTTTCTAATATTCAACATGTCAGTCACACCACATCAAATAAAGAAGGAGACATTCATCAGTCTGCAAACTTGCTTCTCCTGCTACAAATATGAAGAACACACAACGAGAGACTGTCCGGAAAAAGAAAAAAAGTACTGCTCAGATTGTGCAGGCGACGACCATACCTACACTGAATGTAAGAATACACATGTTGGCTGTCTCAACTGTAAGAGAAACGGGAATGTATACATAGGACATAGGACGTTAGCAATGGCATGCCCAATAAAAAAACACATGATAAAGTACAAGGAACAAGAAACAAGGAAAAGGAACAAGACAAGAAGGATACGACATACGTCGAAATAG
>NW_024754792.1:0-24855 GCF_018991925.1 Homarus americanus
ATTTATATATTATATACACAGTAATATCATAAATATATTTGTTTCCAATATACGAACTAAAAATAGTTTTTCAGTATTATTGCAAGTGAACGTTTGGGTCACATGGTATTTAAAACTGTATATATACCTGCAACATTGCGCCAGGGAAAGTTATTATCACTATCACCTTTTCTGTAATGTAATGATAACAGTCATGGTTACTGCCGCTCATAGTTGGGTTATAACCGAGGCACAGGAGGAGGTATAACGGGTCACATGAAGGGGTATAACCCGATACAGGAGGGGGTATAACGGGTCACATGAGGGGGTATAACCGGACACAGGAAGAGGTATAACGGGTCACAAGAAGGGTATAACCGGACACTGAAGATGGATTAACCGAAGTCACAGGAGGGAACTAATATCAACAAGGCGGAGGTTCTGTGGCACCGCGTAAGACCTCCGCTCCAGCTGCAGGCTCGTGTCTACGCTAACCTGTCTAGAAACTGCACCAGTATTGGGTGAGTTACTCCTGGGGCACAACACCGGGCGGAACTGGGTTAATGTATTCTTAAAAAATGCCTCACATTGACAGCAACTCTTAATTATGATATAACTTGCCAATTTAGTCCGAATTATTCTTAGTTTTTTATTTCGATTGTATCTATGATCACAATTTATATATTGCATCCCCTTGACCTTCAACTGATCTTCACCAAAAACACGGACGCCTACATGACATTTCCCCAAAATCCCACCCAAAAGTTTAAGTTCAATCATTTTAAACATTTAGTAGTTCATTTTCAATTATAAACGTAAACAAACAAAATCACACAATTATCAGATCAAAATTGTTGCCGAGTTACTCTAAATAACATGCATACATGCTCAACCAATCAATAAACTCTGGGTATTATGCCAAATACAAAGATAATTTTAGTAATATATACCAAACAAGCTTATACTATGAACCCACCCACGCTATGTGCGAAAGTAAAATAATACCCCAAAACCATCGAAAAACCCTGATTAAATCCTACCCTCACCCAATATAACGTTGGGAATTTAAAATCCGCAAATTCGCTGGATGACCGAAACGATAATACAGAAGAAAAAAAATAAACGGGGAGGAGGAACGCGAACTTGGCGGTCCAAGATGGCGGTCCGAGCGGAACACACAGTTTTTATTCTTAACACGAACAAGGGAAAACGAAAAGGCTAATATTTAACGAGTGTGTTCCAGCCTTAACACCAAGTTGAGGAAATTTTTCCCATTAAAGATACAAGATTTTTTATTGTTCCTTTAAAACACAACACACACCGACAACAACAGCGTCTTACCTGACTCCTCAAGAAGGCGTTGTGCACCCGGTGTCCTGCCACTTTCCTTCACCGTTAAGACACTTAGTAAACACTTCACCATATGTATCCAACTTTTTTCCCAGGAGGTCTTCTGTGTGTGATCACAGCGTGTAAATTCATCATATAACGCGCTGCATTAAATTACCAATACAATTAATAAAGTCACAGAGAGCGGTGAGCGTCCATGCACCGCCCCAAGGTGTCGCGCGGTACTGAGTAGTGTCTCGGTTTAGGGAAAGTAATGTTAAAAATAGTACCACGACTGAACTCCAAGAGTCCAAAACCAATCATTTATTGATGATACGAAGCTACCAAAACTAACCTAACTTTACCCAAATTTCCCAAAGATCATTACGGTATGTTTCGTTACCATACGTTAGCTTCATATCTTCTGCTTTGAGAAAAATTGTGAGATCATCATTCTTGGTTGTGATAAACTTCCAACATTAGTTATCTTTGTTCGAAAGTTCTTTCATCGAATGATTCAATTTGTTTGAAAAAGTTTCGGATGGTCATTGATTCGAAAATCATAGACACTTCAGATCATTAAGGAAAATAAACTTCTTGAATAACAAACTTTCGAAAAAATATTTGTTGTGATAACTGATAAGTAGTGAGGAGCCTAGTGAGCCGGCGGCTTCCTCCTATGTGGAGGAAGCCGGCCTTCGACACAAGCTTTGAGTGATATTTATTAACGTTTAAATGTTTTTATGAAAGTTCTATTTTATTTATTATGTTTTTAACTTTCAATATTTTATTTTAGTCCTTTAAACATTAAATTTAATTCGGCGAAATATAACCTACGCTCTTGCGTCGCCAGGGATGTAATTACCACAATCAATCAGCCCAGTGTCTCTTAAGAGGTGGCCAACCTTACCACACAAACCATTAAGTTCCTCTCTCGGTATTTGAAAGAGAAGTGATTGCCATATGTAGCGAGAGTTTTCATCATTATTTTTATGTGTTACAAAACACCAATGTAACTTACGGGACTAACTAACCATCTGTTGATACTGTTATAATGAGACTATGATTGGGATACAAATATTACTGAAAATTATGGACAAATTATTATTTTTTCATTGTATAAAAATTTTGCTTCAAGGTTATGATGACCTTTAAATTTGTATAAGTTTAAATTATCTGTTCTATTGATGTAGTACAGCGTTCATGTCAAAATGAACTATTTTATTGGTGTAAAATAATTCATGTGTTCTTATAATATATATAACTTTTTGTAAGCCCCAGAAAGGGATGGTATAGGTGAGGGTGGGAGTAGTATACTGCATAGTCCTTTTGATGTAATAGTTTTATTGTCTATAAAATATTTCAATTTCAATTTCAGTATTTGAACGCACGAGAAGGTCCTTGGTGAGGCATTCATGAACACATTGTACTTTGCAAGTTTGTATATAATAAAAGACGTTTGTGGTTATTGTCGGTTTACATAAGCTGGAGGTGACTGTGGCTTAAGCCTGAGTGTACTGGTCAGGTGAGACCTATTTGTAAACGCCACACACCTTGATCCGGGCGAATAATGGCCGTTACACCCTCTGGCCCCCACACACCCTCTGGCTCCCACACTCCCTCTGGCTCCCACACATCCTCTGGCCCTTACAAATGATATGGCCTCACACATCCTGTGGCCCTCTCACACTCCATGGCCCTCACACAATCTGTAGCCCTCACACACACTGTAGTCCTCACATACCCTGTAACCCTTACACAAATATGGCACTCACACACCCTGTGGCCCTGACACATGTTGTGACCCTCACACACCCTGTGGCCCTCACACAATCTGTTGCCTTCACACACCCTGTGACCCTCACACACCCTGTGGCCCACACATGCCCTGTGGCCCTCATATACCCTGAGGCCTTCACACACCCTGTGGCCCTCACACAATTTGTTGCCTTCACACACCCTGTGACCTTCACACGCCCTGCGACCTTCACACACCCTGTGACAATCACACACCCTCTGGCCCTCAATCACCCTGTAAACTTGGCACAACCTGTGGCCCACACATACCCTGTGGCCCTCACATACCCTGTGTCCCTCACACACCCTGTGGGCCTAACATACCCTCTGGCCCTTAGACACCCTATGGCCCTTACACACCCTATAGCCTTCACATATCCTCTGGCCCTCACACACCCTGTGGCCCTCTCACAAACCGTGGCCCTCACACACCCTGTGACCTTAGCACACCCTGTGGCCCTCACAAACCCTGTTGCCTTCACACACCCTGTGGCCTTCACACACCCTGTGGCCCTCACATACCCTGTGGCCCTCACGCACCCTGTTGGCATCTCACACTCTCTGAACCTGGCCCTTAGACACTCTATGGCCCTTACACACCCTGTGTCCCTCACATATCCTCTGGCTCCTCACACACCGTGTGGCCCACACACACCCCATGGCCCTCACACACCCTGTGGCGCTTACACACCCTATGGAGCTCACACACCCTGTGACCCTTACACACACATACACACACCCGGCATTCCTCACATACCCTCTGGCCCTCACACACCCGGTGGCCCTTATATACCCGGTGGCCCCTGAGGCCAACTCTGGTGGCCCCTACATTGCCTGTGGTCCCTGCACACCCAGGTCTCTCACACATCCGGGATGCCTCACACACCTGGTGCCCCCTCACACACCTAGTGGCCTCACACATCCTGTGGTCCTCACACACCCCTGTAGCCCTCTACACATCCTGTGGCTCCCCACACATCCGGGATGTCTCACACCCAGGAATCTCACACACCCAGGCCCCCCACACCCCCAGGCCCTGGCCACCTGGCCCCTCACATGACCTCACACACTCTTTGGCCCTCACACACCCTGTGGCCTTCACACACCCTGTGGCGCTTACACACCCTATGGCCCTCACACACCCTGTGGTCCTCGCACACCCGGTGGCCCTCACACACCCCTTTGGTCCTCACATACCGTGGTCCCCACACACCCGGTGGTCCCCCCACTACCCGGGATGCTCTCACACCCTGTGGGCCTCACAGAACCCTGTGGGCCTCACACATCCCTATGGGCCTCACACAACCCTGTGGGCCTCACATAACCCTGTGGGCCTCACATAACCCTATGGGCCTCACAGAACCCTGTGGGCCTCACAGAACCCTGTGGGCCTCACACATCCCTATGGGCCTCACACAACCCTGTGGGCCTCACATAACCCTATGGGCCTCACAGAACCCTGTGGGCCTCACATAACCCTATGGGCCTCACATAACCCTGTGGGCCTCACATAACCCTGGCCTCTACATAACCCTGTGGCCTTACACAACCCTTGGGCCTCACACACAACCCTGGTTTCACATAACCCCTTGTGGGTCTACATAACCTTTTGGGTTCTCACAGAACCCCTGGGGCCTCACAGGAACCTTGTGGCTCTACACATCCCTATGGGGTCTTGACACACAACCCTGTGGGGTCTATAATTCTATGGGCCCTACAGAACCTTGTGGGGCTCCCCACATAACCTTATGGGTTTCACATAACCCTGTACACATAACCCTATATGGCTCACATAACCCTGTGGCCCTCACATAATCATATGGGCCATAGAACCCTGTGGCTCCTCACATACCCTATGGGCCTCACAGAACCCTGTGGGCCTCACATAACCCTATGGGCCTCACAACCCTGTGGGCCTCACATAACCCTGTGGGCCTCACAGAACCCTGTGGGCCTCACATAACCCTATGGGCCTCACATAACCCTATGGGCCTCACATAACCCTCTGGGCATCACATAACCCTCTGGTCCTCACACACACCCGGTGGCCCTCACGCATCCGGTGTCTCTCACATACCCGGTGGCCCTCTAACACTTGGTGGCCCTCACACAGGATGTGTAAGGGCCACAGGGTCTATGAGTGTTAGTGTGTATGAGGTGCCACACAGAGCGCGTGGGGCTATAGGGTGTGCGAGGGCCACAGGGTGTCTCAGGGCCACAGAGTGTGTGAGGGTCACAGGGTGTGTGAAGGCATCCGGGTGTGATCCACAGGAAAAGGTCCGCTCAAGACTTTGCTATGAGCGTATGGGGGGGGAGGTGTATGTATATTATGTATGTTGTATGTATACCATGTATGTACTCTATATATATACATTACTTTTCTAGTAAGTAGCGTGTGGCAAAGCCCCTGTTTCATGTCACCACATGCTAAAGCCCCGTACACACGATCGAACAGCGCCCGGCGGACTTTGCCCGTTTACCCGGCAAAGCCTGTGTGTCGTCGTACACACAGAGGTGCTGGTTGGCAGCAGTCACACTCTGCCGCTGGTAGCTAGTAGGTGGTTGGCAGTAGCTGCTGCGGTACGATCACCATGGTGTGTCGCAGGACAGTTAAATCGAAGACTATAGCGCTGTGTATAATAATTGCTACGTGTGCAAAAAGAAGAAAAAACAGAAAATGGAATGGTGCAAGGAATGGTTATCTCAACGAAAAGTTAAGGGAAGTCATGCCGCGATTTTGCGTGAACTTCAAGGTGAACATGAGAAAGACTTCACTAACTACATGAGAATGGACCCGGCAGCAAACGGTCAAACCACCAGGCAAGAACAACAGGCATTAAGAGAGTGCCCGTCAGGCAGTGCTCGATCGTGTGGACGGGGCTTTAGATAAATGTGCCTGGCGATATCTGGAAGCTGCTAATGTACCACTTACCACATGTCGCCTGAGAGGTCAGAGAGAGGTCAGTTGACCCCTATAGGAGTGTAAGGACTACTTGGGCTTGTAAGCTCACCCTTGTATATTTCCGTTGAATAGAACCTACAGAACTCTACAGGTGTTTATGTTCGCTCCTGTAGTTAGAACCAAGTACCCCGAACATCTCCAAGTGTGTAATTTTGTTTGAAGGAATTTTAGCTGAAGTGAAATTGCCAGAGTTTATCTGAAGCACTGTTCAGGGCCGGATTCAGGAGTGGGCAGCTGCCCAGGGGCCTCCACAATCTGAGGGCCTCCACATATTACAATATTTTATTTATTTGTTATTCATTTGGATTATTTTTATTTTCATTCTTTAAAATTCATGTTTATCCATTCCATCACGTAAAACTATGTTCAGCAAGAAGCGTGATAGAAATTAGGCTACCTACTCCTTAAAATTCATGAATACCCTACCTGGTTTTCCGTATATTTTTAATGAATGCTATTGTTTGTGTTGCTAACAATATACCGTATTTAGAATTCCACAAACATATATTGATTAAAAATGAACTGCATGGAATAACAAAATTGAGATTAAAAAAAAAACAAATAAAATATTTTTTTCATTATCACTTCCATTACGAATACCATCAGGGCGCTGTGTGTGTTGACAGTCGGTCGGAGGGGGTTGGGTCGTGTAGTATCTGCACATCGGTTGTCATGTGTCCGTCGATAAAAGAGGATACTTGCGTCACCCGTGAACTTCCCACGAGTAGGCATAAACATGTCTTGCAGATGTAAAATGAGAGAGAGAATTGTCATGTGTGCTTGTTGAGTGAAGTCGTCGCCACTCAGTGATGAATAATCTTGTCAGTTGTCATTTCCAAAAACTTGCGGCGGCCAGGTCACGTAAAGTGCCGGGTCTGTAAATAAAGGAAATGTTTATTTTCTATTTTGCAATTGATCAATGTTTGTGTTCAATATATTCATTATCCATGGCAGTTATTTCTATTAAAATTCTTGTTTTTTTCCAACATGTTCATACTTTTGTTATAATTTTATCAAATTCATTAAATTGTTTATTTGTTTTACTATTGGATGCAAAACTTCAATTTTATTTATAGTTGAGTTAATACTTATTCTGAATCTATCTGACCTTGGACTTAAAGAAGCCTATCTGATTAATAATGCAAAGAATCATCTCTCTGTAAGAACTGATACTATATTCTTTTCTGTGAAGTCTCTTGAAAATTTTTAACATGTGCGGTAGTAGCTATATCAGGGCTGGTCGACTTGAAACCACATGAACGACTCCAGTCATGTCTCACTTTTGTGTGTGTGTGTGTTGGGAATTTGTACACTATCAGTAAATTTACAGTTAATTAAAATTTCTCAGTGTTCTAATTTCCTCAATATAACTGCATATGGCCCCCCGAAATTCCCAGATGTTTAGGCTCGCTTCACTCGCCACCCCACCCTCTTGGGTAGTTATAATGAGGGGGGGCCTCCACAAAGAGGCTACCCATGGGCCTCCACAAGTCTAAATCCGGCACTGACTGTGTTGTATAATTGGGTTTTGCATATTGACTAATGCTATTCACTAATTAGATGATCTGTCAGTTGCTAAGCTTAGACTTCGGATTTGTAAGGTTTGTGTATTTCATTGGAGTAGTTCTGCCTCTATCCTCCCCCTTTTTCTTGTCTGACTACCCACATATTTAGCATTGCTTGGCAGAATTACTAAAAAAGTTATTGTAAGATCATTAGAATAAATTAAGTTTAATCATATATATATATATATATATATATATATATATATATATATATATATATATATATATATATATATATATATATATATATATATATATATATATATATATATATATATGCTGATAACCTCAAGGAAAAAGAAAACACGAAGTTCCCAAGCGCTTTCGTGTAATTTACATCTTCAGGGGTGAGTACAGACTAAAACAGAAGTGCAGAACAAGATATATATATATATATATACAGAGGAGGGTGAGAACAAGTCCACAGAGGTCAAGTATATGTAATGAGTGGGCCCGGATAGTTATGCACTAAAAACCGTGAAATATGCATGCAAATATGCACTAAAACAGGGGAAATATGCATTTATATGCACTTAAAAATGCCACTTATAAAGCCAAGAATGCAGGTTATACGGAAACAAAATAGTTAATATAAACTAATGTTAATGTTTATTAAGCAATATACGTAATGTATTTAACATATATATGTGAAAGTGCTTCAAAAAATATATATGAACATGCATTTACATTTACATTACATCTCCCAACACACCAAAAATAAGATTCACAATACACCGTTGCTCAACATCAGTGGTTTCATCAAGTGACACCCACATTTTCTTTCCACAAGCCTTTCTCCTTATGATTTTCATCGTGTCCTTGAACAATTGTGAAACAGTTCTTACGTAATGTTGATTCGTCAGGCACCTTTTTTCCAGTATACTGTTCCAGGAATGACTTTAGGCACTTGTTATTCAGTTTATGCAATGGAATATCCGCTGAAACAAATGCCTTGCACAAATCTGCGTTGAACTGGGAACGATCAGGCCCTGACTTACTGGAACATGCAAGAAGTAGTTGTTGCTCCTTTTGTGCACTATTTGACTTAACAGCTTCGAGTCGGATGTGCTTGCTTGTTTTAAGGTGTTGTTGGACTTGAAATTTCTTGCTCGCTGTCACTGGTGCTTCACAATATTTACAAAACAGTACACTTCCATCAGTAGTAAATGCATCAAATTCCTTTACATATGATCTCAGCACTTCATTTTGGTTTCTTTGTACTTTCGGCATTTTCACGAGCAGCAGAGGAGAGTAGCTCCACACAGCAGCACTGCTCCTGACTGACTAACTCACTAGTCCAATGAGTCATGACCAGGTGTGGAAACGACAGATTAAAGCGACGTGACCTCACCTCACTTCACCTAACCACACCTCACCTCACCTCCCAGTACCACGTGTGCTCATTCAGTGGCAACAAAGAGATACTGCCAGATGAATATTTTACCAAAATATGCATTTATATGCAGTTATCTAGGTAATATGCACTTATCATAGAAATCACGCAAAATATGCATTTGCATATGAAATATGCAAATGCATAACTATCCGGGCCCTAGTAATGACTCTTCCTGTCGCTAACGAGAATAACACGATCCTTAACGACTCACCCTTAACTCGTGATTGGTTCTTCCTCTATCAATCACCAGTACAGTATCTGCCGTCCGCCAGGTTCTGCTGCTATCGGCTGTTTCATCTGTTCACAGCTGTGAGGAGGTGTGTGTGTGTGTGTGTGTGTGTGTGTGTGTGTGTGTGTGTGTGTGTGTGTGTGTGTGTGTGTGTCTGTAATTATGTTAGCTTATGTTTGGTTAGTTATTAGTTGGAGTAAGTTGTTGTGGAGATTTTTCCGGTTAGGTTAAATTAGATTAGGTTAGTTATTAGTTGGAGTAAGCTGGAGTTAAGATTCTTCTGGATATACAAAACACTAAAGTTATTATCCAGCGTAATCCTCCCACACACCCCAGCAAAATGATTCACAATGGAGACTGATTAATGAATGCTTGTGTTGTGATAATAATTCCTCTTATTGATTAACGAACTTTAAATAAAATGGAACAAGGTTGAGTGGTGGTTGTTGAACTGATATAGAAATGTTAAGTGGTAGTAGATATTGTGTAAAATAAGTCATTGAGTGATACTGTAGTTGTGTAGTACCCAAGTTTGGTTCACTTGTATGTTACTGAGGAAATTATTCAATCAGGATTTTTTTACAAGGATGATTGGTGTACCTGAAGTTGATGATCGTTTTTTTCTTTTTTTTATTATTATAATGGTTGCCCCTCCTGTAATGAGAATGGCCAGGCCCAAGGGCCACCTAGGCGTGAATTTGTTTAAGGTGTTGAAGCTGTCGCCAACACAACAACCACACCCTGAGTTAATGAGCTGAGTGACCCAGTGTCAAGGAATAGTCCGTGGCCAACTGCACTGGCTAACCATTACCCCGTAACACGACGCGCGAATCGATTAACATCCAGGTCCCCAATTACTGTTGGGTAGATAGAGGTAAATGACGCAAAGGAACTTGGTCATGGTCTCACCCTGCCCGGAAATGGAACCCGGGTTCATTCGCTTGCGAGGCGAGCAAGCTGACAATTACACCTTGTGTTGCCAACGTGTACCCACACACACACACACACACACGTCTCCTGAAGTAGATATGAGAGAGAGAGAGAGATCTAATCAGCTTATTATCATCCTACACCAACAGGAAGCGACAGACAGACAGACACATCACAACCACCAAGTTTTTCTCAAATTAACATAATCTCTTGTCGTCGTGTCCGTGTGGCTGTCGTGTTTGTCAATCCAGCAATTTCTCTTCTTTCTTCTCTCTTGATTATTTATTCTTTTATTTAATTTTTTGTTGATTTTCGTCTTCATTTTTTCATTTAAAATTTTCGTGATTTCTTTCCTTCCCTCTATCCTTCTTTCTTTCCTTCCCTCTATCCTTCTTTCTTTCCTCGCCCTCCTCTTTATTTTCACCCTTCCATCATCTTTATCAGTTTTTCAATTTTCCCTGTCTCCTTCCTCCCTTCCTTTTCCTATTCTCATCTTTCCTTCAACCTTCCCTCCTTCATAATTCCTCTCCATCTCTCCCTCTATTCCTTCCTTCATCACCATCATATAAAATCATACTCGCTTCCTCCCCCCTCCCCCAAAAAAAAAATATTCATCCCAACTTAAAAATTCACGTTTCCTGGCCACTGAGATCACCTACCCTGACCTTACCTTTACTTTGACCTGACCTGACCTCTCCCGAATGATGCCTTATACCTTATACCCAAACGATATATACCCATACACCAAATGAAACTCGAAGAGACTGACTATAATGTGTGTGTGTGTGGATATTAATCTGTTATCATTCAATCAAAAGTTTATAAGGTTTTACAAAGTTGTTTTCATTTTAATGTGGACTGGAGACCCTGTATAATATAAGTTGACTAATACTATACTTATGAGTGGGAGTAAACACTAATTCACATCTCTCTCTCTCTCTCTCTCTCTCTCTCTCTCTCTCTCTCTCTCTCTCCAGTCTATTTCCCTCTTCTACTCTCTCAATAATATCTTTCTCTCAATCTACATCTCTCTCTCTCTCTCTTTCTCTCTCCCAGAATATCAACAGTGAGTAAATATAAATAACCACACGATTTTACAGAATAGGGATATATATGTGTTAGAGAGAGAGAGAGAGAGAGAGAGATAAACTAACCATGGGACCTGATCTATAACTCATTTGAACCTAACCTAACCTAACCTCAACTATGCTTACAGAACCATTCCCCTCCGTTCGCCCCCCCCCCCTCGGCCCCCCAGCCCTTGACTGTAGGAGGAACCAAGCAGATAGCGTGGTGTCAACTGGGTATATACACAAGGTCAACAGAGGTCAGAGCCAAGAGGTACAGATTCCGTGGGTCAGTAGCCATATGTATATAATCAAAATTGTAGAAGGTATTGTCTCTGTAGATAACCCCCAAGTTTGTTATGACTCTTCCTGGACAGTGTATTTTTATCATCAAATAGGATATGTTATCGTGTGTCTCTTGTTAGAACGAGGGAACAAATAATATATTGAATAATGGCAGGTTAAGGGAGAGGGTGATGTACTGTACAGAACTAAACAAATAAAGTTTGGGAAATATAGTTTTTTAACATTCAGTGCCATAATATCCTGACCTCTACTGTTGAACTTTAATCCGTTTCCACTACCGTTCACGGGTGCACAATAAACTAGCAGCTGTACGTGGCAAAATTCAAAAGCGGATACCCGCCTTTTTTATTACATACCAGGCAACATCTCACACACACACACACGTATAGATGATCAGTAAGGAGGAGCCTCGACCTGAGCCCTGACAGAACGTTACAGGTGTACTATTTCGTCAGGCCGCGGTTAGCAAGTATATGAGAGTGATTTTGGAAGTTATATTTATGTTCCATATAACATATTTATGGTTTATGTGTGTGTGTTGTTACGACCGTGTCGTATTTTTCTATTTTTTTTATATAACATGCTTCCATGTTCCATATGGCCTTGTAATAGGCCCCGTCTCATCAACAGAACGTATTAGTATAAATGTAGCTCATACATCTGATATTATATTCAGATTCACCACCCTGTAACTTTCCACTGTCTATGAGTAAGACATGATATGGACACGTGAGCGGGCAACTCACCCAAGAGGGCGAGACCCATAGCTCAGCATTTCTGTAAGCACGCACTGCGATGCCCTTAGCGGGCAACTTACCCAAGAGGGCGAGACCCATAGCTCAGCATTTCTGGAAGCACGCACTGCGATGCCCCTAAGCTTCAGTAGCTCACCTCAACTCATATCGAAAGGACGTGACCTAACGTTTATTATACATAAACGCCGTCCCTTTCTCATTCACTCCTAGACAGTGAGACTTACGGTTGATATACACTCAGGAATTATATATACAACCTTTTATAATAAAACAAAGGAACTACCGTTTGGGTTTCGTTACTTAAAACCCAAATATAAATATGTGTGAACGGACTGGTTAATTGGACAAGCAGCCGATTCATTCTTGTAATGATGTGTTGTATTTACTATTATATAATCTAGTCACCTTAACCCTGTGCTGTTAAGGTTTTAACTGTTATTATTTGTTCAAACCCATTTTGTATTGTAACCAGTATTCTTTGTTCTCTATCGACCATCTGCATCGTTAAACGACCCACCGGCGGGTCGCGTGGCGGGAGCCGACCTTATATATAGGACCCACCATCTGACGGAGTTAGTTCAGTCCTCCTGTCATACAGTCCACATCCTTTGAGTGACACTCGTCACCTGTTACTTATACTTAATTTATTTGTGTTGTTCCTGTCGCCACCAATGTGGTATATCTATGTGAGTACCTATTTATGTCTCTGTTTGTGTCCATCAGTATTTGATTAGTTACATTTAAGTAATTCAGTGTTGTTTCACTTTAGGTAATTTCGGTGTTAGTTTTTATATGTTTATGCAGTGTTAACGTAATCCAATGCTTTATTATTGTTCTTTTGATGTTTCGATGTTTAGTATCATTTGTGTCTTAAAAGTTTCGATGGTGAATCAATTTGTTGTGATAGCCTACGAGGCTCTTTATTGTGTTAATATTTAATTAATTATAAATTCTTAGAGGTTTACTTTATTAATTTTTATTCCCTTTTAATTTACTTCACTTTTTTTTGTTTGGTTACGCCTAGAACCTGGATATTTAAGTAAATTAAGAGACGGCGTAACAGTGTGTGTGTGTGTGTGTGTGTGTGTGTGTGTGTGTGTGTCTGTCTGTAATTATGTTAGCTTATGTTTGGTTAGTTATTAGTTGGAGTAAGTTGTCGTGGAGATTTTTCAGGTTAGGTTAGATTAGATTAGGTTAGGTTGTGTTAGATTAGGTTAGTTATTAGTTGGAGTAAGCTGGAGTTAAGATTCTTCTGGATATACAAAACACTAAAGTTATTATCCAGCGTAATCCTCCCACACACCCCAGCAAAATGATTCACAATGGAGACTGATTAATGAATGCTTGTGTTGTGATAATAATTCCTCTTATTGATTAACGAACTTTAAATGAAATGGAACAAGGTTGAGTGATGGTTGTTGAACTGATATAGAAATGTTAAGTGGTAGTAGATATAGTGTAAAATAAGTCATTGAGTGATACTGTAGTTGTGTAGTACCCAAGTTTGGTTCACTTGTATGTTACTGAGGAAATTATTCAGTCAGGCTTATTGTCTGACAGGTCTCGTCTCTCTTATGGCATTTGGCTGAATTAAGGTATTAAGTTTTCATAAATTTTAAACTATTACACTGTGGTTATATTACGACATATTAAACGATTACAGTGTTATATTACGACATATTAAACGATCACATTGTCTATATAACGACATATCACCAATAAAAGAAAATATATAGTTTTTGTATATGTTTATCGCTACACATTATTTATGTGTTTCTGAATAACATAGCTGATTAATCAATGTTATTTATCACATATCACTTTAATAAGTATTTCAGCTTTCCTAACCTTATATAACATGTTTACCATCACGTGACACAGACAGACTCTCTCTCTGAGGTAAAACGGAGTTAGATACACGTCTCTCTCTCTCTCTCTCTCTCTCTCTCTCTCTCTCTCTCTCTCTCTCTCTCATGATCTGACATAACTCTTGGAAACTTCTGAATTAAACACCAGTAATATATCTTTGTACGATAGTTCCCCTTATGTTGTTAAATATGTATAAACTATTGAGAAATAATTAACAAAATAGTTACGTAACATCAAGTGTGTGTGTGTGTGTGTGTGTGTGCGCGTAATAAGGAGGACTAACAATCTTCACCTTACTGTAAGATCCTCCCACTTCACTACACATATCAACAGTAATCTGAAAATAAACCAGAGTAGAACATGTTCCCGCCTTGTTATCCTGTTAATTACGTTTGCGTGTCAATTGGTCGTTAACACCACCAGGTAACGTAATTACTAACGAAGTAATTTTATCTTCGAGGATTGTAATGCATGTTCCATTATTCTTAATTCCTTTGGCCAGACCACCAAATTGTTTCGCCCAGGTAATGATGATACAGGTGGACAGTTATGTTATGTATTTAAAAACGAAAATTTCATATGGTGTCGGAGTGTGTGTGTGTGTGTGAGTGTGTGTGTGTGTGTGTAGGTAGGTCAACAGCAGAGGTAGTGAAGCTTCTTGTCATAAACCATGTACACCTCCCTCCTATTCTGTGTATTACATGTTAGTTGTGTCTTTATCGTGTTGGTCATTTATCACTTATAAGTTAACACCCCCCCCGTATTGTTATTTTGTTCTACTCATTCTCTTACACTTATTTCTCTACGTACTTAGGAGTCACATTGAGTCAAATCTTTTTCTATTTAATATTTCAGGTTTTACATATTCGTGCATAGGATCTTTACTCATTACTAAATCTTACCTTTATATATAGGACAATTTCCCCCATAATTACGAACTTTTACTTCAATACATCAACGTTTTGTCCGTAAATTGTTTTTGGTTATTTCTTACACCCAAAATAATTAAGTTACGATTTATTTTGAAGTTCATCGGGAATGTAGTTTATAAATATGACCACTTGATTGTTAGGTTAGGTTAGGTTAAGTTAAGTTTGGCCGTAGGTATAGTGTCTGGCCCGGTGAGCGAGGTATGGCTGTGAAAACGGGTCACAGTTTTATTTATCTCAAGTTGTATATTTCTATTTTATAAACTAAAAAGAGTCAACAACATTTTCTTTATACACCAGTGTACAGTATAGTACGAGTATACAGTGTTGTGTATGGTGTATAACGAGGCCGAACGCCTTGACATAACGTATATATCAAACTACGGGAACTGTTTACATATAACATTAGGTATTTTCTTAAGCACACACCAAGATAAACGAAACTAAAGGAAGGTCAATTATAATACATTTTAACACTAACTCATAACTCTGAGGAGAGGGGCTAAAAATTATAAACTTTTCGTCCAGTGAAGGTTTTATGTGGGGGGTCGAGGTGGAGAGATGACAGACCACACAGGTCTGATGTAAAGGCTGTCATGTGTGACGAGGTGTACACACACACACACACACACACACACACACACACAGAAATTGAAAAACAAAATTAGCCTTCAAACACCTTTTTAATACACCCTGTAACTCTCTTAATGTAAATAACCGAAATGATGTCAGGGGGATGTTTAGGGGAGGTGGTGTGACGTAAGGGGACGTAGGGAAGGGGAGGTCTCTGTGCGCTGGACAGAGGATAGGGGACAGTTGCACCGCCACACTGTTGTGTTAAGTAAGAAATACTCAAGATCCGAATGCTAATACTTACCATTTGGTTGTAGTGTCATTGAGATA
Source organism: Homarus americanus (assembly GCF_018991925.1). Lineage (NCBI taxonomy): Eukaryota > Metazoa > Arthropoda > Malacostraca > Decapoda > Nephropidae > Homarus > Homarus americanus. The sequence continues at coordinate 16,017 of NW_024754792.1, forward strand.
AATAACATAACATTATTACAGCCTGTCTGCTATAGTATGTGGACATTAGTCATGCTCTTCATGTCAACTTTGGGATAAACCTGAGCCATGACGAAATGTGCCTAGGCATGAAGAGAAATTGTATTTATGAGTTTTTTTGTGTGTACGCTACAAAAATATACTATACAATATTAATAGTGAAAATATGTGTGTAATGATCAGAGGTGATGCATTTCCTGTTACGTAAGTGAGATTTGGTAAACAAGTAGAAAATTAGGTGATTGGACAGAAATGCGGCAGGCAAGACTATTGACTTTGTCTCACAATCCTAGGCACCACGCCACCGCCACCACCACATCACACTCCATAAAGCCTGGCACTATAACACCTTAGACTTTGCTTGAGGATAAGTAAAGTGGTAGATTTTTTCCTTTTTCAGCATTTCATTGTCACTGCAGGACAGATATTATTTACTCCAAGTTAGGTGAATGAAAAGCGTCCATACTACACTAATTATCTATTTCAACGTTGCCGGGCACATGTATGGAGACAAATTATATCATTGTGGTCCCAGGCTACTGTGTGCACCTCAAGTCTCACCGAGTAACTTAGAGGCTTCAGATTCACGTTCAGATACTCGCAGGGGTTCACACCTCACGGAAAGAATGGATTGACAACGCTGAGTGTACAAGTCGGAAATGTCCCCAACTGTACATAAAAAAATGAGATACTTTGGTTATATAATTAGGGACGAGGGGATAATAACAGAAATATTAATGAGCAAAGTTGAGGGTAAGAGGGCCAGGGGAAGGCAACGACTGGGGTGGATGATGAAATTAAAACTTTGGGGGATTGTTAAAAACAGTCCGAGAAAGTTTAGAGTGGAGGACTGTGGTCGCCAACCCTCGTATATATGGGGACGGTACACTTGATTGACTGAGGTTAGGTTCTTGATCATTTTTTTTTATTTGGTAAAAATTTATTTCCTCCGCCATTTTTGGGATGTTCTTAATTAAAGTGAAGAAGTTTTCTTCTATTGGAATGTTTCCTAACTTGGCTCCTTAACCCGGGCACCCGTTCTTAAATATAACTCCTAACATTTCTGTGATAATTAAATTAGGTTAGGTTTAATTTCGTCAGCGTTTTGCGTGTTTTACCTCACGATTTCCCTTTACCTCAAAGCCCTGCCCACTCTGTGCGATAAAAATAAAATTTTCAAGTGAAATCTCAAAGTATAAAAAAAATCGAAAAATATAAATTTCAGACGAAAATCCAATAAAGTGACCATTTTCGAATCTTTACCAAGTAAGGTTAGGTTAGGTTCGGTTATATTAGGTAATGTTAGATTAGGTAGGTTTAGTTGGTTGGTTTAGTTTGTTTTAATGTAAGTGTATGATACTGCAGGTACCATGGTGCTAAAGACTGCGATAATGATCTTAACAATTATTAAAATTAATTATTCATGACAAATTTCTGACAACAATGTAGGTTCTGGTCTAACCATGACTAAACTGATAATGACGATAAGCAAAACCACCCAACCAAATTCAACTTTAAAATATCTCAAGATCTTTTGGTTTGGTTTAATTGGTTCGTTTTGTCTGTTGTCATTAAGGCCGCGCCCAAAAACACATCGTTGCCAAAATTATGCACTAATGACTGTTTGCACTTACGGTATGACTAAGTGGTACAGGTGCTGTGGTGGGTGGTCAGGTCCTCAGTGACTCGAGAGACTTGTCATTCATGTTTTTTACTTCTCTTAAAGTGGGTTTGTGCCTATAATCCCCTTGCCAGGTTAGTGTCCTCGTCAGTCAGTTCGAAGGCAGGGAAAAATTACTTCTCTTGTGAATGTGGATCACGTAAGCCTGGCGAGTTGTTAAGGTCAGTATGGATACAACATAGTGAGAGTTAAGCTTTTTGTAGGTATACAAGGTAATGTGACCAATACTACACTCGACCACCTTTACTTCCCCAACAGCAAAGTTAGGAAAACACATCCACAACTGGGTGAACTAACTCTGCTGTATGTGATTCTTACACTTCACAAGGCTTTATTATCTAAATCCTGGGTGTCCATGACATCAAACCCTGGAACAATTTTACTATTTCAAGGATACTTGATTTCTACAGTTGAATCAGTGAACCTCTTGACTCATTTACCACTGAAGGCCATAGTTTGCACCACAACACTATTACCTGTAGCTTGTGTAACGTCTGGCTAGGACTCGGGGTTCAGTGATGGTGTGATAAATATTGTAATTTATCCAGGAGCCTCGTGCAGCGTCGAGATCACCACCTTCACCAGCATTTAACATGCCATTAAGAGGCTTTGGCGTGTTAAGCTTCTTCAAATGTGCAATGATCCCTTGATTCATTGACTATAACATACCAGGGGCGTTAGGAGGTAGACACTGCGGGCTGATGTCATGGTCAGGTGAACTTTCTCTTACAGACTTGGTGCATTATCTTCCCTTAAAGAGCACCGCTTTGTCGGCAGTTTTTTATATACATCTTGTTATTTGGAATACAACTGTTTCTGAACCGCTCATAGAAAACATTCCATTTATTTTGAACTGTTCATTTCTAATTAAAAGGACGAATGATTACTTCGCTCTACCCAAACAACCGAATCAGAGCCCAGACGACCATCCTTTTCCTAAGTTTTTCAACCATTTTTAGTCTAAACTCTACTGTATATCAGAGCACTGTCGTCTCTTCTTGGCGTTCTCATAAAAACTTTAATCCTTTTTAGTCACACGCTAAGGCACTGTTGTTCATGTTAACTTACACTTTAAATCCTTTCCCTAGTTGACAACAACACGTCCACCGGCAGCCATTTAAACTCGGCTTAAAAAGATCCCACTTTTCTAATATTAACGAACCGATATATAAGATAGTACTACGTAACAATATATAAATTCGTTAATTAATTTATAATAGCAGATATCACAACCGATTTAGGCTTTTATCTATTATGAAATAATACTAAATTAAAACAAAATGAAAGTTATTAATATGATGGCGGCTGGTCAGTAGTCAGTGGGCGGGGCTGAACACTCAAACTGAGTGGTGTAGGAAAAAACGAAATTTTTATTAATTCTTTGGTGGCTTAACAATATTCGATGTACTAGGGCTTAATAATAATAATAATAATAATAATAATAATAATAATAATAATAATAATAATAATAATAATAATAATAATAATAATAATAATAATAATAATAATAATAATACATCGACAAATCATTTTTCTTTTTCGTTTGCTGTATTTTTTCATTAGTTTTAAGTTTTAAATTTTTTATATTATTCTATTATAAATTACGTTACGTTACGTTACATTACGTAACGTTACGTTGCATTATGTTAGGTTTGGTAACAGTACATAGATTAATAGTTAAATCTAATTCCATACAGCTTGCATTTTGTTAACTTGACTGTATGGGATCAACGAAGATTAGTCCAGCTATTTCACCTTAAGATTAACCACCCTAATTATAATCTAACCTAACCTAACCTAATCTAATCTAAACTAACCCAACCCAACTTAATCTCCCCAAAAAAGTGTTAGAGGTTAATCTTAGGGTAAAATAAAGTGCAGGGACTAATCTTCAGGTGAGCCGTACGTGTTCGTATCTGTGGTGTAATGGTCAAGCAAGCTCGCCTCGCAAGCGAGCGGACCTGGGTTCGATCCCCCGGCATGGTTAAACTATGGGCAAGGTTCATTAAGCATTTGCCTCTGTCTACCCCAGTTTGTGTACTAATTTTCCTCGGCACTCCCTGATTCCTCTCTCTTACCAACACGTTCTTCGTTTTCTTCTATTTCTTCTTCTTTTCTACTTATTTTCTTCTTTGTCTGTTCTTATTACAATTTATTCCTCCTCCTACACCACCACCTTCTTTCCCATTTCCTTCTTCACCTCCTCCTCCTTCTCCACTTCCGCCACCCTGGATCAGACACCACCACACTTGACACAACATCAGCACCACCACCACACCTAACAATACCACCACCACCACAATTAACACATCACCATACCTAACATACTACACACAATACTACCAACACCACACACAACACCACTACCACACCATCACCACACCTAACACACCACACCATCACCACACCTAACACATCACACCTAACACACCACACCACCACCACACCTAACAACACCACCACCACAACTAAGACAAACCTGCAGACCAACGCCTCAGCCATACCTGTGGTTTAACCGACACTTGAAGTCTGCTCGAGTTGACAACAGAAATATGGCGACAACAACATAACACTGACGGGAAGACTTTCTTAACCGAGCGACTAGACAAACAAGGTACCTACGTGGTAAACAAGATCCGAATATATACACTGAACATTAAAACAAACAAGGTAAACAGTATTAGTCAAAGCAAGAGAAACTAGTAAGAAATAAACAACATATGCAAACAATTTCGATAAAATATTATAACATAGCACAAGAAACAAGTTAAACAAAGTTCAAAATAAATTACTAGATAAAAATAGTAATAATAAAACAAGGTGTAAGGCAAACAAGACACACGTTAACAGGAAAATAAAACCACATATACAAGACAGGATGTAAACAAAAAGCGCATCAAACAGAGCAGGAGATCAAATGTGAACTATGCAGGATATTAAGCAATAACTGAAAATGTAAATAAAGAAAACAAGACAAAAGACAAATTACGAGTTAAACAAGAAACTCGCCAAACAAAGGCAGGGACAAACAAAAAAACGGCTGAAACAATACCTGAGATAAATAAGACACGAATTAAACAATGGCTGGGACAACCAAAACCCGAGTGAGGCCGTGGAGGCGGGCCGGGGAGGTAGGTGGTGGTGGTTCAGGTGTTATTAAGGTGCGACGTAAATTGTCCCGTGAAGGATGTACGATGAATTACGACTACAGTACCACATCCTCCCCCACGGTGGCCTCCACCGTCACCCTGCAGTCCACCATGCACCTGATGCTGCTGCACCTACAGGATCACTTCCCCCATAGTCCACCATCACCACCTGCTGCCACTGCACCTACAGGATCAACTCCCCCACAGTCCACTACCACCACCTGCTGTTGTTGCTGCTGCGGCTGCTACTGCACCTACAGGATCAACTCCCCCACAATCCACCATCACCACCTGCTGCCACTGCACCAACAAGATCACCTCACCCACAGTCCACTACCACCACCTACTGCTGCTGCACATACAAGATCACCTCCCCCACAGTCCACCATCACCACCTGCTGCTGCTGCACCTACAGCTTCAACTCCCCCACAGTCCACCACCGCCACCACCTGCTGTTGCTCCTGCTGCACCTACAGGATCAACTACCCCACAGCCCACCACCACCCCCTGCTGCTGTTGCTGCACCTACAGGATCAACTCCCCGACACTCCACCATCACCACCAGCTGCCACTGCACCTACAGGATCACCTCCCCCACACTCCACCACCACCACCTGCTGCTTCTGCACTTACAGGATCGACTCCCCCACACTCCACCATCACCCCTGCAACCACTGCACCTACAGAATCACCTCCCCCACAGTCCACCATCACCACAACCTGTTGCCACTGCACCTACAGGATCACCTCCCCCTCAGTCCACCATCACCACCTGCTGCCACTACACTTACAGGATCAACTCCCCCACAGTCCACTATCACCACCTGCTGCTGCTGCACCTACAGGATCACCTCCCCCACAGGCCACCATCACCACCTACCGCCACTGCACCTGCAGGATCAACTCTCCCACAGTCCACTACCACCTACTGCTGCTGTTGTTGCTGCTGCACCTAGGACATCAATTCCCCCAGAGTCCACCACCACTCTGCAGCTGCACCTACAGGATCAACTCCCACATAGTCCACCATCACCACTGCTGCTGCTGCTGCACCTACAGGATCACCTCCCCCACAGTCCACCATCATATGTTGCTGCTGCTGTTGTTGCTGCTGCACCTAAGGAATCAACTCTCCCACAGTCCACCACCACTCTGCAGCTGCACCTACAGGATCAACTACCCCACAGTCCACCACCACCTGCTGCTGCACCTACAGGATCACCCTCCCCACAGTCCACCACCACCACCTGCTGCTGCCACTGCACCTACAGGATCAACTCCCCCACAGCCCACCACCACCACCTGCTGTTGCTGCTGCACCTACAGGATCACCTCCCCTACAGTCCATCACCACCTGCTGCAGCTGCACCTACAGGATCAACTCCCCCACAGTATACCACCACCAACTGCAGCTGCTGCTGCACCTACAGGATCAACTTCCACACGGTCCACCGCCACCACCTGCCGTTGCTGCTGCACCTACAGAATCAACTGCCCCACAATCCACTAGCACCACCTGCTGCTGCTGCTTATGTTGTTGTTGTTGTTGCTGCTGGTGGTGCAGCTGCTGCACCTACAGGATCAACTCCACCACAGTCCACCACCACCACCTACTGTTGCTGCTGCTGCACCTACAGGATCAACTCCCCCACAGTACACTACCACCACCTGCTGCTGCTCTTGTTGTTGTTGCTGCTGCTGCAAATACAGGATCAACTCACCCACAGTCCACTACCACCACCTACTGCTGCTGCACATACAAGATCACTTCCCCCACAGTCCATCACGACCTGGTGCTGCGGCTGTACCTTCAAGATCACCTCCCCCACAGTCCACCATCACCACCTGCTGCCATTGCAAATACAGGATCAACTCCCCCACAGCCCACTACCACCACCTGCTACTGCTGCTCCTGCTGCACCTACAAGATCAACTCCCCCACAGTCAACCACCACCACCTGTTGCTGATGCTGCAGCTACAGGTTCAACTCCCCCCACAGGCCACCACCACCACCTGCTTCTGCACCTACAGGATCAACTCTCCCACAGGCCGCCGCCACCACCACCTGCTGCTGTTGTTGCTGCTGCTGCTGCACCTACAGGATCAACTCCCCCAAAGTCCACTACCAGCACCTGCTGCTGTTGCTGCACCTACAGGATCAACTCCACCACAGTCCACTACCATCACCTGCTCCTGCTTCATCTACAGGATCAACTACCCCACAGTCCACTACCACCACCTGTTGCTGCTGTTATAAGATTGTTGCTTTCAGCTGCTGCACCTCCACAGGATCAACTCCACCACAGTCCACCACCTCACCTGCTGCTGCTGCTGCACCTACAGGATTAACTCCCCCCCAATCCACCACCACCACCACCTGTTGCTGCTGCACCACAGGGATCAACTCCCACAGTCCACCGCCCACCCTGCTGCTGCTGCTGCACCTACAGAATCAACTCCCCCACAGCACACTACCACCACCTGCTGCTGCTCTTGTTGTTGTTGCTGCTGCTGCTGCACCTACAGGATCAAATCACCCACAGTCCACTACCACCAGCTCCTGCTGCTGCTGCTGCTGCTGCTGCTGTTGTTGCTGCTGTTGTTGCTGCTGTTGTTGTTGCAGCACCTACAGGATCAACTCCCCCACAGTCCACCACCACCTCCTGCTGCTGCTGTTGCACCTACAGGATCAACTACCCCCCAATCCACCACCACCACCTGCTGTTGCTGCTGCACATACAGGATCAACTCCCCCACAGTCCACCACTACCTGCTGCTGCACCTACAGGATCAATTCCCCCCCCTAATCCACCACCACCTGCTGCTGCTGCAGTTACAGGTTCAACTCCCCAACAGTTCACCATCACCACCTGCTGCTGCTGCTGCACCTACAGGATCGACTCCCCCACAGCCCACTACCACCACTTGCTGCTGCTGCTGCTGTTGTTGTTGCTGCTGCTGCTGCTGCTGCTGCTGCTGTTGTTGTTGTTGCTGCTGCTGCTGCACCTACAGGATCAACTCCCCCACAGTCAACCACCACCACCTGTTGCTGATGCTGCAGCTACAGGATCAACTCCCCCACAGGCCGCCGCCACCACCAACTACTGCTGCTGCTACTGTTGCTGCTGCTGTTGTTGTTGCTGCTGCTGCTAGTGCACCTACAGGATCAACTCCCCCAAAGTCCATACCAATACCTGCTGCTGCTGCTGCACCTACAGGATCAACTTCCCCACAGTCTACTACCATCACCTGCTGCTCCTGCATCTACAGGATTAACTCCCCAACAGTCCACCATCACCACCTGCTCCTGCTGCTGCTGCACCTACAGGATCACCTCCCCAACAGACCAGCATCACCACCTGCCGCCACTGCACCTACAGGATCAAGTCCCCCACAGTCCACTACCACCATCACCTGCTGCTGCACCTACAGGATCAACTCCCCCTCAGTACACCATCACCACCTGCTGCTGCTGCACCTACAGGATCACCTCCCCAACAGACCAGCATCACCACCTGCCGCCACTGCACCTACAGGGTCAACTTCCCCACAGTCCACTACCACCATCACCTGCTCCTGCACCTACAGGATCAACTCCCCAACAGTCCACCACCAGCACCTGCTGCTGATGCTGCAGCTACAGGATAAACTCCCCCACAGGCCGCCGCCACCACCAACTACTGCTGCTGCTGCTGTTGCTGTTGTTGTTGTTGTTGCTGCTGCACCTACAGGATCAACTGCCCCACAGTCCACCACCACTTCCTGCTGTTGCTGCTGCACCTACAGGATCACCTCCCCCACAGTCCACCAATACCACCTGCTGCTGCCACTGTGCCTACAGGATCACCTCCCTCACCAGTCCACCATCACCACCTGCTGTTGCTCCACCTACAGGATCAACTCCCCCACAGTCCACCACCATCACCTGCTGTTGCACCTACAGGATCAACTCCCGCCAGAGTCCACCACCACCACCACCTTCTGCTGCT
>NW_024754793.1:0-30316 GCF_018991925.1 Homarus americanus
GCAGCATCCGTCCGTCCCTGCCCATTGAATGCCAAGCACGGCCGGTGATTGGTCGGCGGGAGCCAGGAGGCTGGATTGGTGGTGAGGCCTGCGGTTTTTTTGGCGCCCCGCCGATCGATCCCGGGTTACTGGTGGAGACACAGGATTTATTTATTCCTGCCTGAGCTAATTTACGCGGGGATGCCCTCGAGAGAGTACAGAGAGGTAACAGAGAGAGACAGAGAGAGATAAAAGAGACAGAGAGAGACAAGAAGAGAGAACAGGAGATAAGGAAATAGAGAGAGAAAGAGGAGCTGGAGAAAGGAGAGAAAGATGGGGGAAACAAGGCTAGATGCTTGAGAGAGAGTGCAGCGAAGGGGAGACAGAGATAAAAAGAGATAGAAGAGAAAACAAGACCGAGGTAAAGAGAGAGAGAGAGAGAGAGAGAGAATCAGTGGGAGAAGGAAGGAGAGAGGAGAGGAAAACAAAGCAGATGCCCTTGAGAGAATACGGTGAGGGGGGAGAGAGAGAGAGATCAAGAACCACAGACAAGGAGAGAATACCAGGAGAATGAGAGAAGGAAAAGAGGACAGAGAGAGACAGAGAGATACAGATGAAGAAGAGAGAGACAGAAGAGGAGACCGGGAGAAGGAAGGAGAAAAAGAGAGAGATAGAGAGAGGGAAACAGACGGTGGATGCCCTGGGGAGACAGAGAGATAAGACACAGGAGAAAATAGACAGAGAGAGATAAAAGAGAGACAAAAGAAAAGAAGACGAGAGAAAGAGGAGGATAATAAGACTTGAGAATAAAGAAGTGACAGAGAGATAGGAGATGAATGTTAAAGTCAGAGAATATACAGAGGAAGAAGAGAGAGAGAGCTAGAGAGACACAGAGAGAGAGACAGGAGAGAGAGAGAGAGAGAGAGAGAGAGAGAGAGAGAGAGAGAGAAGACACATGGTAGCATCACCTGAAGATGAGCGAAAGAGATAACCTCAAAGGAGAGAGAAGAGGGAGAAAAGTTGACAATAAATATAAAATGGTGTGGAGAACACACACACACACACACACACACACCAAAAAACAAACAAAACAAAACCACACAAAAAAAAAAAACCACACAAAAAACAACAAACACCAAAACAACAAAAAAAAAAAAAAAAAAAAAAAAAAAAAAACAGACACAGACACAGAGAAACAGAAGAAACAGAGAGAGACAGAGTAAACCACGAAAAGAAAGAAGAAACGAAGAAACGCTGAGAAAAAAAAGAAAGATTGAACAAAAAAGAAAAGAAAGGGGAGAGAGAGAGAGAGAGAGAGAGAGAGAGAGAGAGAGAGCAGAGAGAGAGAGTCGAACTTAGAACATCTCTATAATAACACACTTTTCCTCATAATGAAAGGAAAACTTAAAGATTACAAAGTAAAAAACAACAACAACAACAACAACAGAGGATTTAGAAAAAATTCGGAAAAAGTGTGGGAGGGTGGGAGAGGATGGGAGGTGTGGGAGAGGGTGGGAGAGGATGGGAGGTGTGGGAGAGGTGGGAGGTGTGGGAGGGTGTGGGAGGGTGTGGGGAGAGGTGGGAGGGTGGGAAAAGGTGGAGAGGGTGGGAGAGGATGGGAGGGTGTGGGAGGGTGGGAGAGGATGGGAGGTGTGGGAGAGGGTGGGAGGGTGTGGGAAAGTGTGGGAGAGGGTGGGGAGGATGGGAAGAGTGTGGGAGAGGGTGGGAGAGGATGGGAGAGGATGGGAGAGTGTGGGAGAAGGTGGGAGGGTGGAAAGTGTGGGGAGAGTGTGGGAGAGGATGGGAGAGGATGGAGGGTGTGGGAGAGGGTGGGAGGGTGTGGGAAAGGGAGAGGGTGGGAGAGGATGGGAGAGGGGGGAGGATGGGAGAGTGATGGAAGGGTGTGGAGAGGGTGGGAGGGTGTGGGAGTGTGGAGAGGGTGGGAGAGGATGGGAGGGTGTGGGAGAGGGTGGGAGAGGATGGGAGAGGACAGGAGAGTGAGTGAGTTGAGAGTGAGTGAGTGGTGAGAGTGAGTGAGTGGTGAGAGTGAGTGAGTGGTGAGAGTGAGTGAGTGGTGAGAGTGAGTGAGTGGGGAGAGTGAGTGAGTGGTGAGACTGTTGAGAGGCAAGGAGTGAGAGGAATGGAACCATGGAGTGAGTGAGAGGCTGGGAGAGGTGAGAGGGATTGGGAGTGACTGAGAGAGGGAGAGGGAACTGAGAGTGAGTGGGAGGTTGGGAAAGTGAGTGAGAAGCTGAGAGAGAGTGAGTGAGTGAGAGGGAGGGAGGTTTGGGAGAGTGAGTGAGAGGCAGGGAGAGGTCGCCGGTAGCCGAGCAAAATAAAGGAGAGAGATGGAAACACGGCCTTTGGTGACTCTTAAAGGGTTGGGAGAGGGAAGGAGAGAGGGGGAGAGGGAAGGAGAGGGGGAGGGGAGTGGCAGAAGGAAGTGATGAGAGGAATAGAGAGAGAAGTGGAGGAAAGGGGAGAAGGAGAGTAGTAAAGGAGGGGAAGGAAGTCGAAGGGGATAATGGACAAGAGGGGAAAGGTGAGGTAAGAGGGGAGAAGGAGGGGTGAGAGGGGAAGAACAGGGGAGAATGAAAGGGTGAGAGGGGAGAAAGAGAGGGCTGGGTGAGAGTATTGGTATAATGTGGTAGTGTTGAGGAGAGGATAATTGCACAAGGAGTGGGGAGAGAGAGAGAGAGAGAGAGAGAGAGAGAGAGAGAGAGACCAGCAATAAAGAAACAAACAAAGAAACACACATTGAAAAAAAGACGAATATAGAGAAAGAAAAATAAAGAAAAATCCCTGACTTTTTTCCCAGCCTAAACTTTTTGCCCTTGAACTTTTTTTTTCCTATTTTTTTTTCTCTGTTGAAAGAATTTGACACATACAGTTTATAAAAGAAAGCTATCTCACTTTCTCTCTAATTTATGGATGATTCAATACAGTATACTGTACTATCTCAGTATACCAGAGAAAGCTATTTCATTTTCTCTCTAATTAACAAATGATTCGAAATATTAATTCTTACTATATTAAAGAAACCTGTCTCACTTTCTTTCTTTTTCAATAATGGTTCAATAGATATACTGTACTATCAGCATATTAAAGAAAGCTATCTCACTTTCTCTCTTTTTTTACGAGTGATTGAGTATATCATATCAGTATATATTAAAGAAAGCTATCTCACTTTCTCTCATGAAAGGTTCACATATATATATACTGATATACTGAAGAACACTACAATAAATTGCTTATCTAATACCTGTGGATGTATACCTGTGGATGTATACCTGTGGATGGATACTTGTGGATGTATACCTGTGGATGTATACCTGCGGATGTATACCTGCGGATGTATACCTGTGGATGTATACCTGTGGATGTATACCTGTGGATGTATACCTGTGGATGTATACCTGTGGATGTATACCTGTGGATGTATACCTGCGGATGTATACCTGTGGATGTATACCTGTAGATGTATACCTGTGGATGTATACCTGTAGATGTATACCTGGTGGATGTATACCTGTAGATGTATAAATACCTGTGGATGTATACCTGTGGATGTATACCTGTGGATGTATACCTGCAGATGACACCTATAGATGTATACCTATGATGTATAACTATGATGTATACCTGTGATGTATACCTGTAGATGTATACCTGTGATGTATACCTGTGATGTATACCTGTAGATGCATACCTGTGATGCATACCGTAGATGTAATACCTGTGGATGTATACCAGGATGTATACCTGTGGATGTATAATCAAAAATACACCTTTCTTATGCATAGTTAATTAAATACGTTCTCAAGCTTATAAAATAATCACACATTTACCATATTGTACTAAAAATCATACTTTTTCACCAATGTATACTAATTATTATAACAACCCAGTGTATACCACTATTATACTTCAATTAGCGTATACTAATTATACGTTTTCACCCAGAGCATACTAATTATTATACATTTCAACCTATTTGAAATATTATCACACATTTTCAACTCTATCCTAATCATACATAACACCAGATACAAGCAATCATACGACTGTTCCTTCTACCTAAACTCCGTATGATTTAAAGCAAAACCAACCATCCTGATAGAACGTTAATAAGTCCCTTTTTATTTTATATGTATGCATGCATGTATATATGTATATATGTATATATGCATGTATGCATATATATGTATGTATGTACATGTATGATATGTATATATGTATGTATGAGTGTAAAGATCCTATATACAAACGCATGCATTTATATAAAATTCAAACCATCACCTCTTCCTCTCCCCCCCTCGTCCCCCTCCCTTATTGTCTCCCACATCACTTCTTTCTCCTTATTCCATCCCTCCTCTCTAACTTTCCCTCTCTTCCTATTCTTCCTCCCTCCCCCATCTTCCATTCTCCTACTACCCTCTTCCCTAACTCTCTCCTCCCAATGCCCCCCTCTCTTCGTCTCTTTGCTATTCTTTCTCTTCCTATATCTCTAATCATTCCCCAATCTCCTCCTTCCTTCTCCCCACCTCTTCCCTATTCCTCTTTAATTAATACTTACTAATTCCATCCCTCTTCTTCTCTTCCTTACCCTCTCCATATATCTCTATCTCCTCTCCTTCATTATATCTCTCCATCTATCTTGCCTTCACACTTCTCTCTCTCCCTCCCACCAAAAGGAAAAGTCACTCGATGCAGAAAATATCACGAAAAGGAAAGCAAGAAAAAATCAACAGGAAAAATCAGCCACTGTTTGAAGTTTACCCGTTCAGATTCTGTATCCGAGAAAGAGATGGAGGGGAAGGGAGATGTGATGGAGAGGGAGAAGGGAGAGGTGATGGGAGGGGAAGGAGGAAGGAGGGGAAGGAGAGGGAGGGGAAGGAAGAGGATGGGAGGGGAAGGGAGAAAGAAAAAAGGAGGGGAAAGGAGAGGAGATGGGAGGGGAAAGGGAGAGGTGATGGGAGGGAAAAAAGGTGGAGGAGGGGAAGGAGAGAGATGGAAGTGGAAGAGAGAGGTGGAGGGAGGGGAAAGGAGAGGTAATGGAGGGGAAGGAGAGGAATGGAGGGGAAGGGAGAGGGGTGGATGAGGGGAAGGAGAGGTGATGGGAGGCGGAAGGAGAGGGATGGAGGGGAAGGGAGAGGTGATGGAGGGAAGGATAGGTGATGGAAGAGGGAAGGAGATGCAGGAGGGAAGGAGAGGTGATGGGAGGAGGAAGGGAGAGGTGATGGGAGGCGGAAGGGAGAGGTGTGGAGGGGAAGGGAGATGTGATGGGAGGGGAAGGGAGAGGCGATGGAGGTCGGAAGGAGAGGATGGGAGGGGGGAGAGGTGATGGAGAGGGAAGGGAGAGTGATGGGAAGGGAAGGCAGAGGTGATGGAGAGGAAAGCAAGAGGATAGAAAAGGAGAAGGGAGGAGGAGGGACGAAGAGAGAAAAAACGGAGGGAAGGGAGAGAAACGAGAGGAATGACGGAGATGGGAGGAAGGGGAGAACTAATGATGGACAACAAGATGGGAGAGGGAAGAGAATACAGAGAGAGGGAGAATAAAACAAGAGGAATGAACTATGATAAACAAAAAAAAAAAAACAAACAAAAACAAAGATAGATAGATAGATAGACAAGATAAATAGATAGAATTACCCATAATATCTCCCCTTGCACCTCTCTTCATTTATCTCTGTCCTAAACCCTCTTAACCTATCTCATCCTTTTCTCTCATTTTCCCTTTCTTTCATGTCTCTGCTTAATCCTATTCTCCCGGCTTTCTTTCCGATCATACAATATCCAACCCCTTCTCTCCTAACCTTCCTACCTCATCTCATCTCTTATTCCATTATCATCATCACCATCCCTCTAACCCCCCATCTTCATTTTTTCTAACCACCGTTCCATCACTCTCTCATATATCTCTATAACAAACACTTTTATCTCTATCTCTCACTACTCTTCTCTACCACCATCTCTCTCCACTCTCACCACCCCTCTCGTTGTCTCCACCACACACACACACACACACAACCCGGGGGAAAATAGATGGCCAGTGTTACCTCAGGGTTGCATTTACATGGACGAGAGAGAGAGGAATCCCACCTTGTGTACTCCTGCACATGGGTCCAAATGGCCAGCATGGCCCCAACCGATAACGGCATTTCGATTTGCCATTTCCGTACGAGTAGGTTTATGTGCTTCGCTACTGGGCCATTAATTTTCAGGCCTTTTTCTGCGAACGTTTCTGGCTTTTAGTTGTATTTCTGTGTGTTTGCCAAAAAACATGTTTGTTTGTTTGTAGTCTGTGTATTTGTCTAGTTAGGGTTTGTTTGTTTCATTTGTTCGTGGCAAAGAATAGTGATTAGTTTCAATTTGGTTTTAATGGTCAGAGAGAAAGGTCAAGGAAAAAAGAAACATCATACACATATAATATATATAATAAATACAACAACATAATATAATCAGTTACATATAAATAAATTCTTAAGATGAGTTGATACAAGACTATGAGTCTAAGTAAACCCCCTTAATTCACTTTTATTTCCTCGTTTAAATAGTCTTGCTATTTTTTCATAACAAATTGATCTCAATATAACACAACACATTCTTCTTGCAAATAAGTACACCGAAAACCTACAAGAAGATATTGGAGGCTATTCAAAGAATCATTGGCAACATAACACCAGTCTCCAACGACTTCCCATGTTTGGTTTGGCGCATAGCAGCTCCTTATTATTCAGTATTTACTTTATCTTCCAGTTTATCACAAGTAAAAATATTAGACAAATATTATTAATATTAATCATATAAAAAAACTACAAAAAAGCCAACTAAGATAACATGAGGAAAATAATTAGATATAACACATTTATTTTTGAAAATCAGTAATAAACAGATCAGAGCAATGTCTGTCAATAGGCACAACTAAATAATACTTTACCAGTTCACTTTATCATTTATACAGTTTATATTCCGTATTTGTATGTGCATAAATATGAATCTATGATAGTATATGTAATATGAAGTACACGTATAAATGTATGGATGCCTATATATTTATACAGCATCTACATATGCAAATATATATATATTTATGTATTTTCTGAATATAATCTATATATAACATTATATAATTGTTGTTTTGATTAGCAGACAACACATAATACACAGTACAAAGATTATAATACTACACCAAATCAACTAACTTATTCAAAATTGTTTGTGTTCGTCGGCATTATCTTATGTAACATCTAAATCAAAACTAGAAAATATTAATTAACATTTCTTTACTAATTTTAATGACTTTTATTTTAGTATTTTTTATCTGTTAGAAGAATATAAATAATTTAAATACAAATATGATTAATTCCCCAAAGATGCAAAAGTGTCGCCAAAAACCAAAACATGGAAAGAGCTGCGTGAAAACCATAAATTTATTGAAATATCTCGTAAAATATTAACTATGCTTATATAGTGCGAAAATTTGAAAGAGAAATAGCAGCAGGATATAGAATCAGATAATTGGTAGAGCATTGAAATTAATGAAAATAAGTGACATCAAGTAACAATTAAAAAGTGACATTGTTTTTTATTTGCTCCTCATCCCGTATTCTAGGAAACTTATTTAGAAGTGTTTTATAAGTGGATTATGATACTTTACTTAATGACTGGTAACCCGGGTGTGAAGTATATTTTATAGAAGAAGTAAAAGAAAGTTTTGATATAAATAATGAAAATCTGAGTGTAATAAGTGTGGTGAACTGGTGTGGTGCCAGAGCTACAGAACAAGGTCCCTCACTGCCGTGCTGAAGACCAACGATGGATTGTTGAACTGCTTTTATTTAGAGTTGATTTGGCTTATAATCCTTGTGGTAGGGAAACAAGTTAGATAAGAGCCTCAAGAATAATCAGCTTCTACATTCTGTAATTTTAACAAACACTTATTACACTTATTATTCTATAATAACACAACTGATGCACACACAGGCGGTAGGCAGCTACCAAACAGGGAAGTACTACCGCCGGAAGATATTGGCAGCATAATGTGTTGTCTAATAAGTGAACCCTGCTGCCATATGGCATCACGACTATTGTGACCAAGTCCCAGGTTGATGATCTGACTTTCTGCCTCATTTACACACAATTACTTGGGTCTCAATTGTTTCTCTTATAATGACAACACAACATATATTGTTTCTCACTTTTATATATTTTTATTTTTAGTTCTTTATTATTTTCATTATTTATTTATTTTTATTTATACATTTATTTATTTATTTATATATTATTATTATTATTATTATTATTATTATTATTATTATTATTATTATTATTATTATTATTATATTTTATTATATTTTATTACTCTTAAATCCCCAGGCCCCGGTGTGGGTCAGTGACCTATGCCCAGGTAGGCTAATCCCATTAAAAATAAATTATTTCACTTCTCATTTTATCAGACAAAGAAACATCACAATTTCTAGAATCTTTCAATCAGAAAGTAGTATCTAGCAACACCAGACTCGCTTTTATTTTTCGTTTTTTATTTTGTTTTTCAATGTGAAACGTAATTTTGTAGAAATATTAACAAATTAATCAGTAAATATTAAAATAGTTTTTATTAGAGTATTTTGTAATTTTTGATAACTGACCCGCCGCTGATTTTTCGCAAAGAAAACGATTTTTTAAAAAACGCCTCAATTTCAATGTTTTAGTGAAGAACACTGTCACGTAGTTTTTGATGACCATATTAAAAAAGTGCTTCTTGTTTCTAAATTAAACCTAAACGTATTCATAGTTGCGAAGAAACTTAAGCGGCAGAAGCATTGTTAGAAGACCTCACCAACCCTAACCAAAAGGAAACCTACACCTCAGTTCTGTGGCCTTGAGGGCTCCGTCCTACAACATATTAAACAGGAAGGAAACCACACCTGGACCGTACGTCACAGTGACGTCGATCAGGAGCGATAATACTCTTTGGATTTATACTCAAATAAATTTTGCTTTATACCACCCATATACTATAAGAAAGATAATTAAGTACACATGGCACCCCAAATTATCTACCAAACAGAATAATTTTAAAAAATTGAGTTATTATGTCAGAACTCACCGATTAAAATATAGTCAGAAAGAAAACAAACATCAAAGTCAAATATTATCAGGACTGGTCATCAATAATGGACGAATATTTGAAGTACAAATCATGTAGTTAAAATCAAGATGTCAAAATGAATAAAACATACATAAATATATTAATTGAAATGAACAATGAATATGAATTGAAATAACATCCCATACTCACCACGTTTATGCCAAGTCATTACTAGATATATAACATATATGCATATTCATCATAGCAGTGGACGATTACGTAAGGCAGGAAAATATTAATTAAACAAAAGCGTTAGAGATTAATATTGGCTATAACCTTAAGAACCTCTAATATTTGTAGAACATTAATTATCATTTATGTTCTAAAATTATTTTTTAGCACCAATGAATAAAAATATAAAATAATAAAAATTTCCGTTTAACATAAATTTCAGTTTCTCGAGGAAAGAATAAAACATTTACTAAAGTGCTAACATCTATGAACGCTTATTCAATTAATAACTATTTGTGAGTAGCAACTAGCAACCGCCTTTCATAGTGTTCTAATAATTAAAGACAACGTTTAAACAAAGAAATGAGCCACACAACCATACATTATTCAAGTCCCCACTCCACCCACACACATGGATTTGCCAGATACTTCTGATGGGACGACTCGTGCTGACAACTGTGGCACGATTATTGCAACAAGTTTTGTCCTATTATATGAGTTTCATAATTTAAGCTGCATAAATTAAAATTCTCATTCCTAAAATAAATTGAAGCCCTGGAATTTATGGGTTTATTTCCATAATTAAATTAAAAGAAAATTATGCCGCCAGCAGTAATTTATCTCTCCCGTTTTTGAATAGACGATCTAGAAACTGATCATTATTAAGTTATACTTATGTTATTAAGTCATGGAAGGATCCCGTAGGTGATAACGGCACTTATCCATCAACAAATAACTTCCTTAGAAATCTGTTATCCAATTATTGTTGATGTTGATGTTGATGTTGATGTTGATGTTTTTATCTGTCTGAAGGTAAGTGAACCAACTATTGCCAGTGTGTGTTGATAAGTTGTCCTTTTTGTTTTAATAGGGATGCAATTTTTAAAATTTTTATATTATTATTATTATTATTATTATATTATTATTGTATTATTTTATTATTAATTATTAACTAATATGCTTTAATATTAACTATTGACATTATTATTATTATTATTATTATTATTATTATTAGTATTATTATTATTATCGCACGTTCGATTTATTGTTAGCCAAATCTCAATTGGAATTTACTATTACAAAAAAAAACTACAGATACTATATTGAAGTCAAAGCTCCTGCTAGACACAAGCTCTCCATATGGGCGCTAGGGTCAAGTTTTATCATGAAAATAGGTGTTACAAGTAACATGTATATGTATGTCACCATACAGCCCTCTTTTAACTACTGGCAGATAATTGCTTGTCTTTTATATACTGTCCCTCTTGTTATAATTATATGCATGACAAATATATTTATTTCTATAATCATCTATTCATATACATTTCATAAATCATTTTTAGTACATTCAAAACCATTTGTTTTGCTGTGTTTTTATTAATTATTTCACTATCTATTCTTTTTTTTATGAGATTAAGCCCACAAAATTTGCGTGCTTACAAGGCCTAGAAATGAACTTCTATTGCGTCTGTCTGTGTACAGTGAGGAGAGAAGAAAGGGTCGTACATGTCGTGAATATCTCCCTTCAGGAGACAGGAGAATAAGGGTGTTCTCCGACCCACTAAATTACTCTGCATGGACCTTAGACTCTAGAGTGTGGAATTGATGATCGTGTAGGAGACATCTTTTTAACAACACTTCTTTCTTTTGTTGTTACTGCTTCTTCTTTCTTTCTTTCCTTCTTTATGTAATTTGATTGCTGCTTCTTCTTTCTTTCTTTTCTTTTCTTTCTTTTATGTACATTGTATTTAGCTTCTTTCTTTACTTTCTCTTTCTTTATAGCAATTTTATTGTTGCATTCTTTCTTTCTTTCTTTCTTCTTTCTTTATACGAAACTATTCTAGCTACTTCTACTATTTCTTTATGCAATTTGTTATTATTTGTATTGTTGCCCCTATTATTATATTATTATTATTATTATTATTATTATTATTATTATTATTAATATTAATAGTTGATTATTTCACTTGTTATTAATATTATTAGTGTTGTTTATTGTTACTCATCATTTTATCAACACTATCTTTTTTTAATGTTAGTGTTTTCATGTTATTGTTGCTATTTTACATTTTTACTACCACCATCACCACCATCACAGTTATCACCACCCTCAGTACAGTGTCAACACAGCCCAAAGCAGTAAAGACACAACCCACAACAAACATTTAAGTCCTAGAAATTTTTTTTTTTCTAGAAAATCGTCCAAACCTGTTTTATGTTACAGTGAATGAATTATTTGACTGCATTCAATCTCACTCCAATTAAGAACTTTTTGGGGAATACGACAGGTTCATTAGTGAAGTCCAGAGATGTCAATTCAAAATTAATTTGAGTTTTACTCACAGTGTTGATTAAATGCAAGATGCCAGGCTGGCTTGGGTGGGTCTCTGGTTAGGCTGTCTCGTTGCCAGCCCATTACGCCTGATGGTCCCAAGGCATGATTCGTTTAACCTAACGTTCCAGAGTCAAGGCGATCTAAGCTGATTAGAGCCCAGTAGAAGAGCAGAGGCGCTGCAGCCTTGGGGCAGGGCCTCACATCTAAAACCAAGGTCAAACACCAGAAGAGGGGCGCCCAGAGCCAGAGTAGGGCGCCCAGGCTAGAGTCCAGACGCAGAGCTTGAACTGGAGCGCTCAAAGCTAGACGGAGGCCTCAGGGCAGACTGAGCGCTCAGAGTAGACTAGGGGGCCTCAAGAGCTAGACTAGGGGCTAGGACCTGGGCAGGCGCTCAGAGGCAGACAGGGGGCTAGACTGGGGCAGTCAGAGACAGAACTGGGGGCGCCCAGAGCCACATCACAAGAGTGCGCCCAGAATATATCTATAAAAATGAATCAGATTGCTGGCCCAAAGTCACAATAAAAAAACAACAAGCATGTCCTTGGTTTCTCATCATCATCCACCCACCCCACACATCACACCACATCCATCTTCTCAACCCACTCCTCCTCCTCCTCCCTCAATTTCAACATCCACATCATCCTCCATACAAATCAACATCAACCCTACTAACCATCTTCCCTCCATTTCCTTCCGCATTACTTTCATTTCCATCATTAAGACCACCATCTCATCTTCTACCCTAAGTTCATACCCCATTTCATACTCATACTCATCCTTTCAAAATCTCCATCTTCTCCTACATTTCGCTCTTCTTCCACCTCCCTTCTGTATTTCTCCTCCTCAACACCCCTCTATCTATTAAAACAATCTTCACAATATCACTCCCTTATGTCCTCCACCCCAGTCTACATCTCCAAGAAGAAGAAAGAAAAAACAAAACTGGAGAAGACAGAATCAGAGAAAGGAGAAAGAAAAAAAGACAAAAAAGAAAATGATAATGTAAATAAAACAAAAGTGTACAAGTGACACAGAAAGACACCAAACGATATGTACACAGGCAGTTGTCAACTCCAAAAGCACATACCCACCTTACGACTGACCACCATACTATACCTCCTCTAGTGCTCCAGAAAACATAAACTAAGTATTAAAATACTGTTTGCCCAGAAGTATAAAACAAGAAAGGCCAGGCAAAATCATTTCCATACCGCAAAGGCACAACAATACACCCAGCAAACAGCGCCGAGAAAATTAGTAATTTGGTGTCAAACAATCCCGACCGCTGAGTTAATTTCAAGCGTCCGTCCCACACAGAGTGCAAACTTACCTCACTTCATTTATGTTTTTTATTTTTCCTCCATAAATTTCGGTGAGGTTCGGGAAGAAAGAAGATGGAGAAGAGCAGCAGCAACACCTCTTACTACATCACAAAGAAAAACAAGTAAAGAACACGAAGAATAAAACAAAATAAAACCAAAAAAGAAGAAAAAACACAAAAACCAAAAGACGTTAAATCAGGTTCAAAATGTTAAACCCAACGACCAGGACCAAATTTGCAGCAAATCCTGGTCTCCATAATATAATTACTGTATATCCTGGATTATTTGAATTAATAAATTACTATACATCACAAATCAAATATATTAGGTAGCGCCTGGAAGAATCTACCCAGCCACAGAATGAAACGGTCAGAAAAGAAATCAGGAACGAAAAATCTTCAAAAGTTTCGTCCAATCTTTCTCCTCAAATATAATCTCGACATTTTACTTTAGTTTGAGTATAGTAAAGGATCACAGAAGCTAGCCACAACTTATTTCTTCGAAGATTAACCCAGACTTATTCCACCTGAAACTTATTCCAACTTTTTCAACTGATTCCACCTAGCTTCCACCTGACTTAGCCACTAGCTTCAAAACTTAGCCCACACAAACAGCCTACACAGAAAATTCCTTCCTTTTCTTCACAATTAGCCCCACACAGCTTTTCACCTGGTATTCCCCAGCTTTTCCACCTGAAGCTTAGCCAACTAAGCAACTTTCACCTGAAAATTAGCCCACCCCAGCTTTTTCACTGATTACCACCTTTTACACCTCTAGAATTACCCCAGCTTTTACCGAAGCATTTTCCCACCCTTTATTACAATTAGCCACCCAGCTTTTCACCTGGTAGCCCCCAAGCATTTCACCTGAAGCTTAGCCCACATTAGCTTATATTTCACCCAGTGTACCCAGCTTAATTTCAACTGTGGGTAAACACCCTAATGCTACCTGAGGTTAGGTTAAGATTAGAGTTAAAGTTAGTTAGGTTAATTTAGGTTATAATGGCGTTAGTTTAGAGTTAAGTTAGACTATAGATTAGGTGAGATAAAGGTAGGTAGATGATATCAGGTTAGTTCAGATTAGAGTTAGGTTTGGTTAACTTGGCGTTAGATTATGTTAAGTCAAGTAAGTTTATGAAGCAAGGTTGGACATTGTAACTTATTTAGGTTAGATTGGGTTACGTTAGGTTACATTAGTGTCTGATTAGGTTAAGTTAGGTTAGGTTGGTTTAGGTTAAGTTATGTTGGTTTAGGTTGGGTTAGGTTAAATTAGGTTAACAACGCAAGCTTATCTTAGGTTGGGTTAGGTTGAAGCAGGTAGGGTTTGAATAGCTTAGCTTAGGTTGGGTTAGGTTGGGTTAGATGCGTGTTATAGTCTAATAATTGAGAGTCATTATCCAGATTGGAAGCTTCTATCTTAAAGTAAGATCCAGTTAATCTCGTTCTCATATCTCCAGCTAAAGAGGAGCCGAGCGTATGAACCGAGAATCCATCTATGTGTCGTAACAATTTCGTCTTAATAGTTACGATCCTTTAGGAGTTAGGTTAGGTTAAGGTTAGGTTAGGTTAGGTTAGGTTAGCTCAGCTCAGCTCTGTTTTAAACCCTGAGTGTGATAATCCTTACATGTTTACCTAACGGAGGAAAAATTATCGTAGTAACCTTTGAGACTCCATCTTTATTTAAACTTAATGAATCAGATACGTTCTTTATGGGAGGAAAAGTGAACAGCTTTGAGAAGCCACCCTTGTGTTATAACCTACGTGAGTCAGTTACTTACGTTCTCATATCACCAGTTAGGGAAAAACTAAACGTAGGAACTTCAGATAATCTTTATTTAGAACCTTAGTGAACCTGTAGCTACGTTCTCTTATCTACAGGGGAAAAAAAAAAGGAAAAGTGAACGTAGTAAAGCTCTGAGAACGGAACACCAGTGGGTTCTCGGCCTGAGACTCTTAACGTGATTTGTAGGTCCAAGTTTATATTGGTGACCAGGGATGTCCCAGCAACTGATTTCAGGTGGTCTTAAGGGAGGAGGAGGTGAGAGTGGTGGGGTGGGAGAGTGGGGGAGGAGGTGAGGAGGGGGAGAGGAGGGAGAGGGAGAAGTGGGGGTGAGGGGTGAAAGTGGTGGGGTAGGAGAGTGATGCAGGAGAGAGTGTAGGTCGAGTGAGGGAGAGAGGGAAAGAGAGGGAGAGAGTAGGGGGGTGAGGGGAGGGTGTAGGCAGGGAGAGAGAATAGGGAAGAAAGGGAGGATTTGGGGTGAAGGAGAGGGGAGGGGAGGATACAGGGAGATAAAGAGGGAAGGGGAGGCAAAGAGAGAGAGAGAGAGAGGGGGAGGAGTGAAATAGGGAGACAAATATAGAGATAGAAATACGAAGGAAAAAGAAGGAGAGAGACGAATAATAGACAGACGTAAACGTAAGAAGAAAATGTGAGAGACAACAGAGGAAGAGAGTTGGGGGGGGAGAAAGGCAGAGTAAAGAGAGAGAGAGAGAGAGAGAGAGAGAGAGAGAGAGAGAGAAGCAGTGAAACAGTGTCAGGCGGAGAGCTAGTATGAGAGAAAGAGAGAAGTAAAGACAAAAAGAAACAGTGAATAGAGAGAGAGAGAGAAGAGAGAGAGGGAGGGTGGGGGGGCAGGTTCCCAGTAAACCTCGGCAGTGTTCCCAGCCAGCCATTACGACTCTGGTCAACAACACCTTCATAACTAACACTACCAGCTGTCCCTCCCAGCGCCCTCTCAGCTACGCTCCCAGCTATTCTCCCAGCAGTCTCCCAGCAGTCTCCCAACAGTCCCTCCTCAGCAACCCCCCACAAGTTAGAGAAAGAGAGAGAGGAGAGAGAGAGAGAGAGAATTTCAGGTATCTCTCAGTGAGGGTGAGACGCCGTTCTTGGAAACTAGTATCGTGTTAGAAGTGATCTTAGAACGTGTAGAGGCGTTCATCAGAGGTCCTCACCCAGTTATTACGTTCTGGATTGTCTTGAGATCTTCCGGCCGATTATCCTCCGGGACACACTGAACGATGGCCGGTAAAATGTGTTCTACGAGCCTGAGAACACCGGGAGGCTGTTCACCTGTTATTGAGTTAAATAACAACCTGTAGAACGATCGTGTGGATGGGTTCAAACTCTAACCATCCCAGACCTAACGTAACCTAGCCTACCTTAACCATCCCACCCAACGTAACCTAGTCTTACCAACCATCCCAGACCTAGCCTACCTAACCATCCCAGACCTAACGTAACCTAACCTTACCTTAACCATCCCAGACCCAACGTAACCCAACCTTACCTTAACCATCCCAGACCTAACGTAACCCAACCTTACCTTAACCATCCCAGACCTAACCTAACCTTACCCATCCCAGACCTGACCAACCTATCCCTAACCCTACCCATCCCAGACCCAACCAACTGCCCTACCTTACCCACTCCAGACCTAACCCAACCTTACCCAGCCCAAACCCGACCCAAACCTAACCCTAATCAGGGCCCCGCATCTACTAGTGAAAAAAAATGGTAATGAATAAATAAATAAAATGGTGTCCGGGTACAGGTTGGAGTATTAATTTAGGTCCATAAAGAATGAGGAAGCAAACTGAGGCTTTCATGCAGTGGAGGAACACTGAGGCTGGACTCTCTGTTTATATTGTAATGGAGGGGAGGTCGAGGGCTGAAGGAGAGGGGGTGAGGGGGGGGGAGGGAGGTGATGGAAGGAGAGGGGAGGTAGGGTAGGAAAGGGAGGTAGAGGGAGGTGGATGGAAGGAGAGGGGGGGAGGTAGGGGAGGGAAGGAAGTGATGAAAGGGAGGGGGGAAAGTAGGGGAGGGAAGGAGGTGGATGAAAGTGAGAAGGTGGAGGGGGGAGGGAGGTGGATGGAAGGAGAGGGGGAGGTAGGGTAGAAAGGAGGTGGATAGAAGTGAGAGGGGGGGGAGGTAGGGGTAGGGAAGGGAGGTGGATGGAAGTGAGGGGGAGGTAGGGAAGGAAGGGAAGTGGATGAAAGTGGAGAGGGGGGGAGGTAGGGAAGGAAGGGAGGTGGATGAAAGTGGAGAGGGGGATAGGGAAGGGAAGGAGGTGGATGAAAGGAGAGGGGGAGGTAGGGTAGGGAAGGGAGGTGGATGGAAGTGAGAGGGGGGGAGGTAGGGTAGGAAGGGAGGTGGATGAAAGTGAGAGGGGGAGGTAGGGTAGAAGGGAAGTGGATGAAAGTGAGAGGGGGGGAGGTAGGGAAGGGAAGTGGATGAAAGTGAGAGGGAGGTGGGGTAGGAAAGGAAGTGGATGAAAGTGAGAGGGGGAGGTAGGGAAGGGAAGGGAAGTGGATGAAAGTGAGAGGGGGGGAGGTGGAGGGGTAGGGGAAGGGAGGTGGATGAAAGTGAGAGGGGGGAGGTAGGGGGAAGGGAGGTGGATGAAAGTGAGAGGGGGGAGGTAGGGTAGGGAAGGGAGGTGGATGAAAGTGAGAGGGGGGGGAGGTAGGGTAGGGGAAGGGAGGTGGATGAAAGGAGAGGGGGGGAGGTAGGGGTAGGGAAGGGAAGTGGATGAAAGTGAGAGGGGGGAGGTAGGGTAGGGAAGGGAAGGGATGAAAGTGAGAGGGGGGAGGTAGGGAAGGAAGGGAGGATAGGAAGTGAGAGGGGGAGGTAGGGTAGGAAAGGGAGGTGGATAGAAGGAGAGGGGGGGAGGTAGGGTAGGGAAGGGAAGTGATGAAAGTGAGAGGGGAGGTAGGGTAGGGGAAGGGTGGATGAAAGTGAGAGGGGGGGAGGTAGGGGAGGGAAAGGAGGTGGATAGAAGTGAGAGGGGGGGGAGGTAGGGAAGGGAGGTGGATAGAAGTGAAGAGGGGGGAGTAGGGGTAGAAAGGGAAGTGGATGAAAGTGAGAGGGGGAGGTAGGGAGGGAAGGAAGTGGATGAAAGTGGAGAGGGGGGGAGGTAGGGTAGGGGAAAGGAGGTGGATGAAGTGAGAGGGGGGAGGTAGGGTAGGGAAAGGGAGGTGGATAGAAGTGAGAGGGGGGAGGTAGGGTAGGAAAGGGAAGTGGATGAAAGTGGAGAGGGGGGAGGTAGGGGAAGGAAGGGAAGTGGATGAAAGAGAGGGGGGAGGTAGGGTAGGAAAGGGTGATGAAAGTGGAGAGGGGGGGAGGTAGGGGTAGGGAAGGGAGGTGGATAGAAGTGAGAGGGGGAGTAGGGTAGAAAGGAAGTGGATGAAAGTGGAGAGGAGGGGGAGGTAGGGTAGGGAAGGGAAGTGGATGAAAGTGAGGGGGGAGGTAGGAAGGGAAGGAAGTGGATGAAAGTGGAGAGGGGGGGAGGTAGGGTAGGGAAAGGAAGTGGATGAAAGGAGAGGGGGGAGGTAGGGAAGGGAAGGGAAGTGGATGAAAGTGGAGAGGGGGAGGTAGGGTAGGGAAGGGAGGTGGATGAAAGGTGAGAGGGGGAAAGGTAGGGGAGGGAAGGGAAGGGATGGAAGTGAAGAGGGAGGGGAAGGGAGGTGGATGGAAGTGAGAGGGGAAGGAGGGTAGGGTGGGATGGGAAGTGAGAGGGAGGTAGGGAAGGAAGGGAGGTGGATGGAGGTGAGAGGGAGGTGGGCAGGAAGGGAAGTGGATGGAAGTGAGAGAGGAGGTGGGGTAGGAAGGGGAGGTGGATGGAGTGAGAGGGGGAGGTAGGGGAGGATGGAAGTGAGGAGGGAGGTCGGGGAGGATGGAAGTGAGAGGGAGGGGAAGAAGGTAGGGGAGGGAGGAGGTGAGGGGAGGGAAGGGTAGGGGAAGAGGATGTAGGTGGAGGAGGCAGGATGTATTTGAGGGGAAGAGATGGAGGTGAGAGGGAGGAATGTAGTGAGGGAGAGATGGGGTGAGGGAGATGGAGGTGAGGGGAGAGATGGAGGTGAGAGATGGAGGTGGGGGGGAGAGATGGAGGTGAGGGAGATGGAGTGAGGAGATGGAGGTGGGGATGGAGGTGAGGGAGGAATGGAGGTGAGGGAGATGGAGGTGAGGGGGAGGAGAGATGGAGGTGAGGGAGATGGAAGTGAGGGAGAGATGGAGGTGAGGGAGAGATGGAGGTGAGGGGAAAGATGGAGGTGAGGGGGTAAGGGAGAATGAGAGGTGGAAGAAAGGAAGAAAAGTAGAAAAGGAGATGTAGGAATAAGGAGAAACATGGGAGAAGAAAGAGTGTAAAGGAAAGTGGGGAGGGAGAAAGAGAGGAGATAAGGAAGAAGGAGAGATGATGAGGAAAGAAAGGTAGGTGAGAGACAGTGACAGTAAGAGAGAGAGAGAGAGAGAGGAGGTGGAGGAAGGAGATGAGATGGGAAGAAAGGAGGGAAAAGGAAGAGCAGAAAAGAAGGGAGAGAAGGAGAAAACAATGGATGGGAAGGAATGAGAATAATAGTGGATATGATGCTAACTGATAATATTATAAAGATAAAACCATATTTTTTTTTTCTCTCTCTCTGTTGTATCTTCAAGAGCGTCCCAGGAAATTTTGCTGTGAATATCATGCATATTTTTACTGGTTCATATCTGCCCCCAAGCTTCCTCCTCCCTCCCTCCCCAAGTCTCCTCCCTCCTCCTCCTCCCTCCTCCCCTCCCATTCACTTCTCCCTGCTCCTCACCCTACCCACTTCACTTCTCCTCCTCCCTCACCTCCCTCCTCCCTCACCTGGAGCGACCCTTGGGAGAATGTTCATGATTTATACCTTAGAGGCGCATTTCCAAGACACACTTACATCCAGCCACTTACAACCCAGCACGGCCAACGTTCTCGTTTCTTATTGGTCCTCTCCTGGGAGAGAACACCCATCCAGACATTAAAAGACACATTCGTATACCTGTGACGTCATGGAAACTGTACTGAAGAAACGAAACGAAAAATACGAAAAAAACCCCGAATAAGTTGGTTTTGTGTTGTATCTTGGTGAGGATTGGTTGTGTGTTGGTTGTGTTGTGGTTTATGTTGGCGCTGTGCGCATGTTGCGGTGTTCTGTGTGTTGAATGTTGACCCTGTTGTACGTCATATGCTTCTAAACGTATACTTCCCTACGCCATAAACTTCTACGTCATATACTTCCCTCGTCATAAACTTCCCTACGTCTTCTTCCTACGTCATATACTTCCTACATAAACTTCTACGTCATATACTTCCCTACGCCATAAACTTCCTACGTCATGTGCCCCACGTCATATACTTCCTACGCCATAACTGTCATATACTTCCTCATGTAACTTCCTACGTCATATATTTCCTACGTCATATACTTCCCCGCCATAAACTTCCCTACGTCATATACTTCCCACGTCATATACTTCCCGTCATATACTTCCCACGTCATAAACTTCCTACGTCATACTTCCCTACGTCATATACTTCCTACGTCATGTCTTCTACATATACTTCCCTACGTCATATACTTCCCTACATATAAATACACGTCATATATTTCTTAAACTTCCTACGTCATACTTTCACGTCATATACTTCCCTACGTCATAAACTTCCTACATATACTTCCCCACGTCATAAATATCTTCCCCGATCATAAACTTCCTACGTCATATACTTCCACCGTCATAAACCCCTACGTCATATACTTCCCACGCACATAAACTTCTACGTCATATTTCGTCATATACTTCCTACGTCATAAACTTCCCTACGCCATATACGTCATAAACTTCCCCACGTCATATACTTCCACGTCATATACTTCCTACGTCATATACTTCCCTCGTCATATACTTCCCTACGTCATATACTTCCCTCGTCATATACTTCCCTCGTCATATACTTCCCTCACGTCATATACTTCCCTACGTCATATCTTCCCTGCCATAAACTTCCCTCGCCATATACTTCCTACATATAAACTTCCCTACGTCATATACTTCCCTACGTCATATACTTCCCGTCATAAACTTCCCACGTCATATACTTCCCCACGTCATAAACTTCCTACGTCATATACTTCCCACGTCATAAACTTCCTAAGCCATAAACTTCCCCCGTCGTATACTTCCTCACGTCATAAACTTCCCTACGTCATATACTTCCCTACGTCATATACTTCCCTACGCCATAAACTTCCTACGTCATATACTTCCCCACGTCATAAACTTCCCTACATATACTTCCTACGTCATAAACTTCCCTACGCCATAAACTTCCCCGTCATATACTTCCCCACGTCATAAACTTCCCTACGTCATATACTTCCTACGTCATAAACTTCCACGTCATATACTTCCTACGTCATATACTTCCTACGTCATATACTTCCGTCATATACTTCCTCGCCATAAACTTCCCACGTCATATACTTCACGTCATAAACTACAAGTATATACTTCTCACGTCATAAACTTCCCTACGTCATAAACTTCCTACGTCATAAACTTCCCTACGTCATAAACTTCCTACGTCATAAACTTCCTACGTCATAAACTTCCCTACGTCATAAACTTCCCTACTTCATAAACTCCTACGTCATATACTTCCTACGTCATAAACTTCCCTACGTCATAAACTTCCTACGTCATAAACTTCCTACGTCATAAACTTCCCTACGTCATAAACTTCCCTACGTCATAAACTTCACCATGTCAACAACTGAGTATAATTTGGTTTACTTGATCCTGATTGGTCGGCTATGGAAACCTACCACAGGGATGAAAGGTTGTTTTAGGTACAATATATATATCTCATCTATAATACAGCATAATACAGCATAATACAGCATGATACAGCATGATACAGCCCGTTTGAGGAACATAGATAAATTTCCATCTAATATTGCTTGTTTTACAGGGCGAGGAGTCATTACCAGTCAAGAATAATAAGAAGATGTGCAAAGTCGTCCTGTTCATTACCTCTTGGCAACAAAACAAGAAGGATTAAGGTAAGAACAAGTTTACCTGTTGAGAAGCATTGATTAACCTTACATTAAGGTACTCAAAATGTTTGAGTATATATTGGTAGGTCCATAAACCAGAGATTTGTGGTTTGCTGGACCCGTGAGCCTCGGTGTGTCAGGGGAGATCAGCTGCTCCCATATTGTACCGTACTAACACCTGTCCTGCCACTGCTGGAAACGTATACACAATCAGGTAGTGAGACACACCGAGGCGAAGTAGGTTCAGTTCTACTAACACACATTTACAGGGTAGCCCCAGTGTCTGTAAGAGGTGTGTAGCCAGCACAGATGAGCAGTATTCTTATGTCACTTCACTAAGATGCACACACACAAGGTAACACACACAAGGTAACACACACAAGGTAAACTATATGTGTTTTGTTTACATAACAGATGGTTGACACATATGTTCATACTTAATAACTTGAGTCTCAGCTGATGAACTTGTCACCCAACCTTTATAATTTAAACCTTAAGTCTCACAAAGTTCACTGTTCATTAAAATATCAAGATGTTTCCACGATGTTATTAAGTAGAACAATGTTAATAATCTCCTGAACATTTGGTAACACTGTACATGTAATATTCTTATCAATAAATGTCAATGGACTTTAATGCAACATTTTTTTTACGGAACATATTTCACACTAAGAGTTTATTTTTCATGTACGGCCAGTTCAAAATGTATTGAGACCCCGCAGACGTGTAAACGAATATGAACATAGGCGAAGACCAACCCACCAACAACCTAACCCACCACCAATCAACTACTCTGGCCTAACCACCACCAAACCAAATCACCAAACAACCTACCTACTAGCTCTACCTACCCACCACCTCTAAATTTACAATACCACCAACCAAATGCACAAGCTAAATGGGCCTCAGGCCCACCAAACAAACCAAATTTCACCAAACAACTGAGTCAAACCCAATTCATGGCCTCAAACACAATACCTAATCTCAACTCAACTTGGCCCCACCTAACCAAACTAAACTTAAACATCTACCCACCACTAACCTACCTACCACCACAACCTACCCAACCAAACCAATCCAATGCTAAACACCACGGTCTCACCACGACCAATAGGCTTCAACTCAACTCAACATACCCAACTAACCAACTCAACAGTACCAACCCTACAAACTACCAATGGGCCTACCAACCTACCTAACCCAACCCAGAGACCTGAGCGTGTTTGAGGTTATCACTTGTTTTTTTTCAACAAACACTGAGGTTTGATGTTTTTGTATTATCTGGACAGCCTCTAAAAATGAAAGACTTAACTCTATACCATATTGGCCGCAGCTGCACATTACGTAGGTACAAGTTATGGGACAAACTGTTCCTCCCAGAGCTTGTTCAGTTGTAATCACAGGAGCAGGTCACATATATAACAGTCACACACCCGGAGCAGGTCACTTATATAACAGTGATACACCGCCCTACACACCCTAGTTCAAGGATTTACTCCAAGTCGTTAGCCAGAAGAAATTCAACATTCGTCAATTTTGAAGTGATTACAGGAAAAAAAAACTAACTGTATTACCGTTGTTAAAAAACTGCAGAATTTAATTAGATGTGAGAATTTATGTCCGGACTAACAAGTTTACATAGAAGCCTTGTGCGATCTGGTCGAGAAGCCGTGAAAATAGCATGATAATTTGTTTGGCAAACCCAGAATATGTTGGTTGTCTGCTGCATGTGTGTTGTGTTAGGTTTGTAGTTGTAAGCAGTTGCTGCTGCATGTGTGTGTTGTATGTTAAGCTGTGAGTATGTGTGTGTTGATGTTAGTTGTGAGTGTGTGTGTTGTATGTTAGTTGTCAGTATGTGTGTTGTATGTTGCAGAGTATGTGTATGTTAAGCAGAGTATGTGTGTGTTGTATGTTAGTGAGAGTATGTGTGTGTTAGTATGTTAGTTGTGAGTATGTGTGTTGTATGTTAGCTAGAGTATGTGTGTGTTGTATGTTAGTTGTCAGTATGTGTGTTGTATGTTAGTTGCTGAGTATGTGTGTGTTGTATGTTAGTTGTCAGTATGTGTGGTATGTTAGCTGTGAGTATGTGTGTGTTGTATGTTAGTTGTCAGTATGTGTGTGTTGTATGTTAGGTGAGTATGTGTGTGTGTTGTATGTTAGTTGTGAGTATGTGTGTGTGTTGTATGTTAGCCAGAGTATGTGTGTGTTGTATGTTATTGTGAGCATGTGTGTGCTGGTATGTTAGGTCAGGCATAGGTATGTTAGTTGTGAGTATGTGTGCTGTGGCTAGCTGGTCAGTATGTGTGTGTGTTGTATGTTAGCTTGTCAGTATGTGTGTATGTATGTTAGTCAGAGTATGTGTGTGTGTTGTATGTTAAGGGAGTATGTGTGTGTTGTATGTTAGTTGTGAGTATGTGTGTGTTGTATGTTATTGGTCGCATGTGTGTGCATGTTAGTTGGGTCAGCATGTGTGTGGTATGTTAGTTGTGAGTATGTGTGTGTGTCAGTATGTTAGTTGTCAGTATGTGTGTGTTGTATGTTAGTTGTCACATGTGTGTGTTGTATGTTAGTTGTCAGTATGTGTGTGTTGTATGTTAGTTGTCAGTATGTGTGTGTTGTATGTTAGGTTGTGAGTATGTGTGTGTTGCATGTTAGCTAGAGTATGTGTGTGTTGTGGCGTTAGTTGGTCAGTATGTGTGTGTTGTATGTTAGCTAGTCAGTATGTGTGTGTTGTATGTTGTTGTCAGCATGTGTGTGTGTTGTGTGTTAGCTAGAGTATGTGTGTGTTGGTGTATGTTGAAGCAGGAGTATGTGTGTGTTTGCATGTTAGTTGTGAGTATGTGTGTGTTGGTATGTTAGTTACAGTATGTGTGTGTTGTATGTTAGCTTGTCTGCATGTGTGTGTGTTGCATGTTAGTTGTCAGGCATGTGTGTGTGTTGTATGTTAGCTGTGGTTATGTGTGTGTGTGTATGTTAGTTGTCAGGGTATGTGTGTTGTATGTTAGCTGTCAGCATGTGTGTGTTGTATGTTAGCTGGGCTGCATGTGTGTGGTTGTATGTTAGGCTGGTCGGCATGTGTGTGTGTTGTATGTTAGTTGTCAGCATGTGTGTGTTGTATGTTATTGGGTGCATGTGTGTACAGTATGTTATTGGTCACATGTGTGTGTTGTATGTTGAAGGTCAGTATGTGTGTGTGGCTATGTTAGTTGTCAGTATGTGTGTGTGTGTATGTTAGTTGTGAGTATGTGTGTGTTGTATGTTAGCTGTGAGCATGTGGTGTAGCGTTAGTTGCCAGTATGTGTGTTGTATGTTAGTTGTCGCATGTGTGTGTTGTATGTTAGCTGTCGAGCATGTGTGTGTTGTATGTTGCTGTCGCATGTGTGGTGTTGTATGTTAGTTGTCAGCATGTGTGTGTTGTATGTTGTCAGAGTATGTGTGTGTTTGCATAGTTACGCATGTGTGTCAGGCGTTAGTTGTCATATGTGTGTTGCATGTTAGCCAGAGTATGTGTGTGTGTTGCATTAGTTGCTGCATGTGTGTGTGCTTGCATGTTAGTTGTCAGTATGTGTGTGGCAGGTGTTAGTTGGTCAGTATGTGTGTGTGCTTGTATGTTAGCCAGAGTATGTGTGTGTCAGGCTGTTAAGCCATGAGTATGTGTGTTGTATGTTAGCTTGTCAGTATGTGTGTGTTGTATGTTAGTTTGGTGTGAGTATGTGTGTGTGTTGCATGTTAGTTGTGAGTATGTGTGTGTTGTATGTTATTGGTCAGTATGTGTGTGTTTGTATGTTAGAAGGTGAGTATGTGTGTTGTATGTTAGCTGGTCAGTATGTGTGTGTGTTGCAGTTAGCTGGTCGCATGTGTGTGTTGTATGTCAGTCAAGATGTGTGTTGGTATGTTAGTTGGTCAGCATGTGTGTGTCAGGCGTTAGTTGTGAGCATGTGTGTCGTTGCATGTTAGCCAGAGTATGTGGGTTGTATGTTAGTTGGTGAGATGTGCAGCAGTAGTTGTTGCCAGTATGTGTGTGTTGTATGTTAGTTGTCAGCATGTGTGTGTATGTTAGTTGCCAGATGTGTGTGTGTATGTTATTGTCAGTATGTGTGTGTTGTATGTTAGTTGTGAGTATGTGTGTGTTGTATACAGAGTATGTGTGTTGTATGTTAGCTAGAGTATGTGTGTGTTGTATGTTAGTTGTCAGTATGTGTGTGTTGTATGTTAGTTGTCAGTATGTGTGTGTTGTATGTTAGTCAGAGTATGTGTGTGTGTTGTATGTTAGTTGTGCATGTGTGTGTTGCATGTTAGTCAGAGTATGTGTGTGCTTGCATGGTTAGCCAGAGTATGTGTGTGTGTTGTATGTTAGTTGTCAGCATGTGTGGTTGTATGTTACAGTATGTGTGTGTTGCATGTTGTATGTCAGTATGTGTGTGTTGTATGTTAGTTGTGAGCATGTGTGTGTTGTGTATAGTATGCATGTGTGCTGGGTATGTTATTGCTGAGTATGTGTAAGCTGTGTGTTATTGTCAGTATGTGTGTGTGTTGTATGTTAGTTGTGAGTATGTGTGGTTGTATGTTAGTTGTCAGTATGTGTGTGTTGTATGTTAGTTGTCAGCATGTGTGTGCGTTGTATGTTAGTTGTCATGTGTAGCGTTAGCTGTCAGTATGTGTGTGTTGTATGTTAGCCAGAGTATGTGTGTGTTGTATGTTATTGGGTCAAGATGTGTGTTGGTATGTTAGTTGTCAGTATGTGTGTTGGTATGTTAGTTTGTCAGTATGTGTGTTGTATGTTAGTTGGTCATATGTGTGTTGTGTTTAGTTGGTGAGCATGTGTGTGGTGTATGTTAGTTCAGAGTATGTGTGCCAGCGTTACTGGTCAGTGTGTATGTTAGCTGTGAGTATGTGTGACAGGTTATTGCCTGCATGTGTGTGTTGTATGTTAGCAGAGTATGTGTGTGTTGTGCATGTTAGTTGTGAGTATGTGTGTGTTGTATGTTACAGAGTATGTGTGTGTGTTGTATGTTAGTTGCCAGTATGTGTGTGTTGGTATGTTAGTTGTGAGTATGTGTGTGTTGTATGTTAGTTGTCAGTATGTGTGTGTTGTATGTTAGCTTGTCAGTATGTGTGTGTTGTATGTTAGCCAGGAGTATGTGTGTTGTATGTTAGCTGTCAGTATGTGTGTGTGTTGGTATGTTAGCTGTCAGTATGTGTGTGTTGTATGTTAGTCAGAGTATGTGTGTGTTTGTATGTTAGTGGTCAGCATGTGTGTGTTGGTATGTTAGTCAGAGTATGTGTGTGTTGTATGTTAGTTGGTCAGTATGTGTGTCAGAAGCAGTTATTGTCAGTATGTGTGTACAGATGTTAGTCTGGTGTGATGTGTGTGTTGTATGTTAGTCGCATGTGTGTGTTGTATGTTAGTCAGTATGTGTGCGTTGTATGTTACAGAGTATGTGTGCGTTGTGTGTTATTGTGAGCATGTGTGTGTTTTTCAGCGTTACTGTCAGTATGTGTAGTTGTATGTTAAGCCAGAGCATGTGTGTGTTGTATGTTGTTGTATATGTGTGTGTGTAGTATGTTAGCTGGGTCTGCATGTGTGTGCTGCTAGTTGTCAGTATGTGTGTGTGTAGGCAAGCTAGCTGCATGTGTGTGTTGTATGTTAGTTTGTCAGTATGTGTGTGTTGTATGTTAAGCTAGAGTATGTGTGTGTTGTATGTTAGCTGGTCAGTATGTGTGTGTTGTATGTTAGTTGTGAGGCGTGTAAGTTGTATGTTAGTTGTCAGTATGTGCACAGATGTTAGTCAGAGCATGTGGTAAGCAGGCGTTAGCTGTCAGTATGTGTGTGTTGTATGTTAGTTGGTCAGTATGTGTGTTGTATGTTAGCTGGTCAGCATGTGTGTGCTGGTATGTTATTGCTGGGCATGTGTGTGTTGTATGTTAGGCTGGCTCAGCATGTGCGTGTTGTATGTTATCAGAGTATGCGTGTTGCATGTTAGCTGGTGAGCATGTGTGTGTTGCATGTTAGTTGTCGCATGTGTGTGGTTGCATGTTAGTTGTGAGTATGTGTGTGTTGCATTAGCTGGTCAGCATGTGTGTGCTGGTATGTTAGGCTGCCAGCATGTGTGTGTTGTATGTTAGCTGGTCAGTATGTGTGTGCAGGCGTTAGCTGTCGGGCATGTGTGTGCCAGGCGTTATGGCTTCAGTATGTGTGTGCCAGATGTTAGTTGTGAGTATGTGCGTGCTTGTATGTTAGTTGGCAGCATGTGTGTGTTGTGGTTAGCTGTGAGTATGTGTGCTGGTAGGCGTTAGCTTGGTCAGTATGTGTGTGTTGTATGTTAGTTGCTCAGCATGTGTGTAGCAAGGTTAGGCTGAGCATGTGTGTGTTGTATGTTAGTTGGTCGCATGTGTGTTGTACGTTAGCTATCGCATGTGTGGGTAGGTATGTTAGCTGTCGAGCATGTGTAAGTGTCAGTTGGTTTGGAGCATGTGTGTGTTGTATGTTATTGTCGGGCAAGGTGTGTGTTGTATGTTGGGGTTGTCAGTATGTGTGTGTTGTATGTTGGTAGCAGTATGTGTGTGTTGGTATGTTAGTTGTGAGTATGTGTGTATGTGTTATTGGTCAGCATGTGTGTTGTATGTTAGTTGTCAGTATGTGTGGTTGTATGTTAGCTGGTCAGTATGTGTGTGTTGTATGTTAGGTGAGTATGTGTGTTGTATGTTATTGTGAGCATGTGTGTGTTGTATGTTAGCTTGTCAGTATGTGTGTAGCAGGCGTTAGTTGGCTCAGCATGTGTGCTGTATGTTATTGTATGCAGTAAGCTTGTATGTTAGCTATCAGCATGTGTGTGACAGGCGTTAGCCTGGTCTGGGCATGTGTGTGTTGTATGTTAGCCAACGCATGTGTGTGTTGTATGTTAGTCAGCATGTGTGTTGTGCGTTAGGCTGTGAGCATGTGTGTTGTATGTTAGCTGGTCAGTATGTGTGTGTTGCATGTTAGTTTGTCAGCATGTGTGTGTTGTATGTTGTGGTGTTGTATGTTAGCTGTCGCATGTGTGTAGAAGCTGTTATTGTGAGTATGTGTGTGCTGGTATGTTAGCTGGCATGTGTGTGTGTTGGTATGTTAGTTGTCAGTATGTGTGTGTGTTGTCATGTAGTCAGAGTATGTGTGTGTTGCATGGTTAGTTGTCAGTATGTGTGTGTGTTGTATGTTAAAGGTGAGTGTGTGTGTTGTATGTTAGTTGTCAGTATGTGTGTGTGTTGTATGTTAACAGAGTATGTGTCAGGCGAATGTGAGTATGTGTGTGTTGTATGTTAGGTTGTGAGTATGTGTGTTTGTATGTCAGTTGTGAGTATGTGTGGGTGTATGTTAGGCTGTCAGCATGTGTGTTGTTGGGTTAGTTGTGAGTATGTGTAAGCAGGCGTTAGTTGGGTCAGTATGTGTGCTAGCAGGCGTTAGCTGGTCAGTATGTGTGTGTTGTATGTTAGCTGGTCAGCATGTGTGTACAGGCGTTATTGTGGCATGTGTGTGCTGGTGGCGTTAGGGTGCAGGCATGTGTGTGTTGTATGTCAGCAGCATGTGAAGGGTTGCTGAGCATGTGCGTGTTGTGCTGGCTGCCAGCATGTGTGTGTTGTATGTTAGTTGGTCGGGCATGTGTGCTGTATGTTATTAGTCAGTATGTGTGCAGTATGTTAGCTGTCAGATAGCTGTCAGGCGTTAGGCTATTCAGTATGTGTGTGTGTTGCGTGTTAGCTGCCAGTATGTGTAAGTTGTATGTTAGTTGTCAGTATGTGTGTGTTGTATGTTAGTTGTCAGAACAGAGTAGTGTGTGTTGTATGTTAGCTGTCGAGTATGTGTGTTGTATGTTAGCTTGGTCAAATGTGTGTGTTGTATGTTAGCTAGTCAGTATGTGTGTTGGTATGTTAGTTTGTCAGCATGTGTGTACAGTATGTTACAGAGTATGTGTGTGTTGATGTTATTGGTCAGTATGTGTGTGTTGTATGTTAGTCAGTATGTGTGTGTTGTCGTTAGTTGTGAGTATGTGTGTGTTGTATGTTAGCTGAGTATGTGTGTGTTGTATGTTAGCCAGAGTATGTGTGTGTTGTATGTTAGGTTGTGAGTATGTGTGTGTTGTATGTTAGGTGTGCATGTGTGTGTGTTGTATGTTAGTTGTCAGTATGTGTGTTTGTATGTTAGTTGTCAGTATGTGTGTGTGTTGTATGGTTGTCAGTATGTGTGTGTTGTATGTTAGTTGTCAGTATGTGTGTGTTGTATGTTAGTTGGTCAGTGTGTGTGTTGTATGTTAGGTCAGTATGTGTGTGTTGTATGTTAGTTGTGAGTATGTGTGTGTTGTATGTTAGGCTGTCAGTAGTGTGTGTGTGTGTTGTATGTTAGTTGTCAGGCGTGTGTGTTGTATGTTAGTTGTCATATGTGTGTGTGTGTTGTGTTAGCTGTGAGCATGTGTGTTGTGGGCGTTGAAGGTCGGCTAACACGCCGCAACTGAACGTAGCTAATACCGAT
>NW_024754794.1:0-20000 GCF_018991925.1 Homarus americanus
GAGGCCCCTCATAACACCATCTGTGAGGGAATTACTACACCACGTGAGGCCCCTCATAACACCATCTGTGAGGGAATTACTACACCACGTGAGGTCCCTCATAACACCATCTGTGAGGGAATTAGTACACCACGTCAAGTCCCTCATCACACCATCTGTGAGGGAATTACTACACCGCGTGAGGTCCCTCATAACACCATCTGTGAGGTAATTACTACACCACGTGAGGTCCCTCATAACACCATCTGTGAGGTAATTACTACACCACGTGAGGTCCCTCATAACACCATCTGTGAGGTAATTACTACACCACGTGAGGTCCCTTATAACACCATCTGTGAGGGAATTACTACACCACGTGAGGTCCCTCATAACATCATCTGTGAGGGAATTACTACACCACGTGAGTTCCTCCTAACACCATCTGGGAGGGAGTAACACACACACACTACTGTTACTACTACTACTACTACTACTACACACACACACACACACACACAGCATCATGTTGGGTAGATTATACAGTATTATAACTTTTTTGTGTTCTTGCTTCACCTCTTAGCAACAACAATAAACAACAACAAAAATAATAACAAAATGATTCAAGTGCTTGTTTTATTGTTCCACTATGTATGTATGTATGTATGTATGTATGTATGTATGTATGTATGTATGTATGTATGTATTGTCAGTTATGAACTTGTATGAGGAATTTACTTATTATCAAAACACAGTGGACAATGTCGTAGTTTGGGCAAATGTGTTAAAGTGGGTTTATTTCTAAGTTCAATCTAACCTAACCTTAGGTAATGAGAAACACATGCAGCTGAAGCGTTGTTAGAAGCCTGCATCAACTTAACCTATTGACCTCACACAACCCACCGGCATATTAAACAGAAAGAACTTACTTTGATATGGTGAGAAAACAAAATATTTTGTGGTGGTGAGAGAAGTCGTTTGGACCAAGCGGCTCGTAAACAAACATTCAGTGGACAAACTCAGGCTGGGTCGGGCTGGGTCGGGCCGCACTACCGTTTTATAGCCGCGAAGAACGAAGTTGTGCAGCTAGTGCGGGCTACCAAATGGATATCATACCCGAACTCAGCGATTAATAAATTACGCGGCTGCGGTTATGTCGTCAATATTAACCTAATAATTTGTGAAACATCTAAACTTGAAGAATATAAAGATGCACATAATGATAAGTCTATTTGGGTTTGTAAAGAATCATCGACAACATTCAGTGGAGAGGTTTATAAATAGTTGCCCCTGTATAAATCTTTTTCTGTAATTATTATTAACAAAAAATTGTATTTTTATGGTAAACTAAAGAATAAACAGCAACCCTACATGACTGCGAACTACAACGAAATATTTTGACTGCTGTGCAATTCCGGCATTGGAACATTGAGATTAATACAGAAACAATGACAAATTAAGTCAAGTTGACGAAAAATAACCCAAGAGAGACATAAATTTAATGTCCAAATTACCTACTCTCCTAAACTATGACATATCAGCAAAAATATAAATACTTTCTTACCTTTCGAAAACTTAAATAAAAGTTCACTAGGAATAAGTTTTGAGTAAAATCACTTTGTTTGTTTTTTCGCCCAGATTCTACCTAGATGACGTAGAGGCAAATCCGCCATGTTTGTTTTCGTGAGAGGAAGCTGATCACAGGATGTTTTTAAAGTTTTGAAATGAAGATTGCTATAATATTTTTTGGCTAGGCTAAGTTGGGTTAAGTTAAGTAAAATATTAGGCATATTTTCGGATTATACGTGGAATTCCGCTATAAGTAGGCCCGACCAGTTTTTGTCTCCTATACAAGTCCGATCGACGGATTTTCTTTCACGTAAGTTCAAATCAAATCTGCCTTCACGCCATGAATGTACCGCATCTCTCAAGTCAAAACCGATACTACATACAAGTCCAACTTACGTCCATTCTGAGGCGTTGGGTGTTATCTCCGTCGACAATCACAAGACCGAAACAAGTCCAACCTGAAGCCTAGGGCGTCATAACCATCCTCCCGCCTCACAAGTCCAAATAAAACTGAGTGTGACGGTGACGGGCAGTTGTTGACACTAGCCTGTCCCTGGACCAATCATAGGTGACCGTCTAGCACTAACTACCCAACGAGGCTGTTTGACCATACTACCTCGTTTAGTTAAGATGATACGAGAGGAACACCCAGGTGACATCTTTAAGTTCGTAGGTTTATTGTTTTACTCTTTAAAGCTTCACCTAACCTAACCTAACCTAACCAGTGTTAATGTGACGTCAGGTCTACATGACTGACACGCTGGGCTGACAGGTAAACTATCAATAGGTAAAAGGTTGAAAACAAACACAAGACAAACAATAAACAGACAATTAGATAAATCACAAAATAAGTAAGAAGGTATGGCTTGAGAATTTCTTTATTTTGTGTACAGTTAGGGAAGGGGGGCAGACAGGTCAACTGCTGTGGTCTGGGTCATCCTAGGTCAACCAGGGTATGGTAGTAACTTCAGCTGTCCAGGGTCAAGACAAGGTTAGCGTATCGTACGAGTGAGTGAGGTGAGACATCATCGGACTCGCATCATGAAGGGTTTACTCCAGAGGCTCCGGGATCCTGCCAAACTCCTCGTTCACGACGTCGTACAGCGTCGGTGCCTGGTCGCAGGGGAAAGCGTCTTCTCTGAATTTACAGGTGGCGGTATCCTGGCTGAGGATGGTCTGGTTGCCACAGGTGAAGGTGTACTGCAGTGTGATAACCACCGTCCCACTGGCATCGGCGACGGGGAGACACACGTGGAAAATTTCACAGTTGTTGTCGACGTCGGCGTAGTAACCGTAGGAGCGGCCCTCACAGGTGAAGGAGGTGTCGAGGGGCGAGCTGAGCGACAACTCATAGTCGATGGGCAACTCCCAGGCGAACTTGGCGAGAGTCAATGTTGCCAAGGCCATGACGAGGATGACTGTTGCGGCGCGGTACATGATGGAGAAGGAGGACCTGGTGGAAGCGCTGCAGGATACCAGGAAGGATTCTGTAGAAGGATTTGGTATTATTAATATCTAAGTAATATATATTTTAAACCACTACACCCTCCCTCTCCTACACCACCCCACAAGTACCTCTATCATCCATGAGGTCAGATGTGTACAAAGTGTTAAGGAAATTATGTATCCAGATAATAAGCTAAGCCCTGGATGTTTGGGTTAACGTGTGGTGACTATACTAACATATACTAATTAACACCTGAAGAATGATGTTATTTGTGTGTTGTTATTTCATACCTGGATTATTATTATCATTCCTTTTCTTCATATTATTAGTACATTATCAGACATTATAATATTGTCATTATATCGTCCTAAGTAAGACAATAGCCACAAAAAAAAAAAAAATAATAATAATAAGTAAGAACAAGAAGAACCAATAATTTTTCACAAGAACAAAAAATAACGAAAAATAACAAGAGAAGCAACAAGAACTATAAACAAAGATAACAATAAATAATAACAACAACAATAACAACAGCTACAATAACAACTACAGAAGCAACAAATACAACAACAACAACAAGAAATACAACAATAACACCACCACCACAGACAACAAAAACAACTACAACAATAACAACAAAAACAAACAACTCCAGGGTTGAATTTTGTTTGTAAATATAAACAGAGGTTAAAAAGTACTCGTAGTTTTCCCTGTGTTTACATAATGTCCAGGTGACGTCACTTCCTAACATTAAATCTATGAACTTGATATGGCAATACTCTTGTTTACCTCTTGAGTTGCCAATACGATTTTTTTTCTAAGATTAACCAATGAGAATGTGAGTTAGGTGATCAGCTGTTGTTTGCTATTTAAATCAACATAAGATACTTTTTTGTGATTGGTTTGCCTTATTGTTTGTTTATGTGTGTTTGTATTTTGAACATACGATTTACTGGAGTATCACCTGTTTGCTATTAAGGTTCAAGGCTCAGATATGTTCACTACTCACCTATAACAACAGGACTTTAACCGACGTAAACACTAAAGTTACCATGTATTAAATTTTTTTTTATTATTGGCGGGAAATAAAATCATCGATAATTAAAGAAGAATTATACTTAGAAATTAGTTAATATCACTACGAAAAAGTTAAAGTCTTGTCTCCCTAAAGAAAATCACTCACGCACGATAAAATTCCACCAGACAAGTCAATAAAGGCAGAAATAAGATAAAACTGAATAAATTTGTTCAAAACTTCAACAAAAATCACTATCGTTCATTGGTTAGTTTAGGTTACGTTAGGTTACGTTAGGTTACGTTAGGTTCACGTCGACTTCACATAACACTTTGGGGCTTCAGAAACAGACGCAGGTAATATGTATTCTATTTCCACATTTATCACTAATTTCAAGCTTCTTCTTCTTCTTCTTCTTCTTCTTCTTCTTCTTCTTCTTCTTCTTCTTCTTCTTCTTCTTCTTCTTCGTCTTCTTTGCACGTCCACTAGAACAGGTGATGGGAACAGATGAAATAGGTGGGACAGGTGAAGGGGAAATGGAACAGGCGAAGAATAGGTGGGACAGCACAGGGAAATGGGGAAGGAAATGGGAGGAAGAAATAGAAGGGACGGGAGGAAGGGATTGGGAGGGAAGGAAGGGACGAGGAGGAACCAGAGGGGGAACGAGAGGAGAAGAAAGGTGGAAAAGATGGAAGAGGACGGAATAAATAAAGAAAAGCAAAAGGAATGGACGTGTGAGACGGGAGGACATGAGAGAATCAGAAGGGAATAGACTGGAGGAAACGGGAGGGAGAAACGGGGAGAATAGACGGAGCACATACAGTATAAGTATTCACCTTACGAAGGGAGAGCACAGAGTAGCAACAAACGGGGGGTGTTCCTGGACTTAAATACCTCCCTCTTCACCCGTCACACCCCCAATCCCTTCCTCACCTTCCTCCTCCCTTCCCTCACAGTGGTCAATCCTGTCGTGGGTGTCCAAGACGTCATGCAGGATGGGGGGGGGTAAGGGGGGGGTGTTGATCCTGTAAGCCCCCTCCCCCCCGTGTCTTAGAGTGGGTAAGGCAGCTGTCGATCCG
Source organism: Homarus americanus (assembly GCF_018991925.1). NCBI lineage: Eukaryota > Metazoa > Arthropoda > Malacostraca > Decapoda > Nephropidae > Homarus > Homarus americanus. The sequence goes on from NW_024754794.1 coordinate 5,090, forward strand.
TTGCTTCAAGGTCCACTGGTGTCGTCTTCTCTTGCCAATCTCCCTGTCTCTCTCTTTCTCTCGTTTGGTCATCAGTAATATTAACACCAGTAACGGTAGGAACAAATAATAACAAGAATAGCAACAACAACAAAAGCCATTAACAAAAGCCACAGCAACAAAAGCCACTAACAGCAGCAGGGTTAGCAACAGCGACACAAATCACCCACAGGACCTTTGACTGCCGCACGTAAGATACCCAAAACAAGACGCTGTATATATCCATCTATTTTATTCTACTAACTCTGTATATTTAACTCAATGTCCTAAATAACTCCAAAGTTTCATCAGGTTTTATGTTGTTTAATATTTATCTAACTGTAAGTCTTCATACTGGAGAATTTTTTTATTCAATATATATAATAAAACACGGAATCATCTTTGCTTTTCTCCTGTTAGCGAGGATGTGAAGGCCAGCCTCTTCACCAGACCTGGCCAAGAGGTCAAGAGGTCAGAGGACAAGGAGGATGAGCCTTCTCTGACCTCATCTAACACCTGAAACGAAGTAAAATTAAATAACGAAATTAGAAGGATAAATAAATGATAAACAAAAGACATGAAGGAAAATAAGATAGGAAACATGAACCAGCCTTGAGGAACACCACCACAAGTTTGTTTATATATATGATCAGCTGTTTCGTGCATGTCATATTTAACACCTTTAAGGACGACAACCACGAAGGAAAAACATAGGATTATCACCTCTTACAGTGTTGTAGATTTGATGACGCAATTATCCCTCACGGTCGATAAACACGGTAAAATAAAACACCACAAGCGATGAGTTTAGTGTTTAGCCAAGGGTCAAGTAAGGCCTCCCTGCGTTGAATATTAAAAACAATGACTTAAGATGCGGTACTTTCAGTTGCCTCACACACACACACACACACAAGACCAACATCATTTACGACTATTTGAGAGTTTTACAAAGTCCCACATGATGTTTTAAAGTCCCACATGATGTTTCAAAGTCCCACACGATGTTTTAAAGTCCCACACGGTGTTTTAAAGTCCGGTAAAGTCCAACCAAATGAAAAAGACTTGAGTAGTAAACCCATTAATATATTAATTATTACAGTATACCTACTATTATACCTGTAGGGAGTATGTATACCTGTAGGGAGTATGTATACCTGTAGGGAGTATGTATACCTGTAGGGAGTATGTATACCTGTAGGGAGTATGTATACCTGTAGGGAGTATGTATACCTGTAGGGAGTATGTATACCTGTAGGGAGTATGTATACCTGTAGGGAGTATGTATACCTGTATGGAGTATGTATACATATAGGGAGTATGTATATGTGTAGGGAGTATGTATACGTGTAGGGAGTATGTATACCTGCAGGGAGTATGTATACCTGTAGGAAGTAGGTATACGTGTAGGGAGTATGTGTACCTGTAAGGAGTATGTATACCTGTAGGTAGTATGAATACGTGTAGGGAGTATGTATACCTGTAGGGAGGGAATATGTATACATATAGGGAGTATGTATACATGTAGAGAGTATGTATAACTGTAGGGAGTATGTATACGTGTAGGGAGTATGTATACATATAGGGAGTATGTATACGTGTAGGGAGTATGCATACATTTAGGGAGTATGTCTACATGTAGGGAGTATGTATACGTAGAGGGAGTATGGGTGTACGTGTAGTGAGTATGTATACATTTAGGGAGTATGTATACGTGTAGGGAGTATGTATACATTTAGGGAGTATGTGTACATGTAGGGAGTATGTATACCTGTAGGGAGTATGTATACGTATAGGGATTATGTGTACATGTGGAGAGTATGTATGCGTATAGGGAGTATGTATACGTGTAGGGAGTATGTATACATTTAGGGAGTATGTGTACGTGTAGAGAGTATGTATACCTGTAGGGAGTATGTATAAGTATAAGGAGTATGTATACGTGTAAGCAGTATGTATACGTGTAAGGAGTATGCATACATGTAGGGAGTATGTATACATATAGGGAGTATGTATACATGTAGGGAGTATGTATACGTATAGGGAATATGTGTACCTGTAAGGAGTATGCATACATGTAGAGAGTATGTATATGTATAGGGAGTATGAATACGTATAGGGAGTATGTATATTTGCAGGGAGTATGTATGCGTGTAGGGAGTATGCATACATGTAGGGAGTATGTGTACGTGTAGGGAGTATGTATACCTGTAGGGAGTATGTATACGTATAAGGAGTATGTATACCTGTAGGGAGTATGTATACGTATAAGGAGTATGTATACGTGTAAGCAGTATACAATACACACACACACAGTTATAAACCTTCGGCCTTCAGAATCTTGATGAGACCTGTGTTGTTGTCTCTCTCTCTCTCTCTCTCTCTCACTCTCTCTCTTTCTTTCTTTCTTTTTATATTTTTATGCCTCTTTTACAACTACTACCGCCACCACCATCATCACACAACACAACACAACACAACACAACACCACCCTCACACAACACAACACAACACAACACAACACCACCCTCACACAACACAACACCACCCTCACACAACACAACACCACCCTCACACAACACAACACCACCCTACACAACACAACACAACACAACACAACACAACACAACACCACCCTCACACAACACAACACCACCCTCACACAACACAACACAACACAACACAACACAACACAACACCACCCTACACAACACAACACAACACAACACAACACAACACAACACAACACCACCCCACACAACACAACACAACACAACACAACACCACACACAACACAACACAACACAACACCACCCTCACACAACACAACACCACCTCACACAACACAACACAACACAACACAACACCACCCTCAACACAACACAACACCAACACAACACAACACCACCCCACACAACACAACACAACACAACACCACCCTCAACACAACACAACACCACAACACAACACAACACAACACAACACCACCCTCACACAACACAACACAACACAACACAACACAACACAACACAACACCACCTCACACAACACAACACAACACACACACCACCACACAACACCACACAACACCACCCACACACACAACACCACCTCACACAACACAACACAACACAACACAACACAACACCACCTCACACAACACAACACAACACAACACAACACAACACAACACCACACAACACAACACAACACAAGGAACGTCATTGCTTCTTCACGTCTCGGTTGACATTTTACAGGTGATGTTGAGAACTGAGACATAAATCAATACAAGTAAAAACTGGTCCGATAAGTTGGTTCACCTGAGTCTTTCCTGAAATTGTGCTGCAGGTGAGAGAGAGAGAGAGAGAGAGAGAGAGAGAGAGAGAGAGAGAGAGAGAGAGAGAGAGAGAGAGAGAGAGAGAGAGAGAGAGATTAATTTTGACCCTTCCTATGGCGATTCCCTCCCTCCCTCCCCCTCTCCTTCCCTCTCTCCCTACCTCCCCCTCTCCCCCTACCTCCACCCCCTCACTCCCTCCCCTCTCCTGCCAGTTTGCTTCACCTCTCCCAGCCCCTCACCAGCACGTACTAACTTAACCTGTTTGACATTGAATTTTATCCTAATCTTATTTTCTCAGAACTGAAATCCATTAAAAAAACAATTCTTAATAATAATTACACGATGCTTGACAAAGCTTGGAGTACAGTTTTCCTATTCTGAGTAATTCAGTCAGGTCTTGACACTGGTATCACTTCTCACTGCCACGCAGGACAGAGGTTCATACACAAAGAAATACATCATATTCATTAACAGCTCTCTCTCTCTCTCTCTCTCTCTCTCTCTCTCTCTCTCTCTCTCTCTCTCTCTGTTTACTGCCATGCAGGACAGAGGTTCGTACACAAAGAAAATGCATCATATTCATTAGTAGTATATATATGTTAGAGTCATGTGGGTAATGTCACTGTTCACTGCCATGCAGGACAGAGGTTCGTACACAAAGAAATGCATCATATTCATTAGTAGTATATATATGTTAGAGTCATGTGGGTGATGTCACTGTTCGCTGCCATGCAGGACAGTGGTTCATATACATTGGACGTCATATTCTAATTGAAGACTAATCAGTGTGGGCTAGCAAATTTGGGTTAAACAGCAAGAATGTCCCCAAGCACACCTGATTCAATATAGTGATTACAAAGTTCATGATACAATAAGCCAGGTGGCCTGAAGTCTTTGACAGTGTCACATTCAATAATATAGTGTTCAAGTGTATGGTTTAAAGGTTTATCACAAAGTTTACATGCTGAGTGTTCCGGTATGGGTACAGCGTTACAAACTTGCCAGATGTGTCTGTATCCTAGCCTAATTCTGGCCACGACTACATCACATTGTCTGGTTCTGTCCTTGTGCTGGCCATACCGGTACCTCTCGTCATAAAATTTGTCATATTTATTAATGCTACAACTGCCAGGTCTCTCTGCATTTCTCAGTTCTTCTAGATCAGAGTTCATGATTCTGACTTGAATGTTTTTAAGTACAGCATTGGACAGGCCAAGGTCACTGTCAACATTTTCTTTCTTACATGTCTCATCAGCCAGTCTATCAGCATGGTCATGATACAATTCCAACATGGGACGGAATCCACAAAAATTCGATACGACAGTTGTTCTCATTGGCAGTTATCACATTTCGTTTGATATCACATACAACTTTAGACATAGAGCCTGACGGGATGTTCAATGATTTCAAAGCACTTTGAGAATCACAGAATATCACCCCACCTCCATTTTCTTTAAGGTAGTCTGTGGCTAAGTAGATTCCAGTTAGTTCAGTTTGTGTTGTGCTGGCCCAGTTGTTCAGCCTTTGTTTGTTTGACACTATCATCTCTTTTTTTTTTTATATTACAATTGCACAGCCTGTTCTACCTGTGTTTGTCTGCACAGAACCGTCAGTAAAAGCATAACATTCACTTGATTTAATACTCTATGTGTCTGTTAATAGTTTCTAGTGTGACACATCTCACCACATCGGTGTTTAACATTTGCTTACTACCAACAGGAGAGTAATTAATAGGAACTGATATATCCAGCCAAGGAGGAATGGCATTAATAGGTTCGTCTGGGGTGATTGGGACATTCAGTTTCAAGAGATCTGCAACACTTTTATGAAGCCACGCCCCAAAGAGAGTCTTTTGTGGAAGGTTAGCGAATGGTCGGAATTACTTAGATAGAACATCAACTCAGTTTGAGCTGTAGTTTGGGGACCATTGTTCTTCAAAACTTTGACACAAAACATGGTATTAAGGAGAGCTATCCTCTCAGATAGGGAGGCCAAAAATTTTATTAATAATTAGAGGAAATTTATATTAGTTTATTCAGAAAGTTTGACCATATGCATCCTACATATACATAGAACTGTGTATATTATATAAACTTATGAGGCGTTATATTCACCAGATTTTCTCATATACATTCTAAAAATTTCCCGAATGTTTGTATAAATTGTGATTGAAAACCTCCATAGATATCGATGAACAAAGACAAATTCATATGAGGTAGCAACCAAAACAATAAGACGATGGTTATATGGCATTTTTATTTCATCATAACATAACACGTTAGACATATTGTAACCATAACAGCAATATTAATTACCTCCTAGAATAACAATAACAAAAGGTAAGCTGAATAATATGTGTTTCAGTGTCTGTTTGTCTGTCGTGTGTGTGTGTATATGTCTCGTGTGTGTTTATGTCTCGTGTGTGTGTTTATGTCTCGTGTGTGTGTTTATGTCTCGTGTGTGTGTTTACTTCTCCTTCATACCCCAAAAGTACATCCCAGGTATCAAAAAATCCACAGGTAATCCCTAGGTATTCTTCCATTAACACCCGTCTCCCCCATTAGGCTACCAGAAACTCCTAGTCGTCCTCCAGGGGCTACACAGGGATCCTTCAGGTAAGTTTACTCTCACAGATGAAGGCAGGAGCTGTTGAATGCTCAGGGTAATCCAACAGGTAACGACGACCGTGGATTTCATCGACAGGAACAAACATCACGTAACGAGTGCCTGGGGTCTTGGATGGATAGCTTGGAGACCACCTGTGAGGGAGAGAGAATGTTAAAAAAAAAGTGTGGTAGAATTAACATTGATTCGTAAGAATAATACTCCCACAGTCCCCCACACACTCATACAGTTCCCCACACACTCTCACAGTCCTCACACACTCCCACAGTCCCCACACACTCCCACAGTCCCCCCACACACTCCCACAGCTACTCACAGGTTTGATTTGGGGCTGATGACGGTGTTGTCACCCCACTTCCAAACGCTGGAAGTCCCAAGCCGGGCCCCTCCCAGCCAATAGATGTAATCGGCTTTGGTCTCGGCTGTAAGGAGGAGCATATATTATTACTCTGACTATTAGTACTTATGATGCTACTACTACTACTACAACAATTACTATTACTACTACTACTCTAATACCAATAACAACATGAAACATATACCTGGATGTGAGGAGTCCAACAAACCCGAGACATATTCCAGCTTCTCAGGGCGATCCAGGATAGCTAAGGAACCCCCAAGTGTCTTACAGTCGTGTTGGGCCTCAGACCAGTCCACGATCTTGCCGGTACCGTCCAGTTTGTAGGAGATGACGATGTGGAGACAGTACCGATTGAGGTAAGGCACGAAGGGCGACCTGCAACCTGTGTTAATGAAGGTCCCAGAGGTGATACAGTGGTGTTGCGACCTGGATTACATATTATTGTACCTTAAGATATATACAGGTAGGTATTTCAGTATAATTTCACGAGATGGTTAAATTATCTAGGTTAGGTTAGGTTAGGAGGTGGTCTTGGTTAGTGGGACGTGTTAGGTGGTTCAGAGAGAGAGAGAGAGAGAGAGAGAGAGAGAGAGAGAGAGAGAGAGAGAGAGAGAGAGAGAGAGAGAGAGAGAGAGAGAAAGGACTACACAAACAAGAAGATGATTTACTTACCTCCCGTAGCCAGCGAGGTAGGCAGACCCACCGCTACCAACAGTAGTACGAGACGTAGAGGTACCATCGTCACTCTTTCTTCACTTCCAGATGTCAACAGGGCTCTCTCCACCACCACACTGACCACCACACACGCCCTCTACGTCTTATATACTCCACCTGGAACATTTTTCTTCACCTCAGAGCTTCAGTTCATCGTACACCTTCATGTATACCGTTCGTCTTGACTTTCATTTGTTTTCATCGATATTTGTTTACAGGTGATCGTACAGGTTGAGAAAAGTGTCGTATCGTAGAGGGGTTATAGGGATACTTTCTTTGGTAGAATTTGATGTGATTGATCGTCGTTGGTTCGTGTTGGCGGGGTCAAGTTTAAGAGAAACTTTCGTAAAGGGAAGAAAAAAGATCAGAGCGATTTCATGTTCTTGTGGAGGCAGGGATGGAGGGAGAGGGAGGGATAGAGGGAGAGGGAGGGATAGAGGGAGAGGAGCTTCAGTTCATCGTACACCTTCATGTATACCGTTCGTCTTGACTTTCATTTGTTTTCATCGATATTTGTTTACAGGTGATCGTACAGGTTGAGAAAAGTGTCGTATCGTAGAGGGGTTATAGGGATACTTTCTTTGGTAGAATTTGATGTGATTGATCGTCGTTGGTTCGTGTTGGCGGGGTCAAGTTTAAGAGAAACTTTCGTAATATTAAAAAAAAGAAAAAGAAAAAAAAATCAGAGCGATTTCCTTGTGGAGGCTGATAGAGGGAGAGGAAGGGATAGAGGGAGGGACGGAGGGAGGGAGGACAGCACATGGTCGTCCTCTGTGTCACCATTGGGTAATACCAGACTAGAATTTTCGGATCACCTGAAGAATCATCGCCCCAGCTTATTTCACCTGAAGATTAACTACCTTACTGCTAACTTAACCTAACCTAAACCTATTCTATCCCAACCTAAACCCAACCTAACATATCCTAACCTAACCTCCTCCTCCCAAAATAGTTTTAGGGTGGTTTAATCTTTAGGTAAAATAAGCTGGGGCGATGATTCTTCAGGTGATCCGAATTTTCTTAGATGATGAAATAAAAGAACATAAGTAAGTGAATAAATGAATATACAGAAGAGAGAGAGAGAGGAGAGAGAGAGAGAGAGAGAGAGAGAGAGAGAGAGAGAGAGAGAGAGAGAGAGAGAGAGACTTACAAGATTATTTCTCCCACCTATGAGAGATACAGAAGAGACACTGCTTTATTCTCTCTATCAAGCTCACCCCAGAGAGATCACCATGGCAACTAATTAACTAAAACACCTGATTTCATTCATTCAGTACCTTTATAAATACCCTTTATTACCTCTATATTAATGCTCTATTTAATCACTGGCAAGGTCAAAGGTCAATCACCCCATGACATGTAATCTTAAGGTGTTGTCATAGGTCCGTTACACCTGACCCTACAGTTGAGAAAATAAAAGCTGTCTAGTGCAATGCCAAAAATTTTATTAATAATTAGAGGAAATTTATATTAGTTTATTCAGAAAGTTTGACCATATGCATCCTACATATACATAGAACTGTGTATATTATATAAACTTATGAGGCGTTATATTCACCAGATTTTCTCATATACATTCTAAAAATTTCCCAAATGTTTGTATAAATTGTGATTGAAAACCTCCATAGATATCGTTGAACAAAGACAAATTCATATGAGGTAGCAACCAAAACAATAAGACGATGGTTATATGGCATTTTTATTTCATCATAACATAACACGTTAGACATATTGTAACCATAACAGCAATATTAATTACCTCCTAGAATAACAATAACAAAAGGTAAGCTGAATAATATGTGTTTCAGTGTCTGTTTGTCTGTCGTGTGTGTGTGTATATGTCTCGTGTGTGTTTATGTCTCGTGTGTGTGTTTATGTCTCGTGTGTGTGTTTATGTCTCGTGTGTGTGTTTACTTCTCCTTCATACCCCAAAAGTACATCCCAGGTATCAAAAAATCCACAGGTAATCCCTAGGTATTCTTCCATTAACACCCCGTCTCCCCCATTAGGCTACCAGAAACTCCTAGTCGTCCTCCAGGGGCTACACAGGGATCCTTCAGGTAAGTTTACTCTCACAGATGAAGGCAGGAGCTGTTTGATCCTCAGAGTAATCCACCAGGAAACGACGACCGTGGACCTGATCGACAGGAACTAACATCACGTAACGAGTGCCTGGGGTCTTGGATGGGTTGCTTGGAGACCACCTGTGAGGGAGAGAGAATGTTAAAAAAAAAGTGTGGTAGAATTAACATTGATTCGTAAGATTAATACTCCCACAGTCCCCCACACACTCCCACAGTCCCCCACACACTCCCACAGTCCCCCACACACACCTCCCACAGTCCCCCCACACACTCATACAGTTCCCCACAAACCCCACAGTCCCCCCACACACTCATACAGTTCCCCACACACTCCCACAGCTACTCACAGGTTTGATGTGAGGCTGATGACGGTGTTGTCACCCCACTTCCAGGCGCTGGAAGTCCCATGCCGGACCCCTCCCAGCCAATAGATGTAACCGGCTTTGGTCTCGGCTGTAAGGAGGAGCTTATATTATTACTCTGACTATTAGTACTGCTACTACTACTACTACTACAACAATTACTATTACTACTACTACTCTAATACCAATAACAACAAGAAACATATACCTGGATGTGAGGAGTCCAACAAACCCGAGACATATTCCAGCTTCTCAGGGCGATCCAGGATAGCTAAGGAACCCCCAAGTGTCTTACAGTGGTGTTGGGCCTCAGACCACTTCAAGGGCTTGCCGGTACCGTCCAGTTTGTAGAAGATGACGGTGTGGAGACAGTACTGATTGAGGTAAGGCAGGAAGGGCGACCTGCAACCTGTGTTAATGAAGGTCCCAGAGGTGTTACAGTGGTGTTGCGACCTGGATTACATATTATTATACCTTAAGATATATACAGGTAGGTATTTCAGTTTAATTTCACGAGATGGTTAAATTATCTAGGTTAGGTTAGGTTAGGAGGTGGTCTTGGTTAGTGGGACGTGTTAGGTGGTTCAGAGAGAGAGAGAGAGAGAGAGAGAGAGAGAGAGAGAGAGAAAGGACTACACAAACAAGAAGATGATTTACTTACCTCCCGTAGCCAGCGAGGTAGGCAGACCCACCGCTACCAACAGTAGTACGAGACGTAGAGGTACCATCGTCACTCTTTCTTCACTTCCAGATGTCAACAGGGCTCTCTCCACCACCAGACTGACCACCACACACGCCCTCTACGTCTTATATACTCCACCTGGAACATTTTTTCTTCACCTCAGAGCTTCAGTTCATCGTACACCTTCATGTATACCGTTCGTCTTGACTTTCATTTGTTTTCATCGATATTTGTTTACAGGTGATCGTACAGGTTGAGAAAAGTGTCGTATCGTAGAGGGGTTATAGGGATACTTTTTTGGTAGAATTTGATGTGATTGATCGTCGTTGGTTCGTGTTGGCGGGGTCAAGTTTAAGAGAAATTTCGTAATATTAAAAAAAAAGAAACAAAAAAGAAATCAGAGCCAGTCATGTTCTTGCGTCCTGAGGGCAGGGATGGAGGGAGGGATGGAGGGAGAGGGAGGGATGGAGGGAGAAGGAGGGATGGAGGTAGGGTGAACAGCACATGGTCGCCCTCTGCGTCACCTTTGGGTAATACTAGACTAGAATTTTCTTAGATGATGAAATAAAAGAACATAAGTTGGTGAAGAAATGAATATACAGAGGAGAGAGAGAGAGAGAGAGAGAGAGAGAGAGAGAGAGAGAGAAAGTAGTGGCAATAATAATAATAATAATAATAATAATAATAATAATAATAATAATAATAATAATAATAATAATATATAATAATAATAATAATAATAATAATAATAATAATAATAATAATAATAATAATAATAATAATAATAATAATAATATAATAATAATAATAATAATAATAATAATAATAATAATAATAATAATAATATATAATAATAATAATAATAATAATAATAATAATAATAATAATAATAATAATAATAATAATAATAATAATAATAATAATAATAATAAATAAAGATATAAAGCGGACATATAAAGTTTTTTATATCTCTGTGTGTGAGGTTACGTGGCCCAGGTGAGCTGAGGCGGAACAACAGGTACACTGGTGTTGCCATGAGGGACCTGCCGTGATGTCGAGGGTATTCATACACTATGTGGCATCGTCGTAGTAACTCGCAGTAACTCGCAGTAACTCTCGTCGTAACTCAAAGTAACTCTCGTAGTAACTCTCGCAGTAACTCTCACAGAAATTTGCAGTAACTCGCTCGCTGTCATGTGGTGTTGTGGGACCTCATGGTGACACTTGACCGTTCCTAACGTGGCTTGGATTACTGCCTGTCGTTTCGTCAGTAGTTGTTGGTTGGCAAGGGAGCGTCTCCTAGGTGTTCCCTGGGTCATAACTAGCGGTTGTGTACTGTGTAGTTAATAAACGTGAGCCACGACTCTCAGGTAGGGGGTGAGGGAGGAGGGGGTAAGGGGAGGGGTGAGGGAGGAGGGGGAAAGGGGAGGGGTAGGGAAGTGAGGAGGAGGGGTAAGGAGGGGTAGGGTGGGTGGAGGAGGGGGTAAGGGAGGGTAGGGGGCATGGACAACAATTCTAACCCTGGCAGCTGTGTGTGTGTGTGGGTGTGAGTCAACTTGGAACTTCTGCCGTTATGTGACCCGGACTCAAACAAGAACCTATGTGGTGAGAGGGGAGACTAGTGACCCTTCACTCCTTTGTGTAGACCACTGACAGGTGTAGACCACTGACAGGTGTAGACCACTGACAGGTGTAGACCACTGACAGGTGTAGACTACTGGACAGGTGTGTACATAGACATACATACAAACAACTATTTAGATCAATAACTTAAATTTTACTTCACCAGATAATATATAAATACATTCGTTGTGAACAGTTCAATATTGTAGAGTCCAGACAGGGTAAGGGCAGGGCAGGCAGGGCAGGGCAGGGCAGGGCAGGGCAGGCAGGGGCAGGCAGGCAGAGCAGGGTAAGGGCAGGCAGGGCAGGGCAGGGCAGGCAGGCAGAGCAGGTAAGGGGCAGGCAGGCAGGGTAGGCAGAGCAGGGTAAGGGCAGGGCAGGCAGGCAGGGCAGGGCAGGCAGAGCAGGGCAGGGTAGGGCAGAGCAGGGTAAGGGCAGGCAGAGCAGGGTAAGGGCAGGGCAGGGCAGGGTAGGGCAGAGCAGGGCAGAGCAGGGCAGGGGCAGGTGGTAGGGCAGAGCAGGGTAAGGGCAGGGCAGGGGCAGGGGCAGAGCAGGCAGGGCAGGGTAGGGCAGAGCAGGGTAAGGGCAGGGTAGGGCAGGGTAGGGCAGAGCAGGGTAAGGGCAGGGCAGGGCAGGGCAGGCAGAGCAGGGCAGAGCAGGGCAGGGCAGGGCAGGCAGGGCAGGGTAGGGGCAGAGCAGGGCAGGGGCAGGGGTAGGGCAGAGCAGGTAAGGGGCAGGGCAGGGCAGGGGCAGAGTAGGTAAGGCAGGCAGGGGCAGGGCAGGGCAGGGCAGGGGCAGAGCAGGGCAGGGCAGGGCAGGGCAGGGCAGGGCAGGCAGGGCAGGGCAGGTAGGGGCAGAGCAGGGCAGGCAGGTAGGGGCAGAGCAGGGCAGGGCAGGGTAGGGCAGAGCAGGTAAGGGCAGGGCAGGGCAGGGCAGGCAGGCAGGGCAGGGCAGGGTAGGCAGGGCAGGGTAGGGCAGAGCAGGGCAGGGCAGGTAGGGGCAGAGCAGGGTAAGGGCAGCAGGGCAGGGCAGGGCAGGGCAGGGCAGAGCAGGGCAGGGCAGGCAGGGCAGGGCAGGTAGGGCAGAGCAGGGCAGGGCAGGGCAGGGTAGGGCAGAGCAGGGTAAGGGCAGAGCAGGGCAGGGCAGGTAGGCAGAGCAGGGTAAGGCAGGGCAGGCAGGTAGGGCAGAGCAGGGTAAGGGCAGGGCAGGCAGGGCAGGGCAGAGCAGGGGCAGAGCAGGGGCAGGGGCAGGGCAGGGCAGAGCAGGGCAGGGCAGGGCAGGGGTAGGGGCAGAGCAGGGTAAGGGCAGGGGCAGGGCAGGGTAGGGCAGGGCAGGGCAGGGCAGGGGCAGGGCAGGGCAGGTAGGCAGGGCAGGCAGGGCAGCATAAGGGCAGGCAGTGGTAGGGCAGCAGGGTAAGGGCAGGCAGGCAGGGTAGGGCAGGGCAGGGCAGAGCAGGCAGGGCAGGCAGGGCAGGCAGGGTAGGGCAGGGCAGGCAGGGGCAGGGCAGGGTAGGGCAGGGGCAGGGTAGGGCAGAGCAGGGCAGGGCAGGGTAGGGCAGAGCAGGCGGGCAGGGCAGGGCAGGGTAGGGCAGGCAGGGCAGAGCAGGGCAGGGGCAGGCAGGCAGGGCAGGGTAGGGCAGAGCAGGGCAGGGCAGGGTAGGGCAGAGCAGGGTAAGGGCAGAGCAGGGCAGGGCAGGGTAGGGCAGAGCAGGCAGGGCAGGGTAGGCAGCAGGGTAAGGGCAGGGCAGGCAGGGTAGGCAGAGCAGGGTAAGGGCAGGGCAGGCAGGCAGGGCAGAGCAGGGCAGAGCAGGCAGGCAGGGCAGGTAGGCAGAGCAGGTAAGGGCAGGGCAGGGCAGGGCAGGGTAGGGGCAGAGCAGGGTAAGGGGGCAGGGGCAGGCAGGCAGGCAGGGCAGGGCAGGGCAGGCAGAGCAGGGCAGAGCAGGGCAGGGCAGGGCAGGGGCAGGGTAGGGGCAGCAGGCAAGGGGCAGGGCAGGCAGGGCAGGGTAAGGGCAGGGCAGGGCAGGGCAGGGCAGGGGCAGGGCAGGGCAGGCAGGGTAGGGCAGAGCAGGTAAGGGCAGGGGTGGGCAGGGCAGGTAGGGTAGAGCAGGGGTAAGGCAGGGCAGGGGCAGGGCAGGGTAGGGGCAGAGTAGGCAGAGCAGGCAGGGGCAGGCAGGGGCAGGGTAGGGCAGAGCAGGGTAAGGGCAGGGCAGGGCAGGCAGGGGCAGCAGGGCAGGGCAGGCAGGCAGGGCAGGCAGGGCAGGGCAGGGCAGGGCAGGCAGGGTAGGCAGAGCAGGGTAAGGGCAGTGGGCAGGGCAGGTAGGGCAGAGCAGGTGGGCAGGGCAGGCAGGGCAGGGGCAGAGCAGGGCAGAGCAGGGCAGGCAGGGCAGGGCAGGGCAGGGCAGGGCAGGGCAGGGTAAGGGCAGGGCAGGGCAGGGCAGAGGGTAAGGGCAGGCAGGAAGCGTTACTCCCACTGAGGTATTGTGAGTGTCAGAGAATTTCGCCCAACGTTTCATATTGTTAAGACAGAAACATGTGAGGATACTGGCACACACACACACACACACACACACACACACACACACAATACGCACACACACACACACACACACACACACTCACACACACACACACACACACACACAATACACACACACAGATAGACAAAAATCCTTACACTAGTTTACATTGGTTCACAGTACATGCAGTAGACACTACAGGTATACAAACAATGGTAAACAACAAGTCGATTTAGAGTTGCTTATATACCTGTACTTGTGTCTGTCCTTACCAGTACCTGTAATTATTGCCTGTCTTTGTTTATGTACTGCACTTGTGCTATCATCTCAGAATGACATAAAAAAAAACTAAGTCACCCCATCAACTAACGACCCCAACGAACCCAAACGACCACAGTGATAATGATCTCTCAAGAACGACCCTGACGACCTTAAAACCGCGGGAAAAGATAATGCTATACTGGCACCTCGACAAACCTTGGAAATTCAGCCATAAATCAATAGGTGGCAACACTTAACTACCTTGTTTACATATACCAGCTGATGATGATGACGATAATGATGACGTCACGTATATAAACACAACACCGTCA
>NW_024754795.1:0-44344 GCF_018991925.1 Homarus americanus
CTCACCCACCAGGATTCAAACCCACAATCTTATAATTGTGACCGGGGTATGCTACCTCTGGGCAACCAGGACAATAAAAGCAGTCCTAGACTCTACTATATTTCACACAAAGCCTGTAGACGAGATTATGGCGCTGTGAACCACTATAGGGGACCACCCGTGCCGCTTAGGTGATCAGAGCAACGCTTTACCAAATGCAGCTTCAAAACACGAGGATCCATATATATTTCATTTGCCCAATAAAGCACGCAGCTTCTACATATAATCAACACCTCACCCCACCAGGATTCGAACCCACGATCTTCTAATTGTGACCGGGGAACGCTACCACTGGGCCACGAGGACAATAAAAGCAGTCCTAGACTCTGCTATATGTCACACAAAGCCTGTTCAACGAGCTTATGGCGCTGTGAACCTCTAATGGGGACCACCCGTGCCGCTTAGGTGATCAGAGCAACGTTTTACCAAATGCGGCTTCGAAACACGAGGATCCATATATATTTCATTAGCCCAATAAAGCATGCGGACTTCTACATATAATCAACACCTCATCCCACCAGGATTTAAACCCATGATCTTATAATTGTGACCGGGGAACGCTACCTCTGGGCCACAAGGATAATAAAAGCAGTCCTACACTCTGCTATATTTCACACAAAACCTGTTCAACGAGCTTATGGCGCTGTGAACCTCTAATGGGGACCATCCGTCCCGCTTAGGTGATCAGAGCAACGTTTTACCAAATCCGGCTTCGAAACACGAGGACCCACATATATTTCAGTAACCCAATAAAGCACGCGGACTTCTACATATAATCAACACCTCACTTCACCAGGATTCGAACCCATGATCTTATAATTGTGACCGAGGAACGCTACCTATGGGCCACCAGGACGATAAAAGCAGTCCTAGAATCTGCTATATTTCACACAAAGCCTGTTCAACGAGCTTATGATGCTGTGAACCTCTAATGGGGACCATCCGTACCGCTTAGGTGATCAGAGCAACGTTTTACCAAATCCGGCTTCGAAACACGAGGATCCATATATATTTCATTAGCCCAATAAAGCACGCGAACTTCTACATATAATCAACACCTCACTCCACCAGGATTCGAAACCAGGATCTTATAATTGTGACCGAGGAATGCTACCTATGGGCCACCAGGACACTATAAGCAGTCCTAGACTCTGATATATTTCACACAAATCCTGTTCAACGAGCTTATGGCGCTGTGAACCACTATAGGTGACCACCCGTGCCGCTTAGGTGATCAGAGCAACGTTTTATAGAATGCGGCTTCAAAACACGAGGATCCATATATATTTCATTAGCCCAATAAAGCACGCGGACTTCTACATATAATCAACGCCTCACCCCACCAGGATTTCAAGCCACGATCTTATAATTGTGACCGGGGAACACTACGTCTGGGCCACCAGGACAATAAAAGCAGTCCTAGACTCTGCTATATTTCACACAAAGCCTGTTCAACGAGCTTATGGCGCCGTAAACCTCTAATGGTGACCATCCGTGCCGCTTAGGTAATCAGAGCAACGTTTTACCAAATCCGATTTCGAAACACAAGGATCCATATATATTTCATTAGCCCAATAGAGCACGTGGACTTCTACATATAATCAACACCTCACTCCACCAGGATTCGAACCCACGATCTTATAATTGTGACCGAGGAACGCTACCTATGGGCCACCAGGACACTATAAGCAGTCCTAGACTCTGCTATATTTCACACAAAGCCTGTTCAAAGAGCTTATGGCGCCGTGAACCTCTCATGGGGACCACCCGTGCCGCTTAGGTGATCAGAGCAACGTTTTATCAAATGCTGCTTCGAAACACGAGGATCCATATATATTTCATTAGCCCAATAAAGCACGCGGACTTCTACATATAATCAACACATCACCCCACCAGGATTCGAACCCACGATCTTCTAATTGTGACCGGGGAACGATACCTCTGGGCAACCAGGACATTAAAAGCAGTCCTAGACTCTGCTATATTTCACACAAAGCCTGTTCAACGAGCTTATGGCGCTGTGAACCTCTAATGGGGACCATCTGTCCCGCTTAGGTGATCAGAGCAACGTTTTACCAAATCCGGCTTCGAAACACGAGGACCCACATATATTTCATTAACCAAATAAAGCACGCGGACTTCTACATATAATCAACACCTCACTTCACCAGGATTCGAACCCACGATCTTATAATTGTGACCAGGGAACGATACCTCTGGGCCACCAGGACAATAAAAGCACTCCTAGACTCTGCTATATTTCACACAAAGCCTGTTCAACGAGCTTATGGCGCCGTGAACCTCTCATGGGGACCACCTGTGCCGCTTAGGTGATCAGAGCAACGTTTTACCAAATGCGGCTTCGAAACACGAGGATCCATATATATTTCATTAGCCCAATAAAACACGCGGACTTCTACATATAATCAACACCTCACCCCACTAGGATTCAAACCCACGATCTTATAATTGTGACCGAGGAACTCTACCTATGGGCCACCAGGACACTATAAGCAGTCCTAGACTCTGTTATATTTCACATAAAGCCTGTTCAACGAGCTTATGGCACCGTGAACCACTATTGGGGACCACCCGTGCCGGTTAGGTGATAAAAGCAACGTTTTACCAAATCCGGCTTGGAAACATGAGGATCCATATATATTTCATTAGCCCAATAAAGAACTCGGACTACTACATATAATCAACACCTCACCCCACCAGGATTCAAACCCACGATCTTATATTTGTGACCGGGGTATGCTACCTCTGGGCCACCAAGACAATAAAAGCAGTCCTAGACTCTACTATATTTCACACAAAGCCTGTTCAACGAGCTTATGGCGCTGTGAACCACTATAGAAGACCACCCATGCCGCGTAGGTGATCAGAGCAACGTTTTACCAAATGCGGCTTCGAAACACTAGGATCCATATATATTTCATTAGCCCAATAAAGCACGCGGACTTCTACATATAATCAAAACCTCACCCCACCAGGATTTGAACCCACGATCTTATAATTGTGACCGGGGAACGCTACGTCTGGGCCACAAGGACAATAAAAGCAGTCCTAAACTCTGCTATATTTCACACTAAGCCTGTTCAACGAGCTTATGGCGCCGTGAACCTCTAATGGGGACCACCCATGCCGCTTAGGTGATCAGATCAACGTTTTACCACATGCGGCTTCAAAACACGAGGATCCATATATATTTCATTAGCCCAATAAAGCACGCGGACGTCTACATATAATCAACACCTCACCCCACCAGGATTCAAACCCAAAATCTGATAATTGTGACCGGGGAACGCTACCTCTGGGCGACCAGGACACTAAAAGCAGTCCTAATCGCTGCTATATTTCACACAAAGCCTTTTCAACTAGCTTATGGCGGTGTGAACCTCTAATGGGGACCACCCGTGCCGCTTAGGTGATCAGAGCAACGTTTTACCAAATCCGGCTTCGAAACAGGAGGATCCATATATATTTCATTAGCCCAATACACCACGCGGACTTCTACATATAATCAACACCTCACCCCACCAGGATTCAAACCCAAAATCTTATAATTGTGACCAGGGAATGCTACCTCTGGGCCACCAGGACAATAAAAGCAGTCCTAGACTCTGTTATATTTCACACAAAGCCTGTTGAATGAGCTTATGGCGCCGTGAACCTATAATGGGGGCCACCCCTGCCGCTTAGGTGATCAGAGCAACGTTTAACCAAATCCGGCTTCGAAACACGAGGATCCATATATATTTCATTAGCCCAATAAAGCATGCGGACTTCTACATATAATCAACACCTCACCCCACCAGGATTCAAACCCAAAATCTGATTATTGTGACCAGGGAATGCTACCTGTGGACCACCAGGACACTAAAAGCAGTCCTAGACTCTGTTATATTTCACACAAAGCCTGTTCAACGAGCTTATGGCGCCGTGAACCTCTAATGGGGACCACCAGTGCCGCTCAGGTGTTCAGAGTAACGTTTTACCAAATCCGGCATCGAAACACGAGGATCCATATCTATTTCATTAGCCCAATAAAGCACGCACACTTCTACATATAACCAACACCTCACCCCACCAGGATTCAAACCCACGATCTTATAATTGTGACTGGAGAACGCTACCTCTGGGCCACCAGGACAGTAAAAGCAGTCCTAGACTCTGTTATATTTCACACAAAGCCTGTTTAATGAGCTTATGGTGCCGTGAACCTCTAATGGGGACAACCCGTGCCGCTTAGGTGATCAGAGCAACGTTTTACCAAATCCGGCTTCGAAACACGAGGATCGATATATATTTCATTAGCCCAATAAAGCACGCATATTTCTACATATAATTAACACCTCACCCCAACAAGATTCGAACCCACGATCTTATAATTGTGACCGGGGAACGCTACCTCTGGGCCACCAGGACACTAAAAGCAGTCCTAGTCGCTGTTATATTTTACACAAAGCCTGTTGAACGAGCGTATGGCTCCGTGAACCTCAAATGGGGACCACCCGTGCCACTTAGGTGGTCAGAGCAACGTTTTACCAAATCCGGCTTCGAAACACGAGGATCCATATATATTTCATTTGCCTAAAAAAGCACACGGGCTTCTACATAAACTCAACACCTTACCCCACCAGGATTCGAGCCCACGATCTTATAATTGTTACCGGGGAACGGAACCTCTGGGCCACCAGAACACTAAAAGCAGTCCTAGACTCTGCTATATTTCACACAAAGCCTGTTCAACGAGCTTATGGCACTGTGAACCTCTAATGGGGACCACCCGTACAACTTAGGTGATTAGAGCAACGTTTAACCAAATCCGGCGTCGAAACCCAAGGATCCATATATATTTCATTAGCCCAATAAAGCACGCGGACATCTACATATAATCAACACCTCACCCCACCCGGATTCAAACCCAAAATCTGATAATTGTGACCAGGGAATGCTACCTGTGGACCACCAGGACAATAAAAGCAGTCCTAGACTCTGTTATATTTCACACAAATCCTGTTGAATGATCTTATGACGCCGTGAACCTCTAATGGGGACCACCCGTGCCGCTTAGGTGATCAGAGCAACGTTTTACCAAATCCGGCTCCGAAACACGAGGATCTATATCTATTTCATTAGCCCAATAAAGCACGCACACTTCTCCATATATTCAACACCTCACCCCACCAGGATTCGAACCCACGATCTTATAATTGTGACCGGGGGAACGCTACCTCTGGGCCACCAGGACACTCAAAGCAGTCCTATACGCTGTTATATTTCACACAAAGCCTGTTCAACGAACTTATGGCGCCGTGAACCTCTAATGGGGACCACCAGTTCCGCTTAGGTGTTCAGAGTAACGTTTTACCAAATCCGGCTTCGAAACACGAGGATCCATATCTATTTCATTAGCCCAATAAAGCATGCGGACTTCTACATATAATCAACACCTCACCCCACCATGATTCGAACCCAAAATCTGATAATTGTGACCAGGGAATGCTACCTGTGGGCCACCAGGACAATAAAAGCAGTCCTAGACTCTGTTATATTTAACACAAAGACTGTTGAATGAGCTTATGGCGCCGTGAACCTATAATGGGGGCCACCCCTGCCGCTTAGGTGATCAAAGCAACGTTTAACCAAATCCGGCTTTGAAACACGAGGATCCATATATATTTCATTAGCCCAATAAAGCACGCGGACGTCTACATATAATCAACACCTCACCCCACCAGGATTCAAACCCAAAATCTGATAATTGTGACCAGGGAATGCTACCTGTGGACCACCAGGACACTAAGAGCAGTCCTAGACTCTGTTATATTTCACACAAAGCCTGTTCAACGAGCTTATGGCGCCGTGAACCTGTAATAGGGACCACCAGTGCCGCTTAGTAGTTCAGAGTAACGTTTTACCAAATCCGGCTTCGAAACACGAGGATCGATATATATTTCATTAGCCCAATAAAGCACGCATATTTCTACATATAATCAACACCTCACCCCACCAAGATTCGAACCCACGATCTTATAATTGTGACCGGGGAACGCTACCTCTGGGCCACCAGGACACTAAAAGCAGTCCTAGACGCTGTTATATTTTACACAAAGCCTGTTGAACGAGCTTATGGCTCCGTGAACCTCAAATGGGGACCACCCGTGCCACTTAGGTGGTCAGAGCAACGTTTTACCAAATCCGGCTTCGAAACAGGAGGATCCATATATATTTCATTTGCCTAATAAAGCACACGGGCTTCTACATATAATCAACACCTCACCCCACCAGGATTTGTACCCACGATCTTATAATTGTGACCGGGGAACACTACCAGTCTGGGCCACCAGGACACTATAAGCAGTCCAAAACACTGTTATATTTTGCACAAAGCCTGTTGAGCGAGTTTATGGCTCCGTGAACCTCAAATGGGGACCACCCGTGCCACTTAGGTGGTCAGAGCAACGTTTTACCAAATCCGGCTTCGAAACACGAAGATCCATATATATTTCATTTGCCTAATAAAGCACACGGGCTTCTACATATAATCAACACCTCACCCCACCAGGATTTGAACCCACGATCTTATAATTGTGACCGGGGAACACTACCAGTCTGGGCCACCAGGACACTATAAGCAGTCCAAAACACTGTTATATTTCACACAAAGCCTGTTCAACGAGCTTATGGCACTGAGAACCTGTAATGGGGACCACCCGTGCCGCTTAGGTGATCAGAGCAACGTTTAACCAAATCAGGCTTCGAAACCCAAGGATCCATATATATTTCATTAGCCCAATAAAGCACGCGGACGTCTACATATAATCAACACCTCACCCCACCAGGATTCAAACCCAAAAACTGATAATTGTGACTAGGGAATGCTACCTGTGGACCACCATGACAATAAAAGCAGTCCTAGACGCTGTTATATTTCACACAAAGCCTGTTGAACGAGCTTATGGCGCCGTGAACCTCTAATGGGGACCACCCGTGCCGCTTAGGTGATCAGAGCAACGTTTTACCAAATCCGGCTTCGAAACACGAGGATCGATATATATTTCATTATCCTAATAAGGCACGCAGATTTCTACATATAATCAACACCACACCCCACCAGGATTTGAACCCAAGATCTTATAATTGTGACTGGGGAACACTACCAGTCTGGGCCACCAGGACACTATAAGCAGTCCAAAACACTGTTATATTTCACACAAAGCCTGTTCAACGAGCTTATGGCACTGTGAACCTCTAATGGGGACCACCCGTGCCGCTTAGGTGATCAGAGCAACGTTTTACCAAATCCGGCTTCGAAATACGAGGATCCATATCTATTTCATTAACCCAATAAAGCACGCACACTTCTAAATATAATCAACACCTCACCCCACCAGGATTTGAACCCACGATCTTATAATTGTGACCTGGGAACACTACCAGTCTGGGCCACCAAGACACTATAAGCAGTCCAAGACACTGTTATATTTCACACAAAGCCTGTTGAACGAACTTATGGCGCCGTGAACCTCTAATGGGGGCCACCCCTGCCGCTTAGGTGATCAGAGTAACGTTTAACCAAATCCGGCTTTAACGAAATCCGGCTTCGAAACACGAGGATCCATATCTATTTCATTAGCCCAATAAAGCAAGCACACTTCTACATATAATCAACACCTCACCCCACCAGGATTCGAACCCACGATCTTATAATTGTGACCGGGGAACGCTACCTCTGGGCCACCAGGACACTAAAAGCAGTCCTAGACTCTGTTATATTTCACACAAAGCCTCATGTTCAATGAGCTTATGGTGCCGTGAACCTCTAATGGGGACCACCCGTGCCACTTAGGTGATCAGAGAAACGTTTTACCAAATCCGGCTTCGAAATACGATTATCGATATATATTTCATTAGCCTAATAAAGCACGCATATTTCTACATATAATCAACACCTCACCCCACCAGGATTTGAACCCACGATCTTATAATTGTGACCGGGGAACACTACCAGTCTGGGCCACCAGGACACTATAAGCAGTCCTAGACTCTGTTATATTTCACACAAAGCCTGTTCAACGAGCTTATGGCACTGTGAACCTCTTATGGGGACCACCCGTGCCGCTCAGGTGATAAGAGCAACATTTTAACAAATGCGGATTGGAAACACGAGGATCCATATATATTTCATTAGCCCAATAAAGCACGCGGACATCTACATATAATCAACACCTCACCCCAACAGGATTCGAACCCAAGATCTTATAATTGTGACCGGGGAACACTACCTCTGGGCCACCAGGACACTAAAAGCAGTCCTAGACTCTGTTACATTTCACGCAAAGCCTGTTCAATGAGCTTATGGCGCCGTGAACCTCTACTGGGGACCACCAGTGCCGTTTAGGTGTTCAGAGCAACGTTTTACCAAATCCGGCTTCGAAACACGAGGATCCATATATATTTCAATTGCCCAATAATCACACGGGCTTCTACATATAATCAACACTGCACCCCACCAGGATTCGAACACACGATCTTATAATTGTGACCGGGGAACACTGCCTCTGGGCTACCAGGACAATAAAAGCAGTCCTTGACTCTGCTATATTTCACACAAAGCCAGTTCAACGAGCTTATGACGGTGTGAACCTCTAATGGGGACCACCCGTGCCGCTTAGGTGATCAGAGCAGCGTCTTACCAAATCCGGCTTCGAAACACGAGGATCCATGTATACTTCATTAGCCCAATAAAGCACGCGGACTTCGAAAATATAATCAACACCTCACCCCAGCAGGATTCAAACCCAAAATCGTATAATTGTGAATAGGGAACGCTACCTGTGGACCACCAGGACACTAAATGCAGTCCTAGACTCTGTTATATTTCACGCAAAACCTGTTCAACGAGCTTATGGCGCCGTGAACCTCTACTGTGGACCACCAGTGCCGCTTAGGTGTTCAGAGCAACGTTTTACCAAATCCGGCTTCTTAACACGAGGATCGATATATATTTCATTCGCCTAATAAAGCACGCAGATTTCTACTGTTACGAGTTGGGGAATTATAATATAGTTAAACGTCTACCCAGATCCCAACAGGTAACAAAAAAACAAAAACAAAGACAATCGGACTATAAATGGGTAGACAAAGGATGAGAGCTTTTGTTGTGTAAAATACAGTACCATAAATCCCTTAACAAAATATTCAGCTATTAAATTACCCTTAACCAAACTTAACCTAAACATTAACAGTATATACATAATAATAAAACATAAAACAATCTTGAAGCAAGTGGACGTGGGGGAGGCAATACAAGATTACAAATACTTAAGTGAAGAGCTGAGATGGCTGACGAGTAAGGCTGAGTATTGTAGAAGACGGTAGTTAGTTACTGCGCCGTAGGTTTAGAGGATAGATGATCCTGTGGTCACTTCCCAGAGCCAAGTCCCTCTCCTCGAATTGGAGCTCACAAAGAAGACTTGGAGGAAGTGACGCAACAACCAGGATATGGAGAAGGGAAATCCCGGAGTGTTAACTAAGACGAGTCATACTCGTGTCTCGTCCCTAGATGGCGTTGCTCGTGATGCTGGGTAGGTTGATCAGGACAATAGATGGCGTGGTTCGTAGTGCTGGGTGGAGGGGTTCGTAACACATCCCCCTCCAAAGACCTCCGTAGCGCGGGCGCGAAGGAGGTGATCACCTGGTGCGTCTGGAGAGTAGCTGCTGCATTTCCACTGGAGCTCGGGATAAGGAGTCTGCAATCAGGTTGTCCACCCCCTTTATGTGCCGGACTTGTAGATTATAGGGCTGGGTGAGGAGAGCCCAGGGGAGGATTCGCTGGTTGGAGGTCGTGTTGGTTTGGATGAACGTGAGTGGGTTATGGTCGGTGAAGACTAGGGTTGTTTGTGGGCAAGACTGGAGGTAACATTCAAACTTCTTTATCGCCAACACCAGAGCCAGGGCCTCCTTCTCTATGGTCGAGTAGTTGGTCTGATGTTTTTTCAACTTGGCGGAGTAGTATGCCACAGGGTGAAGGACATCAGTGGTTGGGTCGGGTTGTAGGAGCACAGCCCCCACTCCGACACCACTAGCGTCGATTTGCAGATGGAAGGGCGAGGTGTAGTCAGGGGGGTGGACTACAGGCTTGGAGGCAAGGAAGGCTTTGAGGCGGTGGAAAGACTGGTCGCACCTCTGGTTCCAGATGTAAGGGACCGCAGAACTGGTAAGGTCTGTGAGGGGTCCGGCCACGCTGGAGAAGTTACTGCAGAACCGACGGTAGTAGCCGCACATCCCCAGGAAGCGCATGAGTTCCTTCCTCGTCCTTGGAGTGGGGAAGGACAAGATGGCTCTAACGTTTGCGTCCTTGGGTCTCACCATACCATGCCCAACGATATGTCCCAGGTAAGTCACTGATGCCCGGCCAAAAGCAGATTTAGCCAGGTTTATTGTGAATCCAGTCTCTTGCAGTCGTGCAAACAGTATGTCCAAACGCACCAGATGTTCGTCCCAGCTGTCCGACACCACCACCAGGTCATCCAGGTAGGCGAACGTCCCACCTAGGTCCTGAATAAGGTAGTTGATGGCCCTATGGAATGTGGCCGGAGCATTAGAAAAGCCAAACGCCATAACCAAATATTGAAAAAGACCAAATGGAGTTATAAATGCCGAGATTATTTTTGCCCTATCCGTGAGTCCCACTTGATAATATCCTTTCAATAAGTCCACCGTACTGATAAATTTGGCACAGCCTATGCTGTCTATTATATCTTCAATCAAAGGTAAAGGGTAGGAGTCTGAGACAGTGACCTGGTTCACTTTACGATAATCGGTACAGAAACGAAAAGTGCCATCGGGTTTTGGAATGAGAAGGCAAGGTGAAGCCCAGGGGGAGGTACTAGGCTCAGCTAAGTTATGTTTTAACAAAAAATCTACCTCCTTTTTCATAATCTCTTTTTTTGTGGATTTAGTCGATAGGCTGATTGCCTAATGGGTTGTACATCATCTGAGATTAGCTTAATATCATGTTTAAGTATATTGCAAAACCCTGGGAGGTCTGACGTGACTTTAGGAAATGTTGATAATAACTTAGTGAGATCTTTTGCTTGAGATGGGTTCAGAACAGAAAAATACTCATCCAAGTTGTTGAGTATGTGACTGTTAGCAGGGTTTTCTTTAGGTAGAGGGAAGTCTAAATTCTCCAATAGGTCCATGTCATCTGTCTCCAGCTCCGGCCCTGACAAAACCGTATGCAATACAGGTTGACTTATAGCCTCTGGGATGTCTTCCTCTGACTGCCTGGAATGGTAAAGTTTCATGAGATTAATGTGAACAAGTTGTGAATCTTTTCTGCGATCAGGAGTATGGACTATATAGTTGAGGGGAGATAGTTTATTAGCATCGACTTGAAAGTTTTGATGGAACAGTTCCAAGCAACCTTGGGACGGTGGGTGGTAAGCCGAAGATGTACAATGGTCCCCACTGGGGTCTTTCATCACCTGTTTGAACAAAGATGGATCAGATTGTTGGGCTGTAATGAGCTCATCCTTACTAATGGTCTTATTGTACAGATCTTCTGTGGGTAGTAAGATATTGGAGGTGGTTTTAGATAAAGAGGGCCCATTTCGCACACTCTGTGACCGGGTGACAGCACAAGATGGGAAAAGGTGAGGAATAGTTTCTTCAAGGTCAGTGGTGGAGTTGACAGGTAATGGAGAGTCGACTGTCTTTATGTTGGGAACCACTAGATCTCCTGCCAAGTCATTACCCAATAATAAATGAGTGCCGCTCACAGGCAATAGATCTTTCCTAATGGCTATTTGCACTTCCCCAGTAATCAAGGGACATTGGAGGTGCACTTTAGCTAAAGGATAGGAAGAATGGGATGAGAGATCTGAAATTAGAACACTCTCATTAGTAAATGCGGTAGATATATCAGGAATGACGTTAAACAGGAGGATAGATTGTGCTGCGCCCGTATCACGTAGTATACGAATAGGGAAAGAACGAGACCCCTCTATGATTGAAATTTTTCCCTCATAGGTGAATGAAGAGAAGAGATCCTGATGGGGCCTTTCCACATTGGTGTTTGCTATTGGTTTGGATTTGGGATCCAGGGAACTACTTTTAGCAATTCTACACTTTGGGTGTTTACAAGTCTGGATCGTATGGCCTGGGTTTTTACAGTAAGAACAAGTAAACTTGGTTGCATCAGGAGGGGTAGGTGTGGGACCTTTCGACCTACCACTCACGCCCCCAAGGTTATCATCATCAGAGGACCTAACATGTCGGGAAGTACCACGTTCCCTACGGCACAGTGACTCCACCAGCAAGGCGTACACATCAGCCAGCTCAGCCGCACGTCCTAAATTAACCTCTCCACGCTCCTCCACATGCTTCAAAATGTGAAATGGTATCTTGCTCTTCCACTCCTCCAGGACTACCAAGTTTAACAAATCCTGAGGTGGCCATTAAGAAAACCTAGATAAATTAATTAATGGTCAAAAGATAAGTGGATTACCCTAGAAAATATCACGGCAGTGGATAACCAGAAAGTCCCGGAAACTACCCAAGTTATACCTAGGGAAATTACACTTATGAATATTGTTCTTCTGAGAATATCCTTAGATAAGGGACTTGAAAGGGGAAGGGCGTATAACGGCATTAATATAAAGATCCGGATTAACAACCCTGAGATACTTGAAAGAGGAAGGGCGTATTACTGCATTTATATAAAGATCCGGATTAACAACCCCGAGATACTTTAAAGAGGAAGGGCGTATTAGGGCATTAGTATAAAGATCCGGATTAACAACCCTGATAATGGTATGATTGATCCTGAAAGAGATAATGAGAAGAACAATAATTGAGGCTTTATAATTATGGGGTCCTGGTAGAGCAGGGCATCCCAAGATATCACTTCACCCTAAACTAGTGACTATTGAACAGCCTACTCTGGAGAGAGGGTACGGCATTAAACAGATCCGGATTCTTCCCTACACTCGATAAGACTTACTACACGACTGCCACGTGTAATAACAGGTAAGCCTTATGACACTTGGAACCTAATATCCTACGTCTGTCACGCTTACTGTACGGTAATACCAATATATGCACACACATATGAAGGAAACTTTAAACCACCGTAAAGCAATTGTGAACAGAAGTGACTGGGAGGAATAATTAACACTGAGTAACAAGGGAGGAAGGAATATGGTACTTAAGGTCGTGTCCTGTCACGGTCGCCATTTGTTACGAGTTGGGGATTTATAATATAGTTAAACGTCTACCCAGATCCCAACAGGTAACAAAAAAAAACAAAGAAAGACAATCGGACTATAAATGGGTAGACAAAGGATGAGAGCTTTTGTTGTGTATAATGAAGTACCATAAATCCCTTAACAAAATATTCAGCTATTAAATTACCCTTAACCAAACATAACCTAAACATTAACAGTATGTACATAATAATAAAACATAAAACAATCTTGAAGCAAGTGGACGTGGGGGAGGCAATACAAGATTACAAATACTTAAGTGAGGAGCTGAGATGGCTGACGAGTAAGGCTGAGTATTGTAGAAGACGGTAGGTAGTCACTGCGCCGTAGGTTTAGAGGATAGATGATCCTGTGGTCACTTCCCAGAGCCAAGTCCCTCTCCTCGAATTGGAGCTCACAAAGAAGACTTGGAGGAAGTGACGCAACAACCAGGATATGGAGAAGGGAAACCCCGGAGTGTTAACTAAGACGAGTCATACTCGTGTCTCGTCCCTAGATGGCGTTGCTCGTGGTGCTGGGTAGGTAGATCAGGACAATAGATGGCGTGGTTCGTAGTGCTGGGTGGAGGGGTTCGTAACACTACATATAATCAACACCTCACCCCACCAGGATTCGAGCCCACGATCTTATAATTGTGACCGGGGAACGCTACCTCTGGGCCACCAGGACACTAAAAGCAGTCCTAGACTCTGTTATATTTCACACAAAGCCTGTTGAACGAGCTTATGGCGCCGTGAACCTCTAATGGGGACCACCCGTGCTACTTAGGTGATCAGAGCAACGTTTTACCAAATCCGGCTTCGAAAAACGAGGATCCATATATATTTCATTAGCCCAATAAAGCACGCTGACTTCTACATATAATCAACACCTCACCCCACCGAGATTCAAACCCAAACTCTTATAATTGTGACCAGGGAACGCTACCTGTGGACCACCAGGACACTAAAAGCAGTCCTAGACTCTGTTACATTTCACGCAAAGCCTGTTCAACGAGCTTATGGAGCCGTGATCCTCTACTGGGGACCACCAGTGCCGCTTAGGTGTTCAGAGCAACGTTTTACCAAACCCGGCTTCGAAACACGAGGATCCATATATATTTCATTAGCCCAATAAAGCACGCGGACTTCTACATATAATCAAAACCTCACCCCACCAGGATTCAAACCCAAAATCTTATAATTGTGACCAGGGAACGCTACCTGTGGACCACCAAGACACTAAAAGCAGTCCTAGACTCTGTTATATTTCACGCAAAGCTTGTTCAACGAGCTTATGGCGCTGTGAACTTCTACTGGGGACCACCAGTGCCGCTTAGGTGTTCAGAGCAACGTTTTACCAAATCCGGCTTCGAAACACGAGGATCCATATATATTTCATTAGCCCAGTAAAGCACACGGACTTCTACATATAATCAACACCTCAACCCACCAGGATTCAAACCCAAAAGCTTATAATTGTGACCAGGGAATGCTACCTCTGGGCCACCAGGACACTAAAAGCAGTCCTAGACTCTGTTATATTTCACACAAAGCCTGTTCAATGAGCTTAGGACTCCGTGAACCTCTAATGGGGACCATCCGTGCCGCTTAAGTGATCAGAGCAACGTTTTAAATAAATCAGGCTTCGAAACACGAGGATCGATATATATTTCATTAGCCTAATAAGACACGCAGATTTTTTACATAAAATCAACACCTCACCCCACCAGGATTCGCACCCACGATCTTATAATTGTGACCGGGGAACGCTACCTCTGGGCCACCAGGACACTAAAAGCAGTCCTAGACGCTGATATATTTCACACAAAGCCTGTTCAACGAGCTTATGGCGGTGTGAACCTCTAATGGGGACCACCCGTGCCGCTTAGGTGATCAGAGTAACGTTTTACCAAATCCGGCTTCGAAAGAGGAGGATCCATATATATTTCATTAGCCCAATACACCACGCAGACTTCCACATACAATCAACACCTCACCCCACCAGGAGTCAAACCCAAAATCTTATAATTCTGACCAGGGAATGCTACCTCTGGGCCACCAGGACACTAAAAGCAGTCCTAGACTCTGTTATATTTCACACAAAGCCTGTTCAACGAGCTTATGGCGCCGTGAACCTGTAATGGGGACCACCAGTGCCGCTTAAGTGTTCAGAGTAACGTTTTACCACATCCGGCTTCGAAACATGAGGATCCATATCTATTTCATTAGCCCAATAAAGCACGCACACTTCTACATATAATCAACACCTCACCCCACCAGGATTCGAACCCACGACCTTATAATTGTGACCGGGGAACGCTACATCTGGGCCACCAGGACACTAAAAGCAGTCCTAGACGCTGTTATATTTCACACAAAGCCTGTTGAACGAGCTTATGGCTCCGTGAACCTCTAATGGGGACCACCTGTGCCACTTAGGTGATAAGAGCAACGTTTTACCAAATCCGGCTTCGAAACACGAGGATCCATATATATTTCATTAGCCCAATAAAGCACGCAAACTTCTACATATAATCAACACCGCACCACACCAGGATTCGAACCCACGATCTTATAATTGTGACCGGAGAACGCTACCTCTGGGCCACCAGGAGACTAAAAGCAGTCCTAGACTCTGTTATATTTCACACAAAGCCTGTTCAACGAGCTTATGGCGCCATGAAGCTCTAATGGGGACCATCAGTGCCGCTCAGGTGATCAGAGCAACGTTTTACCAAATGCGGATTGGAAACAAGAGGATCCATATATATTTCATTTGCCCAATAAAGCACGCGGGCATCTACATATAATCAACACCTCACCCCAACAGGATTCGAACCCAAGATCTTATAATTGTGACCGGGGAACACTACCTCTGGGCCACCAGGACACTAAAAGTAGTCCTAGACTCTGTTATATTTCACAAAAAGCCTGTTCAACGAGCTTATGGCACCGTGAACCTCTAATTGGGACCACCCGTGCAGCTTAGGTGATCAGAGCAACGTTTTACCAAATCCGGCTTCGAAACACGAGGATCCATGTATACTTCATTCGCCCAATAAAGCACGCGGACTTCTAAATATAATCACCACCTCACCCCAACAGGATATGAACCCACGATCTTATAATTGTGACCGGAGAATGCTACCTCTGGGCCACCAGGACAATAAAAGCAGTCCTAGACTCTGTTATATTTCGCGCAAAGCCTGTTCAACGAGCTTATGGCGCCGTGAACCTCTACTGGGGACCACCAGTGCCGCTTAGGCGTACAGAGCAACGTTTTACCAAATCCGGCTTCGAAACACGAGGATCGATATATATTTCATTAGCTTAATAAAGCACGCAGATTTCTACATATAATCAACACCTAACCCCACCAGGATTCGAACCCACGATCTTATAATTGTGACCGGGGAACTCTACCTCTGGGCCACCAGGACACTAAAAGCAGTCCTAGACTCTGTTATATTTCACACAAAGCCTTTTGAACGAGCTTATGGCGCCGTGAACCTCTAATGGAGACCACCCGTGCCGCTTAGGTGATTAGAGCAACTTTTTACCAAATCCGGCTTCTAAAAACGAGGATCCATATATATTTCATTAGCCCAGTAAAGCACGCGGACTTCTACAAATAATCAACACCTCACCCCACCAGGATTCAAACCCAATATCTTATAATTGTGACCAGGGAATGCTACCTCTGGGCCACCAGGACACTAAAATCAGTCCTAGACGCTGTTATATTTCACACAAAGCCTGTTCAACGAGCTTATGGCGGTGTGAACCTCTAATGGGGACCACCCGTGCCACTTAGGTGATCAGAGCAACGTTTTACCAAATCCGGTTTCGAAATAGGAGGCTCCATATATATTTCTTTAGCCCAATACACCACGCGGACTTCTACATACAATCAACACCTCACCCCAGCAGGATTCAAACCCAAAATCGTATAATTGTGAATAGGGAACGCTACCTGTGGACCACCAGGACACTAAATGCAGTCCTAGACTCTGTTATATTTCACACAAAGCCTGTTCAACGAGCTTATGGCGCCGTGAACCTTTAATAGGTCCCACACGTGCCGCTTGGTGACCAGAGGAACGTTTTACAAAATCCAGCTACGAAACATGAGGATCCATATATATTTCTTTAGCCCAATAAAGCATGCGGACTTCTACATATAGTCAACACCTCACCCCACAAGGATATGAACCCACGATCTTATAATTGTGACCGGAGAATGCTACCTCTGGGCCACCAGGACAATAAAAGCAGTCCTAGACTCAGTTATATTTCACACAAGGCCTGTTGAATGAGCTTATGGCGCCGTGAACCTATAATGGTGGCCACCCATGCCGCTTAGGTGATCAGAGCAACGTTTAACCAAATCCGGCTTCGAAACATGAGGATCCATATATATTTCATTAGCCCAATAAAGCACGCGGACGTCTCTATATAATCAACACCTCACCCCACCAGGATTCAAACCCAAAATCTGATAATTGTGACCAGGGAATGCTACCTGTGGACCACCAGGACACTAAAAGCAGTCCTAGACTCTGTTATATTTCACACAAAGCATGTTCAACGAGCTTATGGCGCGGTGAACCTGTAATGGGGACCACCAGTGCCGCTTAAGTGTTCAGAGTAACGTTTTACCACATCCGGCTTCGAAACATGAGGATCCATATCTATTTCATTAGCCCAATAAAGCACGCACACTTCTACATATAATCAACACCTCACCCCACCAGGATTCGAACCCACGACCTTATAATTGTGACCGGGGAACGCTACATCTGGGCCACCAGGACACTAAAAGCAGTCCTAGACGCTGTTATATTTCACACAAAGCCTGTTGAACGAGCTTATGGCTCCGTGAACCTCTAATGGGGACCACCTGTGCCACTTAGGTGATAAGAGCAACGTTTTACCAAATCCGGCTTCGAAACACGAGGATCCATATATATTTCATTAGCCCAATAAAGCACGCAAACTTCTACATATAATCAACACCGCACCCCACCAGGATTCGAACCCACGATCTTATAATTGTGACCGGAGAACGCTACCTCTGGGCCACCAGGAGACTAAAAGCAGTCCTAGACTCTGTTATATTTCACACAAAGCCTGTTCAACGAGCTTATGGCGCCATGAAGCTCTAATGGGGACCATCAGTGCCGCTCAGGTGATCAGAGCAACGTTTTACCAAATGCGGATTGGAAACAAGAGGATCCATATATATTTCATTTGCCCAATAAAGCACGCGGGCATCTACATATAATCAACACCTCACCCCAACAGGATTCGAACCCAAGATCTTATAATTGTGACCGGGGAACACTACCTCTGGGCCACCAGGACACTAAAAGTAGTCCTAGACTCTGTTATATTTCACAAAAAGCCTGTTCAACGAGCTTATGGCACCGTGAACCTCTAATTGGGACCACCCGTGCAGCTTAGGTGATCAGAGCAACGTTTTACCAAATCCGGCTTCGAAACACGAGGATCCATGTATACTTCATTCGCCCAATAAAGCACGCGGACTTCTAAATATAATCACCACCTCACCCCAGCAGGATTCAAACCCAAAATCGTATAATTGTGAATAGGGAACGCTACCTGTGGACCACCAGGACACTAAATGCAGTCCTAGACTCTGTTATATTTCACGCAAAACCTGTTCAACGAGCTTATGGCGCCGTGAACCTCTACTGGGGACCACCAGTGCCGCTTAGGCGTACAGAGCAACGTTTTACCAAATCCGGCTTCGAAACACGAGGATCGATATATATTTCATTAGCCTAATAAAGCACGCAGATTTCTACATATAATCAACACCTCACCCCACCAGGATTCGAACCCACGATCTTATAATTGTGACCGGGGAACTCTACCTCTGGGCCACCAGGACACTAAAAGCAGTCCTAGACTCTGTTATATTTCACACAAAGCCTGTTGAACGAGCTTATGGCGCCGTGAACCTCTAATGGAGACCACCCGTGCCGCTTAGGTGATTAGAGCAACTTTTTACCAAATCCGGCTTCTAAAAACGAGGATCCATATATATTTCATTAGCCCAGTAAAGCACGCGGACTTCTACAAATAATCAACACCTCACCCCACCAGGATTCAAACCCAATATCTTATAATTGTGACCAGGGAATGCTACCTCTGGGCCACCAGGACACTAAAATCAGTCCTAGACGCTGTTATATTTCACACAAAGCCTGTTCAACGAGCTTATGGCGGTGTGAACCTCTAATGGGGACCACCCGTGCCGCTTAGGTGATCAGAGCAACGTTTTACCAAATCCGGTTTCGAAATAGGAGGCTCCATATATATTTCTTTAGCCCAATACACCACGCGGACTTCTACATACAATCAACACCTCACCCCAGCAGGATTCAAACCCAAAATCGTATAATTGTGAATAGGGAACGCTACCTGTGGACCACCAGGACACTAAATGCAGTCCTAGACTCTGTTATATTTCACACAAAGCCTGTTCAACGAGCTTATGGCGCCGTGAACCTTTAATAGGTACCACACGTGCCGCTTGGTGACCAGAGGAACGTTTTACAAAATCCAGCTACGAAACACGAGGATCCATATATATTTCTTTAGCCCAATAAAGCATGCGGACTTCTACATATAGTCAACACCTCACCCCACAAGGATATGAACCCACGATCTTATAATTGTGACCGGAGAATGCTACCTCTGGGCCACCAGGACAATAAAAGCAGTCCTAGACTCAGTTATATTTCACACAAGGCCTGTTGAATGAGCTTATGGCGCCGTGAACCTATAATGGTGGCCACCCCTGCCGCTTAGGTGATCAGAGCAACGTTTAACCAAATCCGGCTTCGAAACATGAGGATCCATATATATTTCATTAGCCCAATAAAGCACGCGGACGTCTCTATATAATCAACACCTCACCCCACCAGGATTCAAACCCAAAATCTGATAATTGTGACCAGGGAATGCTACCTGTGGACCACCAGGACACTAAAAGCAGTCCTAGACTCTGTTATATTTCACACAAAGCATGTTCAACGAGCTTATGGCGCCGTGAACCTGTAATGGGGACCACCAGTGCCGCTTAAGTGTTCAGAGTAACGTTTTACCACATCCGGCTTCGAAACATGAGGATCCATATCTATTTCATTAGCCCAATAAAGCACGCACACTTCTACATATAATCAACACCTCACCCCACCAGGATTCGAACCCACGACCTTATAATTGTGACCGGGGAACGCTACATCTGGGCCACCAGGACACTAAAAGCAGTCCTAGACGCTGTTATATTTCACACAAAGCCTGTTGAACGAGCTTATGGCTCCGTGAACCTCTAATGGGGACCACCTGTGCCACTTAGGTGATCAGAGCAACGTTTTACCAAATCCGGCTTCGAAACACGAGGATCCATATATATTTCATTAGCCCAATAAAGCACGCGGGCTTCTACATATAATCAACACCGCACCCCACCAGGATTCGAACCCAAGATCTTATAATTGTGACCGGGGAACACTACCTCTGGGCCACCAGGACACTAAAAGTAGTCCTAGACTCTGTTATATTTCACAAAAAGCCTGTTCAACGAGCTTATGGCACCGTGAACCTCTAATTGGGACCACCCGTGCAGCTTAGGTGATCAGAGCAACGTTTTACCAAATCCGGCTTCGAAACACGAGGATCCATGTATACTTCATTCGCCCAATAAAGCACGCGGACTTCTAAATATAATCACCACCTCACCCCAGCAGGATTCAAACCCAAAATCGTATAATTGTGAATAGGGAACGCTACCTGTGGACCACCAGGACACTAAATGCAGTCCTAGACTCTGTTATATTTCACGCAAAACCTGTTCAACGAGCTTATGGCGCCGTGAACCTCTACTGGGGACCACCAGTGCCGCTTAGGCGTACAGAGCAACGTTTTACCAAATCCGGCTTCGAAACACGAGGATCGATATATATTTCATTAGCTTAATAAAGCACGCAGATTTCTACATATAATCAACACCTAACCCCACCAGGATTCGAACCCACGATCTTATAATTGTGACCGGGGAACGCTACCTCTGGGCCACCAGGACACTAAAAGCAGTCCTAGACTCTGTTATATTTCACACAAAGCCTTTTGAACGAGCTTATGGCGCCGTGAACCTCTAATGGAGACCACCCGTGCCGCTTAGGTGATTAGAGCAACTTTTTACCAAATCCGGCTTCTAAAAACGAGGATCCATATATATTTCATTAGCCCAATAAAGCACGCGGACTTCTACATATGATCAAAACCTCACCCCACCAGGATTCAAACCCAAAATCTTATAATTGTGACCAGGTAACGCTACCTGTGGACCACCAGGATTCAAACCCAAAATCTTATAATTGTGACCAGGGAACGCTACCTGTGGACCACCAGGACACTAAATGCAGTCCTAGACTCTGTTATATTTCACGCAAAACCTGTTCAACGAGCTTATGGCGCCGTGAACCTCTACTGGGGACCACCAGTGCCGCTTAGGCGTACAGAGCAACGTTTTACCAAATCCGGCTTCGAAACACGAGGATCGATATATATTTCATTAGCCTAATAAAGCACGCAGATTTCTACATATAATCAACACCTCACCCCACCAGGATTCGAACCCACGATCTTATAATTGTGACCGGGGAACGCTACCTCTGGGCAACCAGGATAATAAATGCAGTCCTAGACTCTACTATATTTCACACAAAGCCTGTTCAACGACCTTATGGTGCCATGAACCTCTAATGGGGACCACCCGTGCCGCTTAGGTGATAAGAGCAACGTTTTACCAAATCCGGCTTGGAAACACGAGGATCTATATATATTTCATTAGCCCAATAAAGCACGCGGACTTCTACATATAATCAACACCTCACCCCACCAGGATTCAGAACCACGATCTTATAATTGTGAACAGGGAACGCTACCTCTGGGCCACCAGGAAAATAAAAGCATACCTAGACTCTGCTATATTTCACACAAAGCCTGTTCAACGAGCTTATGGCTCAGTGAACCTCTAATGGGGACCACGCGTGCCGCTTAGGTGATGAGAGCAACGTTTTACCAAATGCGGCTTCAAAAGACGAGGATCAATATATATTTCATAAGCCCAATAAACCACTCGGACTTATACATATAATCAACACCTCACCCAACCAGGATTCAAACCCATGATCTTTTAATTGTGACCGGGGAACGCTACCTCTGGGCCACCAGGACAATAAAAGCAGTCCTAAACTCTGCTATATTTCACACAAAGCCTGTTCAACGAGCTTATGGCGCTGTGAACCACTATAGGAGACCACCCGTGCCGCGTAGGTGATCAGAGTAACGTTTTACCAAATGCGGCTTCGAAACACGAGGATCCATATATATTTCTTTAGCCCAATAAAGCACACGGACTTCTACATATAATCAACACCTCACCCCACCAGGATTCAGACCCACGATCTTATAATTGTGACCGGGGTATGCTACATCTGGGCCACCAGGACAATAAAAGCAGTCCTAGACTCTACTATATTTCACACAAAGCCTGTACAACGAGCTTATGGCGCCGTGAACCTCTAATGGGGACCACCCGTGCCGGTTAGGTGATCAGAGCAACGTTTTACCAAAGGCGGCTTCAAAACACGAGGGTCCATATATATTTCATTAGCCCAATAAAGCACGCGGACTTCTACATATAATCAACACCTAAACCCACGAGGATTCAAACCCACGATCTTAGAATTGTGACCGGGGTATGCTACCTCTGGGCCACCAGGACAATAAAAGCAGTTCTAGACTCAACTGTATTTCACACAAAGCCTGTTCAACGACCTTATGGAGCCATGAACCTCTAATGGGGACCACCTGTGCCGCTTAGGTGATCAGAGCAACGTTTTACCAAATCCGGCTTCGAAACACGTGGATCCATATATATTTCATTAGCCCAATAAAGCACTCGGACTTCTACATATAATCAACACCTCACCCCACTAGGATATGAACCCACGATCTTATAATTGTGACCGGGGTATGCTACCGCTGGGCCACCAGGACAATAAAAGAAGTCCTAGACTCTACTATATTTCACACAAAGCCTGTTCAACGACCTTATGGCGCCATGAACCTCTAATGGGGACCACCCGTGGCGCTTAGGTGATTAGAGTAACGTTTAACCAAATGCGGCTTCGAAACCCGAGGATCCATATATATTTCATTAGCCCAATAAAGCACGCGGACTTCTACATATATTCAACGCCTCACGCCACCAGGATTTGAAGCCGATCTTCTAATTGTGACCGGGGAACGCTACCTCTGGGCCACCAGGACAATAAAAGTAGTCCTAGACTCTGCTATATTTCACACAAAGCCTGTTCCACGAGCTTATGGCTCCGTGAACCTCTAATGGGGACCACGCGTGCCGCTTAGGTGATGAGAGCAACGTTTTACCAAATGCGGCTTCAAAACACGAGGGTCCATATATATTTCATTAGCCCAATAAAGCACGCGGACTTCTACATATAATCAACACCTCACCCCACCAGGATTCAAACCCACGATCTTATAATTGTGACCGGGGAACGCTACCTCTGGGCCACCAGGACAATAAAAGCAGTCCTAGACTCTGCTATATTTCACACAAAGCCTGTTCAACGAGCTTATGGCGCTGTGAACCACTATAAGGGACCACCCGTGCCAGTTAGGTGATCAGAGCAACGTTTTACCAAATGCGGCTTCGAAACACGAGGATCCATATATA
This sequence comes from Homarus americanus, assembly GCF_018991925.1. Classification (NCBI taxonomy): domain Eukaryota; kingdom Metazoa; phylum Arthropoda; class Malacostraca; order Decapoda; family Nephropidae; genus Homarus; species Homarus americanus. Next base: position 24,099 of record NW_024754795.1, read on the forward strand.
TTTCATTAGCCCAATAAAGCACGCGGACTTCTACATATATTCAACGCCTCACCCCACCAGGATTTGAAGCCGATCTTCTAATTGTGACCGGGGAACGCTACCTCTGGGCCACCAGGACAATAAAAGCAGTCCTAGACTCTACTATATTTCACACAAAGCCTGTTCAACGACCTTATGGCGCAATGAACCTCTAATGGGGACCACCCGTGCCGCTTAGGTGATCAGAGCAACGTTTTACCAAATCCGGCTTGGAAACGCGAGGATCCATATATATTTCATTAGCCCAATAAAGCACGCGGACTTCTACATAAAATCAACACCTCACCCCACCAGGATTTAAACCCACGATCTTATAATTGTGACCGGGGAACGCTACCTCTGGGCCTCCAGGAAAATAAAAGCAGTCCTAGACTATGCTATATTTCACACAAAGCCTGTTCAACGAGCTTATGTCGCCGTGAACCTCTAATGGGGACCACCCGTGCCGCTTAGATGATCAGCGCAACGTTTTACCAAATGTGGCTTCAAAACACGAGGGTCCATATATATTTCATTAGCCCAATAAAGCACGCGGACTTCTACATATAATCAACACCTAAACCCACCAGGATTCAAACCCACGATCTTATAATTGTGACCGGGGTATGCTACCTCTGCGCCACCAGGACAATAAAAGCAGTTCTAGACTCAACTATATTTCACACAAAGCCTGTTCAACGACCTTATGGTGCCATGAACCTCTAATGGGGACCACCTGTGCCGCTTAGGTGATCAGAGCAACGTTTTACCAAATCCGGATTCGAAACACGTGGATCCATATATATTTCATTAGCCCAATAAAGCACTCGGACTTCTACATATAATCAACACCTCACCCCACTAGGATATGAACCCACGATCTTATAATTGTGATCGGGGTATGCGACCGCTGGGCCACCACGACAATAAAAGCAGTCCTAGACTCTACTATATTTCACACAAAGCCTGTTCAACGAGGTTATGACGGTGTGAACCTCTAATGGGGACCACCCGTGGCGCTTAGGTGATTAGAGTAACGTTTAACCAAATGCGGCTTCGAAACCCGAGGATCCATATATATTTCATTAGCCCAATAAAGCACGCGGACTTCTACATATATTCAACGCCTCACGCCACCAGAATTTGAAGCCGATCTTCTAATTGTGACCGGGGAACGCTACCTTTGGGCCACCAGGACAATAAAAGCAGTCCTAGACTCTGCTATATTTCACACAAAGCTTGTTCAACGAGCTTATGGCTCCGTGAACCTCTAATGGGGACCACGCGTGCCGCTTAGGTGATGAGAGCAACGTTTTACCAAATGCGGCTTCAAAACACGAGGGTCCATATATATTTCATTAGCCCAATATAGCACGCGGACTTCTACATATAATCAACACCTCACCCCACCAGGATTCAAACCCACGATCTTATAATTGTGACCGGGGTATGCTACCTTTGCGCCACCAGGACAATAAAAGCAGTCCTAGACTCTACTATATTTCACACAAAGCCTGTTCAACGACCTTATGGCGCCGTGAGCCTCTAATGGGGACCACCCGTGCCGCTTAGGTGATCAGAGCAACGTTTTACCAAATCCGGCTTGGAAACACGAGGATCCATATATATTTCATTAGCCCAATAAAGCACTCGGACTTCTACATATAATCAACACCTCACCCCACCAGGATTCAAACCCACGATCTTATAATTGTGACCGGGGAACGCTACCTCTGGGCCACCAGGACAATAAAAGCAGTCCTAGACTCTGCTATATTTCACACAAAGCATGTTCAACGAGCTTATGGCGACGTGAACCTCTAATGGGGACGACCCATGCCTCTTAGGTGATCACAGCAACGTTTTACTAAATGCGGCTTCGAAACTCGAGGATCCATATATATTTCATTAGCCCAATAAAGCACACGGACTTCTACATATAATCAACACCTCACCCCACCAGCATTCAAACCCACGATCTTATAATTGTGACCGGGGTATGCTACCTTTGCGCCACCAGGACAATAAAAGCAGTCCTAGACTCTACTATATTTCACACAAAGCCTGTTCAACGACCTTATGGCGCCATGAACCTCTAATGGGGACCACCCGTGCCGCTTAGGTGATCTGAGTAACGTTTATCCAAATGCGGCTTTGAAACCCGAGGATGCATATATATTTCATTAGCCCAATAAAGCACTCGGACTTCTACATATAATCAACACCTCACTCCACCAGGATTCAAACCCACGATCTTATAATTGTGACCGGGGAACGCTACCTCTGGGCCACCAGGAAAATAAAAGCAGTCCTAGACTCTGCTATATTTCACACAAAGCCTGTTCAACGAGCTTATGGCGCTGTGAACCACTATAGGTGACCACCCGTGCCAGATAGGTGATCAGAGCAACGTTTTACCAAATGCGGCTTCGAAACATGAGGATCCATATATATTTCCTTAGCCCAATAAAGCACGAGGACTTCTACATATATTCAGCGCCTCACGCCACCAGGATTTGAAGCCGATCTTCTAATTGTGACCGGGGAACGCTACCTCTGGGCAACCAGGACAATAAATGCAGTCCTAGACTCTACTATATTTCACACAAAGCCTGTTCAACGACCTTATGGCGCCATGAACCCTCATCGGGACCAGCGGTGCCGCGCAGGTGATCGAGAGCAACGTTTTTGCAAATGCGGCTTCAAAACACGAGGGTCCATATATATTTCATTAGCCCAATATAGCACGCGGACTTCTACATATAATCAACACCTCACCCCACCAGGATTCAAACCCACGATCTTATAATTGTGACCGGAGTATGCTACCTCTGCGCCACCAGGACATTAAAAGCAGTCCTAGACTCTACTATATTTCACACAAAGCCTGTTCAACGACCTTATGGCGCCGTGAGCTTCTAATGGGGACCACCCGTGCCGCTTAGGTGATCAGAGCAACGTTTTACCAAATCCGGCTTGGAAACACGAGGATCCACATATATTTCATTAGCCCAATAAAGCACTCGGACTTCTACATATAATCAACACCTCACCCCACCAGGATTCAAACCCACGATCTTATAATTGTGACCGGGGAACGCTACCTCTGAGCCTCCAGGAAAATAAAAGCAGTCCTAGACTCTGCTATATTTCACACAAAGCCTGTTCAACGAGCTTATGTCGCCGTGAACCTCTAATGGGGACCACCCGTGCCGCTTAGGTGATCAGAGCAACGTTTTACCAAATGCGGCTTCAAAACACGAGGGTCCATATATATTTCATTAGACCAATAAAGCACGCGGACTTCTACATATAATCAACACCTCACCCCACCAGGATTCAAACCCACGATCTTATAATTGTGACCGGGGAACGCTACCTCTGGGCCACCAGGACAATAAAAGCAGTCCTATAGACTCTATATATTTCACACAGCCAGTTCAACGGCTTATGGGCGCTGTGAACCTCTAATGGGGACCACCGTGCATATAGGTGATCAGGCAACGTTTACCAAATCCGGCCGATACACGAGGATCCATACGCCATTTCGTAGCCCAATAACGCCGCGGACTTCTCCATATAATCAACACCTCACCCCACCAGGATTCAAACCCACGATCTTATAATTGTGACCGGGGAACGCTACCTCTGAGCCTCCAGGAAAATAAAAGCAGTCCTAGACTCTGCTATATTTCACACAAAGCCTGTTCAACGAGCTTATGTCGCCGTGAACCTCTAATGGGGACCACCCGTGCCGCTTAGGTGATAAGAGCAACGTTTTACCAAATTCGGCTTGGAAACACGAGGATCCATATATATTTCATTAGCCCAATAATGCATGCGGACTTCTATATATAATCAACACCTCACCCCACGAGGATTGGAACCCACGATCTTATAATTGTGACCGCGGAACGCTACCTCTGGGCAACCAGGACAATAAATGCAGTCCTAGACTCTACTATATTTCACACAAAGGCTGTTCAACGACCTTATGGTGCCATGAACCTCTAATGGGGACCACCCGTGCCGCTTAGGTGATAACAGCAACGTTTTACCAAATCCGGCTTGGAAACACGAGGATCCATATATATTTCATTAGACCAATAGAGTAGGCGGACTTCTACATATAATCAGCACCTCACCCCACCAGGATTTGAACCCACGATCTTATAAATGTGACCGGGGAACGCTACCTCTGGGCAGCCAGGACAATAAAAGCAGTCCTAGACTCTACCATATTTCACACAAAGCCTGTTCTACGAGCTTATGGCGGTGTGAACCTCTAATGGGGACCACATGTGCCGCTTAGGAGATCAGAGCAACGTTTTACCAAATCCGGCTTGGAAACGCGAGGATCCATATATATTTCATTAGCCCAATAAAGCACGCGGACTTCTACATAAAATCAACACCTCACCCCACCAGGATTTAAACCCACGATCATATAATTGTGACCGGGGAACGCTATCTCTGGGCCTCCAGGAAAATAAAAGCAGTCCTAGACTCTGCTATATTTCACACAAAGCCTGTTCAGCGAGCTTATGTCGCCGTGAACCTCTAATGGGGACCACCCGTGCCGCTTAGGTGATCAGAGCAACGTTTTACCAAATGCGGTTTCAAAACACGAGGGTCCATATATATTTCATTAGCCCAATAAAGCACGCGAACTTCTACATATAATCAACACCTAAACCCACCAGGATTCAAACCCACGATCTTATAATTGTGAAAAAGGAACGATACCTATGGGCCACCAGGACACTATAAGCAGTTCTAGACTCATCTATATTTCACACAAAGCCTGTTCAACGACCTTATGGCGCCATGAACCTCTAATGGGGACCACCTGTGCCGCTTAGGTGATCACAGCAACGTTTTACCAAATCCGGCTTCGAAACACGTGGATCCATATATATTTCATTAGCCCAATAAAGCACTCGGACTTCTACATATGATCAACACCTCACCCCACCAGTATTTGAACCCACGATCATATAATTGTGACCGCGGTATGCTACCGCTGGGCCACCAGGACAATAAAAGCAGTCCTAGACTCTACTATATTTCACACAAAGCCTGTTCAACGACCTTATGGCGCAATGAAGCTCTAATGCGGACCACCCGTGCCGCTTAGGTGATTAGAGTAACGTTTAACCAAATGCGGCTTCGAAACCCGAGGATCCATATATATTTCATTAGCCCAATAAAGCACGCAGTCTTCTGCATATAATCAACGCCTCACCCCACCAGGATTTAAACCCACGATCTTATAATTGTGAAAGGGGAACGCTACCTCTGGGCCACCAGGAAAATAAAAGCAGTCCTAGACTCTGCTATATTTCACACAAAGCCTGTTCAGCGAGCTTATGGCTCCGTGAACCTCTAATGGGGACCACGCGTGCCGCTTAGGTGATGAGAGCAACGTTTTACCAAATGCAGCTTCAAAACACGAGGGTCCATATATATTTCATTAGCCCAATAAGAGCACGCGGACTTCTACATATAATCAACACATCACCCCACCAGGATTCAAACCCACGATCTTATAATTGTGACCGGGGCATGCTACCTTTGGGCCACCAAAACAATAAAAGCAGTCCTAGACTTTACTATATTTCACACAAAGCCTGTTCAACGACCTAATGGCGCCATGAACCTCTAATGGGGACACCCGTGCCGCTTAGGTGATCAGAGCAACGTTTTACCAAATCCGGCTTCGAAACACGTGGATCCATATATATTTCATTAGCCCAATAAAGCACGCGGACTTCTACATATAATCAACACCTCACCCCACCAGGATTTGAACCCCCGATCATATAATTGTGACCGTGGAACGCTACCTCTGGGACACTAGGACAATAAAAGCAGTCCTAGACTCTGCTATATTTCACACAAAGCCTGTTCAACGAGCTTATGGCGACGTGAACCTCTAATGGGGACGACCCATGGCTCTTAGGTGATCAGAGCAACGTTTTACTAAATGCGGCTTCGAAACTCGAGGATCCATACATATTTCATTAGCCCAATAAAGCACTCGGACTTCTACATATAATCAACACCTCACCCCACCAGGATTCAAACCCAGGATCATATAATTGTGACCGGGGAACGCTACCTCTGGGCCACCAGGACAATAAAAGCAGTCCTAGACGCTGCTATATTTTACACAAAGTCTGTTCAACGAGCTTATGGCGCTGTGAACCACTATAGGGGACCACCCGTGCCAGTTAGGTGATCAGAGCAACGTTTTACCAAATGCGGCTTCGAAACACGAGGATCCATATATATTTCATTAGCCCAATAAAGCACGCGGACTTCTACATATATTCAACGGCTCACCCCACCAGGATTTGAAGCCAATCTTCTAATTGTGACCGGGGAATGCTAACTCTGGGCCACCAGGACAATAAAAGCAGTCCTAGACTCTGCTATATTTCACACAAAGCCTGTTCAACGAGCTTATGGCTCCGTGAACCTCTAATGGGGACCAGGCGTGCCGCTTAGGTGATGAGTGCAACGTTTTACCAAATGCGGCTTCAAAACACGAGGGTCCATATATATTTCATTAGCCCAATAAAGCACGCGGACTTCTACATATAATCAACACCTAAACCCACCAGGATTCAAACCCACGATCTTATAATTGTGAAAAAGGAACGATACCTATGGGCCACCAGGACACTATAAGCAGTTCTAGACTCATCTATATTTCACACAAAGCCTGTTCAACGACCTTATGGCGCCATGAACCTCTAATGGAGACCACCCGTGCCGCTTAGGTGATTAGAGTAACGTTTAACCAAATGCGGCTTCGAAACCCGAGGATCCATATACATTTCATTAGCCCAATAAAGCACGCAGACTTCTGCATATAATCAACGCCTCACCCCACCAGGATTTAAACCCACGATCTTATAATTGTGAAGGGGGAACGCTACCTCTGGGCCACCAGGAAAATAAAAGCAGTCCTAGACTCTGCTATATTTCACACAAAGCCTGTTCAACGAGCTTATGGCTCCGTGAACCTCTAATGGGGACTACGCGTGCCGCTTAAGTGATGAGAGCAACGTTTTACCAAATGCGGCTTCAAAACACGAGGGTCCATATATATTTCATTAGCCCAATAAGAGCACGCGGACTTCTACATATAATCAACACCTCACCCCACCAGGATTCAAACCCACGATCTTATAATTGTGACCGGGGCATGCTACCTTTGGGCCACCAAAACAATAAAAGCAGTCCTAGACTTTTCTATATTTCACACAAAGCCTGTTCAACGACCTTATGGCGCCATGAACCTCTAATGGGGACACCCGTGCCGCTTAGGTGATCAGAGCAACGTTTTACCAAATCCGGCTTCGAAACACGTGGATCCATATATATTTCATTAGCCCAATAAAGCACGCGGACTTCTACATATAATCAACACCTCACCCCACCAGGATTTGAATCCACGATCTTATAATTGTGACCGTGGAACGCTACCTCTGGGACACTAGGACAATAAAAGCAGTCCTAGACTCTGCTATATTTCACACAAAGCCTGTTCAACGAGCTTATGGCGACGTGAACCTCTAATGGGGACGACCCATGCCTCTTAGGTGATCAGAGCAACGTTTTACTAGATGCGGCTTCGAAACTCGAGGATCCATATATATTTCATTAGCCCAATAAAGCACTCGGACTTCAACATATAATCAACACCTCACCCCACCAGGATTCAAACCCACATACTTATAATTGTGACCGGGGAACACTACCTTTGGGCCACCAGGACAATAAAAGCAGTCCTAGACTCTGCTATATTTCACACAAAGCCTGTTCAACGAGCTTATGGCGCTGTGAACCACTATAGGGGACCACCCGTGCCGCTTAGGTGATCAGAGCAACGTTTTACCAAATCCGGCTTCGATACACGAGGATCCATATATATTTCATTAGCCCAATAAAGCACGCGGACTTCTACATATAATCAACACCTCACCCCAACAGGATTCGAACCCACGATCTTATAATTGTGACCGAGGAACGCTACCTATGGGCCACCAGGACACTATAAGCAGTCCTAGACTCTGTTATATTTCACATAAAGCCTGTTCAACGAGCTTATGGCACCGTGAACCACTATAGGGGACCACCCGTGCCGCTTAAGTGATAAGAGCAACGTTTTACCAAATCCGGCTTGGAAACACGAGGATCCATATATATTTCATTAGCCCAATAGACCACGCGGACTTCTACATATAATCAACACCTCACCCCACCAGGATTTGAACCCACGATCTTATAAATGTGACCGGGGAATGCTACCTCTGGGCAACCAGGACAATAAAAGCAGTCCTAGACTCTACCATATTTCACACAAAGCCTGTTCAACGACCTTATGGCGCCATGAACCTCTAATGGCGACCATCCGTGCCGCTTAGGTGATAAGAGCAACGTTTTACCAAATCCGGCTTAGAAACACGAGGATCCATATATATTTCATTAGCCCAATAAAGCACGCGGACTTCTACATATAATCAACACCTCACCCCACCAGGATTCAGAACCTCGATCTTATAATTGTGAACAGGGAACGCTACCTGTGGACCACCAGAACACTAAAAGCAGTCCTACACTCTGTTATATTTCACGCAAAGCCTGTTCAACGAGCTTATGGCGGTGTGAACCTCTAATGGGGACCACATGTGCCGCTTAGGTGATCAGAGCAACGTTTTACCAAATCCGGCTTCGAAACACGTGGATCCATATATATTTCATTAGCCCAATAAAGCACTCGGAATTCTACATATAATCAACACCTCACCCCACCAGGATTCAGACCCACGATCTTATAATTGTGACCGGGGTATGCTACCGCTGGGCCACCAGGACAATAAAAGCAGTCCTAGACTCTACTATATATCACACAAAGCCTGTTCAACGACCTTATGGCGCCATGAACCTCTAATGGGGACCACCCGTGGCGCTTAGTTGATTAGAGTAACGTTTAACCAAATGCGGCTTCGAAACCCGAGGATCCATATATATTTCATTAGCCCAATAAAGTACGCAGACTTCTGCATATAATCAACGCCTCACCCCACCAGGATTTAAAACCCACGATCTTATAATTGTGAAAGGGGAACGCTACCTCTGGGCCACCAGGAAAATAAAAGCAGTCCTAGACTCTGCTATATTTCACACAAAGCCTGTTCAACGAGCTTATGGCTCCGTGAACCTCTAATGGGGACCACGCGTGCCGCTTAGGTGATGAGAGCAACGTTTTACCAAATGCGGCTTCAAAACACGAGGGTCCATATATATTTCATTAGCCCAATAAAGCATGCGGACTTCTACATATAATCAACACCTCACCCCACCAGGATTCAAAACCCACGATCTTATAAGTGTGACCGGGGTATGCTACCTCTGGGCCACCAGGACAATAAAAGCAGTCCTAGACTCTGCTATATTTCACACAAAGCCTGTTCAACGGGCTTATGGCACCGTGAACCTCTAATGGGGACCACCCGTGCCGCTTAGGTGATCAGAGCAACGTTTTAACAAATGAGGCGTCGAAACAAGGAGGATCCATATATATTTCATTAGCCCAATAAAGCACGCGGACTTCTACATATAATCAACACTTCACCCCACCAGGATTTGAACCCACAATATTATAATTGTGACCGGGGGACGCTACCTCTGGGCCACCAGGACAATAAAAGCAGTCCTAGACCCTGCTATATTTCACACAAAGACTGTTCAACGAGCTTATGGCGCTGTGAACCACTATAGGAGACCACCCGTGCCGCTTAGGTGATCAGAGCAACGTTTTACCAAATCCGGCTTCGAAACACGAGGATCAATATATATTTCATTAGCCCAATAAAGCACTCGGAATTCTACATATAATCAACACCTCACCCCACCAGGATTCAAACCCACGATCTTATATTGTGACCGGGGAACGCTACCTCTGGGCCACCAGGACAATAAAAGCAGTCCTAGACTCTGCTATATTTCACACAAAGCCTGTTCAACGAGCTTATGGCGCCGTGAACCACTAATGGGACCACCCGTGCCGCTTAGGTGATCAGAGCAACGTTTTACCAAATGCGGCTTGGAAACACGAGGATCCATATATATTTCATTAGCCCAATAAAGCACTCGGACTTCTATATATAATCAACACCTCACCCCACCAGGATTTGAACCCACGATCTTATAATTGTGACCGGGGAACGCTACCTCTGGGCAACCAGGACAATAAAAGCAGTCCTAGACTCTACCATATTTCACACAAAGCCTGTTCAACGACCTTATGGCGCCATGAACCTCTAATGGGGACCACGCGTGCCGCTTAGGTGATGAGAGCAACGTTTTACCAAATGCGGCTTCAAAACACGAGGATAAATATATATTTCATAAGCCCAATAAAGCACTCGGACTTCTACATATAATCAACACCTCACCCAACCAGGATTCAAACCCACGATCTTATAATTGTGACCGGGGAACGCTACCTCTGGGCCACCAGGACAATAAAAGCAGTCCTAAACTCTGCTATATTTCACACAAAGCCTGTTCAACGAGCTTATGGCGCTGTGAACCACTATAGGAGACCACCCGTGCCGCGTAGGTGATCAGAGCAACGTTTTACCAAATGCGGCTTCGAAACACGAGGATCCATATATATTTCATTAGCCCAATAAAGCACACGGACTTCTACATATATTCAACACCTCACCCCCCCAGGATTTGAACCCACGATCTTATAATTGTGACCGGGGAAAGCTACCTCTGGGCCACCAGGACAATAAAAGCAGTCCTAGACTCTGGTATATTTCACACAAAGCCTGTTCAACGAGCTTATGGCGCCGTGAACCTCTAATGCGGACCACCCGTGCCGCTTAGGTGATCAGAGCAACGTTTTACCAAATCCGGCTTCGAAACACGAGGATCAATATATATTTCATAAGCCCAATAAAGCACTCGGACTTCTACATATAATCAACACCTCACCCAACCAGGATTCATTTCCACGATCTTATAATTGTGACAGGGGAACGCTACCTCTGGGCCACCAGGACAATAAAAACAGTCCTAAACTCTGCTATATTTCACACAAAGCCTGTTCAACGAGCTTATGGCGCTATGAACCACTATAGGAGACCACCCGTGCCGCGTAGGTGATCAGAGCAACGTTTTACCAAATGCGGCTTCGAAACACGAGGATCCATATATATTTCATTAGCCCAATAAAGCACACGGACTTCTACATATATTCAACACCTCACCCCCCCAGGATTTGAACCCACGATCTTATAATTGTGACCGGGGAAAGCTACCTCTGGGCCACCAGGACAATAAAAGCAGTCCTAGACTCTGGTATATTTCACACAAAGCCTGTTCAACGAGCTTATGGCGCCGTGAACCTCTAATGCGGACCACCCGTGCCGCTTAGGTGATCAGAGCAACGTTTTACCAAATCCGGCTTCGAAACACGAGGATCAATATATATTTCATAAGCCCAATAAAGCACTCGGACTTCTACATATAATCAACACCTCACCCCACCAGGATTCAAACCCACGATCTTAATATTGTGACCGGGGAACGCTACCTCTGGGCCACCAGGACAATAAAAGCAGTCCTAAACTCTGCTATATTTCACACAAAGCCTGTTCAACGAGCTTATGGCGCTGTGAACCACTATAGGAGACCACCCATGCCGCGTAGGTGATCAGAGCAACGTTTTACCAAATGCGGCTTCGAAGCACGAGGATCGATATATATTTCATTAGCCCAATAAAGCACACGGACTTCTACATATAATCAACACCTCACCCCACCAGGATTTGAAACCACGATCTTATAATTGTGACCGGGGAACGCTACCTCTTGGCAACCAGGACAATAAAAGCAGTCCTAGACTCTACTATATTTCACACAAAGCCTGTTCAACGATGTTATAGCGCCATGAACCTCTGATGGCGACCACCCGTGCCGCTTAGGTGATAAGAGCAACGTTTTCCAAAATCCGGTTTGGAAACACGAGGATCCATATATATTTCATTAGCCCAATAAAGTACCCGGACTTCTACATATAATCAACACCTCACCCCACCAGGATTCAGACCCACGATCTTATAATTGTGACCGAGGTATGCTACCTCTGGGCCAACAGGACAATAAAAGCAGTTCTAGACTCTGCTATATTTCACACAAAGCCTGTTCAACGAGCTTATGGCGCCGTGAACCTCTAATGGGGACCACCCGTGCCGCTTAGGTGATCAGAGCAACGTTTTACCAAATGCGGCTTCAAAACACGAGGGTCCATATATATTTCATTAGCCCAATAAAGCACGCGGACTTCTATATTTAATCTACACCTCACCCCACCAGGATTCAAACCCACGATCTTATAATTGTTTCCGGGATATGCTACCTCTGGGCCACCAGGACAATAAAAGCAGTCCTAGACTCTACTATATTTCACACAAACCCTGTTCAACGACCTTATGGCGCCATGAAACTCTAATGGGGACCACCCGTGCCGCTTAGGTGATCAGAGCAACGTTTTACCAATTCCGGCTCGAAACACGTGGATCCATATATATTTCATTAGCCCAATACAGCACGCGGACTTCTACATATAATCAACACCTCACCCCACCAGGATTTGAACCCACGATCTTATAATTGTGACCGGGGAACGCTACCCCTGGGCAACAAGGACAATAAAAGCAGTCCTAGACTCTACCATATTTCACACAAAGCCTGTTCAACGATCTTATGGCGCCATGAACCTCTAATGGGGACCACCCGTGGCGCTTAGGTGATCAGAGCAACGTTTAACCAAATGTGGCTTTGAAACCCGAGGATCCATATATATTTCATTAGCCCAATAAAGCACGCAGACTTCTGCATATAATCAACGCCTCACCCCACCAGGATTTAAACCCACGATCTTATAATTGTGAAAGGGGAACGCTACCTCTGGGCCACCAGGACAATAAAAGCAGTCCTAGACTCTGCTATATTTCACACAAAGCCTGTTCAACGAGCTTATGGCTCCGTGAACCTCTAATGGGGACCACGCGTGCCGCTTAGGTGATCAGAGCAACGTTTTACCAAATGCGGCTTCAAAACACGAGGGTCCATATATATTTCATTAGCCCAATAAAGCACGCGGACTTCTACATATAATCAACACCTCACCCCACCAGGATTTGAAACCACGATCTTATAATTGTCACCGGGGAACGCTACCTCTTGGCAACCAGGACAATAAAAGCAGTCCTAGACTCTACTATATTTCACACAAAGCCTGTTCAACGACCTTATGGCGCCATGAACCTCTAATAGGGACCACCCGTCCCGCTTAGGTGATCAGAGCAACGTTTCACCAAATCCGGCTCGAAACACGAGGATCCATATATATTTCCTTAGCCCAATAAAGTACCCAGACTTCTACATATAATCAACACCTCACCCCACCAGGATTTGAAACCACGATCTTATAATTGTCACCGGGGAACGCTACCTCTTGGCAACCAGGACAATAAAAGCTGTCCTAGACTCTACTATATTTCACACAAAGCCTGTTCAACGACCTTATGGCGCCATTAACCTCTAATGGGGACCACCCGTGCCGCTTAGGTGATCAGAGTAACGTTTAACCAAATGCGGCTTTGAAACCCGAGGTTCCATATATATTTCATTAGCCCAATAAAGCACACAGACTTCTGCATATAAACAACGCCTCACCCCACCAGGATTTAAACCCACGATCTTATAATTGTGAAAGGGGAACGCTACCTCTGGGCCACCAGGACAATAAAAGCAGTCCTAGACTCTACTATATTTCACACAAAGCCTGTTCAACGACCTTATGGTGCCATGAACCTTTAATGGGGACAACCCGTGCCGCTTAGGTGATCAGAGTAACGTTTTTCCAAATCCGGCTTCGACACACGTGGATCCATATATATTTCATTAGCCCAATAAAGCACGCGGACTTCTACATATAATCAACATCTCACCCCACCAGGATTTGAACCCACGATCTTATAATTGTGACCGTGGAACGCTACCTCTGGGACACTAGGACAATAAAAGCAGTCCTAGACTCTGCTATATTTCACACAAAGCCTGTTTCACGAGCTTATGGCGACGTGAACCTCTAATGGGGACGACCCATGCCTCTTAGGTGATCAGAGCAACGTTTTACTAAATGCGGCTTCGAAACTCGAGGATCCATATATATTTTATTAGCCCAATAAAGCACACGGACTTCTACATATAATCAACACCTCACCCCACCAGGATTTGAACCCACTATCTTATATTTGTGACCGGGGGACGCTACCTCTGGCCACCAGGACAATAAAAGCATTCCTAGACTCTGCTATATTTCACACAAAGCCTGTTCAACGGGCTTATGGCACCGTGAACCTCTAATGGGGACCACCCGTGCCGCTTAGGTGATCAGAGCAACGTTTTAACAAATGAGGCGTCGAAACAAGGAGGATCCATATATATTTCATTAGCCCAATAAAGCACGCGGACTTCTACATATAATCAACACCTCACCCCACCAGGATTTGAACCCACGATCTTATAATTGTGACCGGGGAAAGCTACCTCTGGGCCACCAGGACAATAAAAGCAGTCCTAGACTCTGGTATATTTCACACAAAGCCTGTTCAACGAGCTTATGGCGCCGTGAACCTCTAATGCGGACCACCCGTGCCGCTTAGGTGATCAGAGCAACGTTTTACCAAATCCGGCTTCGAAACACGAGGATCAAAATATATTTCATTAGCCCAATAAAGCACTCGGAATTCTACATATAATCAACACCTCACCCCACCAGGATTCAAACCCACGATCTTATATTGTGACCGGGGAACGCTACCTCTGGGCCACCAGGACAATAAAAGCAGTCCTAGACTCTGCTATATTTCACACAAAGCCTGTTCAACGAGCTTATGGCGCTGTGAACCACTATAGGAGACCACCCGTGCCGCTTAGGTGATCAGAGCAACTTTTTACCAAATGCGGCTTCGAAACACGAGGATCCATATATATTTCATTAGCCCAATAAAGCACACGGACTTCTACATATAATCAACACCTCACCCCACCAGGATTTGAACCCACGATCTTATAATTGTGACCGAGGAACGCTACCTCTGGGCAACCAGGACAAAAAAAGCAGTCCTAGACTCTACCATATTTCACACAAAGCCTGTTCAACGACCTTATGGCGCCATGAACCTCTAATGGGAACCACGCGTGCCGCTTAGGTGATGAGAGCAACGTTTTACCAAATGCGGCTTCAAAACACGAGGATCAATATATATTTCATAAGCCCAATAAAGCACTCGGACTTCTACATATAATCAACACCTCACCCAACCAGGATTCAAACCCACGATCTTATAATTGTGACCGGGGAACGCTACCTCTGGGCCACCAGGACAATAAAAGCAGTCCTAAACTCTGCTATATTTCACACAAAGCCTGTTCAACGAGCTTATGGCGCTGTGAACCACTATAGGAGACCACCCGTGCCGCGTAGGTGATCAGAGCAACGTTTTACCAAATGCGGCTTCGAAACACGAGGATCCATATATATTTCATTAGCCCAATAAAGCACACGGACTTCTACATATAATCAACACCTCACCCCACCAGGATTTGAACCCACGATCTTATAATTGTGACCGGGGAAAGCTACCTCTGGGCCACCAGGACAATAAAAGCAGTCCTAGACTCTGGTATATTTCACACAAAGCCTGTTCAACGAGCTTATGGCGCCGTGAACCTCTAATGCGGACCACCCGTGCCGCTTAGGTGATCAGAGCAACGTTTTACCAAATCCGGCTTCGAAACACGAGGAACAATATATATTTCATAAGCCCAATAAAGCACTCGGACTTCTACATATAATCAACACCTCACCCAACCAGGATTCAAACCCACGATCTTATAATTGTGACCGGGGAACGCTACCTCTGGGCCACCAGGACAATAAAAGCAGTCCTAAACTCTGATATATTTCACACAAAGCCTGTTCAACGAGCTTATGGCGCTGTGAACCACTATAGGAGACCGCTTTCGTGCGGCGTGGGTGATCAGAGCAACGTTTTTGCCGTCTGACTGAAACACGAGGATCATATATATTTCAATGGCCAATAAAGCATGATTTATGTAACGCTTTCCTCACCCCGCAGGATTTGAACCCACGATCTTATAATTGGCGACGAGGGCGCTACCTCTTAGCAACCAGGACAATAAAAGCAGTCCTAGACTCTATATTTCACACAAAGCCTGTTCAACGATCTTATAGCGCCATGAACCTCTGATGGGGACCACCCGTGCCGCTTAGGTGATAAGAGCAACGTTTTCCAAAATCCGGTTTGGAAACACGAGAATCCATATATATTTCATTAGCCCAATAAAGTACCCGGACTTCTACATATAATCAACACCTCACCCCACCAGGATTTGAAACCACGATCTTATAATTGTGACCGGGGAACGCTACCTCTTGGCAACCAGGACAATAAAAGCAGTCCTAGACACTACTATATTTCACACAAAGCCTGTTCAACGATCTTATAGCGCCATGAACCTCTGATGGGGACCACCCGTGCCGCTTAGGTGATAAGAGCAACGTTTTCCAAAATCCGGTTTGGAAACACGAGGATCCATATATATTTCATTAGCCCAATAAAATACCCGGACTTCTACATATAATCAACACCTCACCCCACCAGGATTCAGACCCACGATCTTATAATTGTGACCGAGGTATGCTACCTCTGGGCCACCAGGACAATAAAAGCAGTCCTAGACTCTACTATATTTCACACAAACCCTGTTCAACGACCTTATGGCGCCATGAAACTCTAATGGGGACCACCCGTGCCGCTTAGGTGATCAGAGCAACGTTTTACAAATTCCGGCTCGAAACACGTGGATCCATATATATTTCATTAGCCCAATACAGCACGCGGACTTCTACATATAATCAACACCTCACCCCACCAGGATTTGAACCCACGATCTTATAATTGTGACAGGGGAACGCTACCTCTGGGACACTAGGACAATAAAGGCAGTCCTAGACTCTGCTATATTTCACACAAACACTGTTCAACGAGCTTATGGCGACGTGAACCTCTAATGGGGACCACCCGTGCCGCTTAGGTGATCAAACCAACGTTTTACTAAATGCGGCTTCGAAACTCGATGATCCATATATATTTCATTAGCCCAATAAAGCACGCGGACTTCTACATATAATCAACACCTCACCCCACCAGGATTCAAACCCACGATCTTATAATTGTGACCGGGGAACGCTACCCCTGGGCAACAAGGACAATAAAAGCAGTCCTAGACTCTACCATATTTCACACAAAGCCTGTTCAACGATCTTATGGCACCATGAACCTCTAATGGGGACCACCCGTGCCGCTTAAGTGATCAGAGTAACGTTTAACCAAATGCGGCTTTGAAACCCGAGGATCCATATATATTTCATTAGCCCAATAAAGCACGCAGACTTCTGCATATAAACAACGCCTCACCCCACCAGGATTTAAACCCACGATCTTATAATTGTGAAAGGGGAACGCTACCTCTGGGCCACCAGGAAAATAATAGCAGTCCTAGACTATGCTATATTTCACACAAACCCTGTTCAACGAGCTTATGGCGCCGTGAACCTCTAATGGGGACCACCCGTGCCGCTTAGGTGATCAGAGCAACGTTTACCAAATGCGGCTTCAAAACACGAGGGTCCATATATATTTCATTAGCCCAATAAACCATGCGGACTTCTACATATAATCAACACCTCACCCCACAAAGGATTCAAACCCACGATCTTATAATTGTGACCGGGGTATGCTACCTCTGGGCCACCAGGACAATAAAAGAAGTCCTAGACTCTACTATATTTCACACAAAGCCTGTTCAACGACCTTATGGCGCCATGAACCTCTTATGGGGACCACCCGTCCCGCATAGGTGATCAGAGTAACGTTTTACCAAATCCGGCTCGAAACACGTGGATCCATATATATTTCATTAGCCCAATACAGCACGCGGACTTCTACATAAAATCAACACCACACCCCACCAGGATTCAATCCCAAAATCTTATAATTGTGATTAGGGAATGCTACCTGTGGACCACCAGGACACTAAAAGCAGTCCTAGACTCTGTTATATTTCACACAAAGCCTGTTCAACGAGCTTATGGCGCCGTGAACCTCTAATGGGGACCACACGTGCCGCTTGGTGACCAGAGCAACGTCTTAACAAATCCGGCAACGAAACACGAGGATCCAAATATATTTCTTTAGCCCAATAAAGCATGCGGACTTCTACATAAAATCACCACCTCACCCCACCAAGATTCAAACCCAAAATCTTATAATTGTGACCAGGGAATGCTACCTGTGGACCACCAGGACACTAAAAGCAGTCCTAGACTCTACTATATTTCATACGAAGCCTGTTCAACGACCTTATGGCGCCATGAACCTCTAATGGGGACCATCTGTGCCGCTTAGGTGATAAGAGCAACGTTTTACCAAATCTGGCTTGGAAACACGAGGATCCATATATATTTCATTAGCCCAATAATGCATGCGGACTTCTACATATAATCAACACCTCACCCCACCAGGATTTGAACCCACGATCTTATAATTGTGACTGGGGAACGTTACCTCTGGGCAACCAGGACAATAAAAGCAGTCCTAGACTCTACCATATTTCACACAAAGCCTGTTGAACGACCTTATGGCGCCATGAACCTTTAATGGGGACCACCCGTGCCGCTTAGGTGATCAGAGCAACGTTTTACCAAATCCGGCTTCGAAAAACGAGGATCCATATATATTTCAATAGCCCAAAAATGCATGCAGACTTCTACATATAATCAACACCTCACCCCACCAGGATTTGAACCCACTATCTTATAATTGTGAACGGGGGACGCTACCTCTGGGCCACCAGGACAATAAAACCATTCCTAGAATCTGCTATATTTTACACAAAGCCTGTTCAACGACCTTATGGCGCCGTGAACCTCTAATGGGGACCACCCGTGCCGCTTAGGTAATCAGAGCAACGTTTTACTAAATCCGGCTTCGAAACACCAGGATCCATATATATTTCATTAGCCCAATAAAGCATGCGGACTTCTACATATAATCAACACCTCACCCCACCAGGATTCAAACCCACGACCTTATAATTCTGACCGGGATATGCTATCTCTGGGCCACCAGGACAATAAAAGCAGTCCTAGACTCTACTATATTTCACACAAAGCCTGTTCAACGACCTTATGGCGCCATGAACCTCTAATGGGGACCACCCGTGCCGCTTAGGTGATCAGAGCAACGTTTTACCAAATCCGGCTTGGAAACACGAGGATCCATATATATTTTATTAGCCCAATAAAGCACTCGGACTTCTACATATAATCAACACCTCACCCCACCAGGATTTGAACACACGATCTTATAATTGTGACCGGGGAACGCTACTTCTGGGCCACCAGGACAATAAAAGCAGTCCTAGACTCTGCTATATTTCACACAAAGCGTGTTCAACGAGCTTATGGCACTGTGAACCTCTAATGGGGACCACCCGTGCCGCTTAGGTGATCAGACCACCGTTTTTCCAAATGCGGCGTCGAAACAAGGAGGATTCATATATATTTCATTAGCCCAATAAAGCACGCGGACTTCTACATATAATCAACACCTCACCCCACCAGAATTTGAACCCACGAACTTATAATTGTGACCGGGGAACGCTACCTCTGGGCCACCAGGACAATAAAAGCAGTCCTAAACTCTGCTATATTTCACACAAAGCCTGTTCAGCGAGCTTATGGCGCCGTGAACCTCTAATAGGGACCACCCGTGCCGCTGAGGTGATCAGAGCAACGTTTTACCAAATCCGGTTTCGAAACACGAGGATCCATATATCTTTCATTAGCCCAATAAAGCATGCGGACTTCTACATATAATCAACACCTCACCCCACCTGGATTCAAACCCACGATCTTATAATTGAGACCGGGATATGCTACCTCTGGGCCACCAGGACAATAAAAGCAGTCCTAGACTCTACTATATTTCACACAAAGCCTGTTCAACGACCTTATGGCGCCATGAACCTCTAATGGGGACCAC
>NW_024754796.1:0-1040 GCF_018991925.1 Homarus americanus
ATATAATCAACACCTCACACAGGATTTGAGACCCGATCTTATAATTGTGACCGGGAACGCTTTACCTCTGGGCCACCAGGACAATAAAACAGTCCTAGATTCTGCTATATTTCCATTAAAGCCTGTTCAACGAGCTTATGGCGCCGTGAACCTCTAATAGGAACACCGTGCCGCTTAGGTGATCAGAGCAACGTTTTTACCAAATGCGGCTTCGAAACGGATCCATATATATTTCATTAGCCCAATAAAGCACGTGGACTACATATAATCAACACTTCCCCACCAGGATTTGAACCACGATCTTATAATTGTGACCGGGAATGCTACCTCTGGGCCACCAGGACAATAAAAGCAGTCTAGACTCTGCTATATTTCACGCAAAAGCCTGTTCAACGGGCTTATGGCGCCGTGAACCTCTAATGGGGACCACCGTGCACTTAGGTGATCAGAGCAACGTTTTACCATCTCGGTTTCGAAACAGCGGATCCGTATTTATTTAGCCCAATAAAAACGCGGACTTCTACATATAGTCAACACCTCACCCACCAGGTTTGAACCCACGATCTTATATTGTGACCGGGAATGCTACCTCTGGGCCTGGAGACAATAAGCAGTCCTAGACTCTGCTTATTTCACAGCCTGTTCAACGGAGGATAGGTGATCAGACCAACATTTGCAATAGGCTTCGAAACAAGAGGATCATATATATTTCATTAGCCATTAAACCTTGGGACTTCAACATTTAATCAACACCTCACCCCACCAGGATTTGAACCCTCGATCTTATAATTGTGACCGGGGAACGCTACCTCTGGGCCACCAGGACAATAAAAGCAGTCCTAGACTCTGCTATATTTCACACAAAGCACTGTTCAACGAGCTTATGGCGCCGTGAACCTCTAATGGGGACACCCGTGCAGCAGGTGATCAGAGCAACGTTTTGCGCAAATGTGTTGAAACCGAGGATCCATATATATTTCATTGGACCATTAAAACACGCGGACTTCTACATAATCAACACCTCACACCAGGTTTGAAAC
>NW_024754797.1:0-16904 GCF_018991925.1 Homarus americanus
TACCTCTGGCCCACCAGGACACTAAAAGCATTCCTAGACTCTGCTATATTTCACACAAAGCCTGTTCAACGAGCTTATGGCGCCGTGAACCTCTAATGGGGACCCTCCGTGCAGCTTAGGTGATCAGAGCAACGTTTTACCAAATGTGGATTCGAAACCCGAGGATCCATATATATTTCATTAGACCATTAAAGCACGCGGACTTCTACATATAATCAACACCTCACCCCTCCAAGATTTGAACCAACAATCTTATAATTGTGACCGGGGGACGCTACCTCTGGGCCACCAGGACAATAAAAGCAGTACTAGACTCTGATATATTTCACACAAAGCCTGTTCAACGAGCTTATGGCGCCGTGAAACTCTAATGGGGACCACCCGTGCCGCTTAGGTGATCAGACAAACATTTTACCAAATGCGGCTTCGAAACACGAGGATCCATATATTTTTCATTAGCCCAATAAGCACGCGGACTTCTTCATATAATCAACACCTCACCCCACCAGGATTCGAACCAACGAACTTCTAATTGTGACCGGGGAATGCTACCTCTGGCCCACCAGGACAATAAAAGCAGTCCTAGACTCTGCTATTTTTCACACAAAGCCTGTTCAACGAGCTTATGGCTCCGTGAACCTCTAATAGGGACCACCCATGCCGCTTAGGTGATCATAGCAACGTTTTACCAAATGCGGCTTCGAAACACGAGGATCCATATATATTTCATTAGCCCAATAAAGCATGCGGACTTCTTCATATATTCAACACCTCACCCCACCAGGATTTGAACCCATGGTCTTATAATTGTGACAGGGCGACGTTACCTCAGGGCCACCAGGAAACTAAAAGCATTCCTAGACTCTGCTATATTTCACACAAGGCCTGTTCAACGAGCTTATGGCGCCGTGAACCTCTAATGGGGACCACCCGTGCCGCTTAGGTGATCAGAGCAACGTTTTACCAAATGTGGCTTCGAAACACGAGGATCCATATATATTTCATTAGCCCAATAAAGCATGCGGACTATTCCAATATAATCAACACCTCACCCCACCAGGATTCAAACACACGATCTTCTAATTGTGACCGGGGAACGCTACCTCTGGCCCACCAGGACACTAAAAGCATTCCTAGACTCTGCTATATTTCACACAAAGCCTGTTCAACGAGCTTATGGCGCCGTGAACCTCTAATGGGGACCTCCCGTGCCGCTTAGGTGATCAGAGCAACGTTTTACCAAATGTGGCTTCGAAACCCGAGGATCCATATATATTTCATTAGACCATTAAAGCACGCGGACTTCTACATATAATCAACACCTCACCCCTCCTAGATTTGAACCCACAATCTTATAATTGTGACGGGGGGACGCTACCTCTGGGACACCAGGACAATAAAAGCAGTCCTAGACTCTGCTATATTTCACACAAAGCCTGTTCAACGAGATTATGGCGCCGTGAAACTCTAATTGGGACCACCCGTGCCGCTTAGGTGATCAGACCAACATTTTGCAATGCGACTGAAATGGGATCCATATTTTTTATTAGCCCAATAAAAGCCGCGGAACTGTACTTCATCAACACCTCACCCCACACCAGGTTGAACCAGCGAACTGGTGTGACCGGGGAACGCTACCTCTGGCCCACCAGGACAATAAAAGCAGTCCTAGACTCTGCTATTTTTCACACAAAGCCTGTTCAACGAGCTTATGGCTCCATGAACCTCTAATGGGGACCACCCATGCCGCTTAGGTGATCATAGCAACGTTTTACCAAATGCGGCTTCGAAACACGAGGATCCATATATATTTCATTAGCCCAATAAAGCACGCAGACTTCTTCATATAATCTTTTCACCCACAGAGTTTGAACCCCATGGTCTTATAATTGTGACCGGGCGACGTTACCTCAGGGCCACCAGGAAACTATAAGCATTCCTAGACTCTGCTATATTTCACACAAGGCCTGTTCAACGAGCTTATGGCGCCGTGAACCTCTAATGGGGACCACCCGTGCCGCTTAGGTGATCAGACCAACGTTGTACCACGTGCGGCTTCGAAACCCGAGGATCCATTTATATTTCATTAGCCCAATAAAGCACGCGGACTTCTACATATAATCAACACCTCACCCCACCAGGATTTGAACCCACGATCTTATAATTGTGACCGGGAGAATGCTACTCTGTTTTGATTAATGATCTAGGCTCTTTCTTTCTACCTAGAACTGTTCAACGAGCTTATGGCACCGTGAACCTCTAATAGGGACCACCAGTGCCGCTTAGGTGATCAGAGCAACGTTTTACCAAATGCGCCTTTCGAAACAAGGAGGATCCATATATATTTCATTAGCCCAATAAAGCACGCGGACTTCTATATATAATCAACACCTCACCCCACCAGGATTTGAACACACGATCTTATAATTGTGACCGGGGAACGCTACCTCTGTTACAAGACACTAACAGTCCTGAGCTCTCTTTTACACAAGGCTTTGTTCAGCGGCTTTTGGCCATAAAGCCTCTAATGAGGATTTTCCCGTGCAGCAGTGATCAGAGCAACGTTTTACCAAATGCGGCTTCGAAACACGCGGATCCATATATATTTCATTAGCCCAATAAAGCACGCGAACTTCTACATATAATCAACACCTCACCCCACCAGGATTTGAACCCACGATCTTATAATTGTGACCGGGGGACGCTACTTCTGGGCCTCCAGGACAATAAAAGCATTCCTAGACTCTGGTATATTTCACACAAAGCCTGTTCAACGAGCTTATGGCGCGGTGAAACTCTAATTGGGACCACCCGTGCAGCTTAGGTGATCAGAGCAACGTTTTACCAAATCCGGCTTCGAAACACGAGGATCCATATATATTTCATTAGCCCAATAAAGCCGCGGACTTCTTCTATATAATCAACACCTCACCCCACCAGGGTTAGCGTACTAAATTGTGACCGGGAAACGCCTCTGGGCCACTAGGATGCTAAACAGTCCCTAGACTGCCGCTATATTTCACACAAAGCTGTTCAACGACATGGCGCATTGAACCTCATCAGGGACTAACCCGTGCAGCCCAGGTAAATTAGGCAGAATTACACCGTCTGCGGCAAGAGCCGAGGATCGTAGCATATTTCATTAGCCCAATAAACACTTGTGAACTTCTACACATTTTAATCAACCTCACCCCACCAGGATTTGAACCCGATCTTATAATTGCTGACCGGGAATGCTACCTCTGGGCCCACCAGGACAATAAAAAGCAGTCCCTAGCTCTGCTATGTTCACACAAAGCCTGTTCAGCGAGCTTATGGCCGTAGACTAATAGGGGACCCACGAAGGTGCGGCAGGTGATCAAAACAACATTTTACCGTCTCTGACCCGAAGAAAGAAGGATCCATATATATTTCATTAGACCATTAAAGCACGCGGACTTCAACATATAATCAACACCTCACCCACCAGGATTTGAACCCACGATCTTATAATTGTGACCGGGGAACGCTACCTCTGGGCCACCAGGACAATAAAAGTAGTCCTAGACTCTGCTATATTTCACACAAAGCCTGTTCAACGGGCTTATGGCACCGTGAACCTCTGTCGGACCACCCATGCCCGGCTTAGGTGTCGAACAGCGTTTTACCAAATGTGGCTTCGAAACAGGATCCATATATATTTCATTAGCCCAATAGCATCAGGATATATTTCCGTAATCCAACACCTCACCCACCAGGATTCAAACCCGATCTTATAATTGTGACCGGGGAACGCTACCTCGGGGCCACCAGGACAATAAAATCAGTCCTAGACTCTGCTATATTTCACACAAAGCGTGTTCAACGGGCTTATGGCGCCGTGAACCTCTAATGGGGACCCCCCGTGCCGCTTAGGTGATCAGAGCAACGTTTTACCAAATGTGGCTTCGAAACACGAGGATCATATATATTTCATTAGACCATTAAAGCAGCGGACTTCTACATATAATCAACCTCACCCCTCCAAGATTTGAACCCACAATCCTTATAATTACTTCTCTCTGGGCCTGGACATCAAGGTACTAGACTATATTTCACACAACCCTGTTCCAGCAGCTTATGGGCAGTGAAACTCTAATAGGGACCACCACGTGCCGCTTAGGTGATCAGACCAACATTTTACCGTCGACTGCAGGGATCCTCATTTTTCATTGGCAATAAACCTGCGGACTTCTATAATCAGCACCTACTACCGAGAATTCAGACAGACTTCTGGTAGCAGCGACCGGGAATCACTCCTGGCCCACCAGGACAATAAAAGCAGTCCTAGACTCTGCTATTTTTCACACAAAGCCTGTTCAACGAGCTTATGGCTCCGTGAACCTCTAATGGGGACCACCCATGCCGCTTAGGTGATCATAGCAACGTTTTACCAAATGCGGCTTCGAAACACGAGGATCCATATATATTTCATTAGCCCAATAAAGCACGCGGACTTCTTCATATAATCAACACCTCACCCCACCAGGATTTGAACCCATGGTCTTATAATTGTGACCGGGCGACGTTACCTCAGGGCCACCAGGAAACTAAAAGCATTCCTAGACGCTGCTATATTTCACACAAGGCCTGTTCAACGAGCTTATGGCGCCGTGAACCTCTAATGGGGACCACCCGTGCCGCTTAGGTGATCAGAGCAACGTTTTACCAAATGCGGCTTCGAAACCCGAGGACCCATTTATATTTCATTAGCCCAATAAAGCACGCGGACTTCTACATATAATCAACACCTCACCTCACCAGGATTTGAACCCACGATCTTATAATTGTGACCGGGGAATGCTACCTCTGGGCCACCAGGACAATAAAATCATTCCTAGACTCTGCTATATTTCACACAAGGCCTGTTCAACGGGCTTGTGGCACCGTGAACCTCTAATGGGGACCACCCGTGCCGCTTAGGTGATCAGAGCAACGTTTTACCAAATTCGGCTTCGAAACAAGGAGGATCCATAAATATTTCATTTGCCCAATAAAGCAAGCAGACTTCTACATATAATCAACACTTCACCCCACCAAGATTTGAACCCACGATCTTATAATTGTGACCGGGGAACGCTACCTCTGGGCCACCAGGACAAGAAATGCAGTCCTAGACTCTGGTATATTTCACACAAAGCCTGTTCAACGAGCTTATGGCGCGGTGAAACTCTAATTGGGACCACCCGTGCAGCTTAGGTGATCAGAGCAACGTTTTACCAAATCCGGCTTCGAAACACGAGGATCCATATATATTTCATTAGCCCAATAAAGCACGCGAACGTCTACATATAATCAACACCTCACCCCATTAGGATTCAAACCCACGATCTTATAATTGTGACCGGGGTATGCTACCTCTGGGCCACCAGGACAATAAAAGCAGTCCTAGACTCTACTATATTTCACACAAAGACTGTTCAACGACCTTATGGCACCATGAACCTCTAATGGGGACTACCCGTGCCGCTTAGTTAATCAGAGCAACATTTTACCAAATCCGGCTTGGAAACACGAGGATCCATATATATTTCATTAGCCCAATAAATCACTCGGACGTCTACATATAATCAACACCTCACCCTACCAGGATTCAAACCCACGATCTTATAGTTGTGACCGGGGTATGCTACCTCTGGGCCACCAGGACAATAAAAGCAGTCCTAAACTCTACTATATTTCACACAAAGCCTGTTCAACGACCTTATGGCGCCATGAACCTCTAATGGGGACCACCCGTGCCGCTTAGGTGATCAGGTCAACGTTTTACCAAATCTGCCTTCGAAACACGAGGATCCATATATATTTCATTAGCCCAAAAAAGGACGCGGACTTCTACATATAATCAACACCTCACCCCACCAGGATTTGAACCCACGGTCTTATAATTGTGACCGGGGGACGCTACCTCTGGGCCACCAGGAAACTAAAAGCATTCCTAGACTCTGCTATATTTCACACAAAGCCTGTTCAACGAGCTTATGGCGCCGTGAACCTCTAATGGGGACCACCCGTGCCGCTTAGGTGATCAGAGCAACGTTTTACCAAATGCATCTTCGAAACCCGAGGATCCATATATTTTTCATTAGCCCAATAAAGCACGCGGGCTTCTACATATAATCAACACCTCACCCCACCAGGATTTGAACCCACGATCTTATAATTGTGACCGGGGAATGCTACCTCTGGGCCACCAGGACACTAAAAGCAGTCCTAGACTCTGCTATATTTCACACAAAGACTGTTCAACGAGCTTTTGGCGCCATAAACCTCTAATGGGGACCACCCGTGCCGCTTAGGTGATCAGAGAAACATTTTACCAAATGCGGCTTCGAAACAAGAAGGATCCATATATATTTCATTAGCCCAATAAAGCATGCGGACTTCTACATTTAATCAACACCTCACCCCACCTGGATTTGAACCCACGATCTTATAATTGTGTCCGGGGAACGCTACCTCTGGGCCACCAAGACAATAAAAGTAGTCCTAGACTCTGCTATATTTCACACAAAGCCTGTTCAACGAGCTTATGGCGCCGTGAACCTCTAATGGGGACCACCCATGCCGCTTAGGTGATCAGAGCAACGTTTTACCAAATGCGGCTTCGAAACACGAGGATCCATATATATTTCATTAGACCAATAAAGCATGCGGCCTTCTTCATATAATCAACAACTCACCCCACCAGGATTCGAACCCACGATCTTCTAATTGTGACCGGGGAACGCTACCTCTGGCCCACCAGGACACTAAAAGCATTGCTAGACTCTGCTATATTTCACACAAAGCCTGTTCAACGAGCTTATGGCGCCGTGAACCTCTAATGGGGACCCCCCGTGCCGCTTAGGTGATCAGAGCAACGTTTTACCAAATGTGGCTTCGAAACCCGAGGATCCATATATATTTCATTAGACCATTAAAGCACGCGGACTTCTACATATAATCAACACCTCACCCCACCAGGATTTGAACCCACAATCTTATAATTGTGTCCGGGGGACGCTACCTCTGGGCCACCAGGACATTAAAAGCAGTCTTAGACTCTGCTATATTTCACACAAAGCCTGTTCAACGATCTTATGGCGCCGTGAACCTCTAATAGGGACCACCCGTGCCGCTTAGGTGATCAGACCAACCTTTTACCAAATGCCGCTTCGAAACACGAGGATCCATATATATTTCATTAGCCCAATAAAGCACGCGAACTTCTACATATAATCAACACCTCACCCCACTAGGATTCGAACCCACGATCTTATAATTGTGACCGGGGAACGCTACCTATGGGCCACCAGGACACTATAAGCAGTCCTAGACTCTGTTATACTTCACACAAAGCCTGTTCAGCGAGCTTATGGCGCCGTAAACCACTATAGGTGACCACCCGTGCCGCTTAGGTGATCAGAGCAACGTTTTACCAAATGTCGCGTCGAAACACGAGGATTCAAATATATTTCATTAGCCCAATAAAGCACTCGGACTTCTACATATAATCAACACCTCACCCCACCAGGATTCAAACCCACGGTCTTATAATTGTGACGGGGGAACGCTACCTCTGGGCCACCAGGACAATAAAAGCAGTCCTAGACTCTGCTATATTTCACACAAAGCCTGTTCAACGAGCTTATGGCGTCGTGAACCTCTAATGGGGACCACCCATGCCGCTTAGGTGATCAGAGCAACGTTTTACCAAATGCGGCTTCGAAACACGAGGATCCATATATATTTCATTAGCCCAATAAAGCACGCGAACTTCTTCGTATAATCAACACCTCACCCCACTAGGATTCCAACCCACGATCTTCTAATTGTGACCGGGGAACGCTACCTCTGGGCCACCAGGACAATAAAAGCAGTCCTAGACTCTGCTATATTTCACACAAAGCCTGCTCAACGAGCTTATGGCGCCGTGGGAACACTATAGGGGACCACCCATGCCGCTTAGGTGGAGAGAGCAACGTTTTACCAAATCTGGCTTGGAAACTCGAGGATCCATATATTTTCATTAGCCCAATAAAGCACGCGGACTTCTACATATAATCGACACCTCACCCCACCAGGATTTGAACCCACGATCTTATAATTGTGACCGGGGAACGGTACCTCTGGGCCACCAGGACAATAAAAGCAGTCCTACACTCTGCTATATTTCACACAAATCCTGTTCAACGAGCTTATGGCGCCGTGAACCTCTAATAGGGACCACCGTGCTGCTTAGGTGATCAGAGCAACGTTTTACCAAATGCGGCTTCGAAAAACGAGGATCCAAATATATTTCATTAGCCCAATAAAGCACTCGGACTTCTACATATAATCAACACCTCACCCCACCAGGATTTGAACCCACGATCTTCTAATTGTGACCGTGGAACGCTACCTCTGGGCCACCAGGACAATAAAAGCAGTCCTAGACTCTGCTATATTTCACACAAAGCCTGTTCAACTAGCTTATGGCGCCGTGAACCTCTAATGGGGACCACCCGTGCCGCTTAGGTTATCAGAGCAACGTTTTACCAAATCCGGCTTCGAAACACGAGGATCCATATATATTTCATTAGCCCAATAAAGCACGCGGACTTCTACATATAATCAACACCTCACCCCAGCAGGAATTGAACCTACGATCTTATAATTGTGACTGGGGAATGCTACCTCTGGGCCACTAGGACAATAAAAGCTGTCCTAGACTCTGCTATATTTCACACAAAGCCTGTTCAATGAGCTTATGGCGCTGTGAACCACTATATTAGACCACCCGTGCCACTTAGGTGATCAGAGCAACGTTTTACCAAATGTGGCTTCGAAACACGAGGATCCATATATATTTCATTAGCCCAATAATGCACGCGGACTTCTTCGTATAATCAACACCTCACCCCACCAGGATTCGAACCCATGATCTTCTAATTGTGACCGTGGAACGCTACCTCTGGGCCACCAGGACAATATAAGCAGTCTAGACTCTGCTATATTTCTCCCGCGAAGCCTGTTCAACGAGCTTATGGCGCGTGAACCTTTAATGGGTACCTCGTGCCGCAGGTGATCAGAGCAACGTTTTACCAAATGCGGCTTCGAAACACGAGGATCCATATATATTTCATTAGCCCAATAAAGCACGCGGACTTCTACATATAATCAACACCTCACCCCACCAGGATTCAAACCCACGATCTTATAATTGTGACCGGGGCGATATATAAGGCCACCAGTTCCGTAAAAGCAGTCTAGACTCTGCTATGTTTCACTCAAAACCTGTTCAACGAGCTTTTGGCGTCGTGAACCTTTAATGAGGACCACCCGTGCCGCTTAGGTGATCAGAGCAACGTTTTACCAAATGCGGCTTCGAAACACGAGGATCCATATATATTTCATTAGCCCAATAAAGCACGCGGACTTCTACATATAATCAACACCTCACCCCACCAGGATTCAAACCCACGATCTTATAATTGTGACCGGGGTATGCTACCTCTGGGCCACCAGGACAATAAAAAGCAGTCCTAGACTCTGCTATATTTCTCCACAAAGCCTGTTCAACAGTTTATGGCGCAGTGAACCTCTAATAGGGACCACCCATGCGCTTAGGTGATCAGAGCAACGTTTTTGCAAATCCGGCTTCAAACACGAGGATCCACATATATTTCATTAGCCCAATAAAGTACGCGGACTTCTACATATAATCAACACCTCACCCCACCAGGATTTGAACCCACGATCTTATAATTGTGACCGGGGAACGCTACCTCCGTGACACTAGGACAATAAAAGCAGTCCTAGAGTCTGCTATATTTCACACAAAGCCTGTTCAGCGAGCTTATGGAGACGTGAACCTCTAATGGTAACCACCCGTACCGCTTAGGTGATCAGAGCAACGTTTTACCAAATGCGGCTTAGAAACTCGAGGATCATATATATTTCATTAGCCCAATAAGCACAAGGACTTTGTACATATAATCAGCACCTCACCCAGCAAGTTTGAACCCACGATCTTATAAATGTGACCGGGGAATGCTACCTCTGGGCCACCAGTTCAATAAAAGCACTCCTAGACTCTGCTATATTTCACACAAAGCCTGTTCATCGAGCTTATGGCGCCGTGAACCTCTAATGGGGACCACCCGTGCTGCTTAGGTGATCAGAGCAACGTTTTACCAAATGCGGCTTCGAAACACGAGGATCCAAAAATATTTTATAGCCCAATAAAGCACTCGGACTTCTACATATAATCAACACCTCACCCCACCAGGATTCAAACCCACGATCTTATAATTGTGACCGGGATATGCTACCTCTGGGCCATCAGGACAATAAAAGCAGTCCTAGACTCTACTATATTTCACACAAAGCCTGTTTAACGACCTTATGGCGCCATGAACTTCGAATGGGGACCACCCGTGCCGATTAGGTGATCAGAGCAACGTTTTACCATATCCGGCTTCGAAACACGAGGATCCATATATATTTCATTAGCCTAATAAAGCACGCGGACTTCTC
Organism: Homarus americanus; assembly: GCF_018991925.1. Taxonomy (NCBI): domain Eukaryota; kingdom Metazoa; phylum Arthropoda; class Malacostraca; order Decapoda; family Nephropidae; genus Homarus; species Homarus americanus. The sequence continues at coordinate 10,519 of NW_024754797.1, forward strand.
CATATAAACACCTCACCCCACCATGATTTGAACCCACGATCTTATAATTGTGGCCGGGGAATGCTACCTCTGGGCCACGAGGACACTAAAAGCAGTCGTAGACTCTGCTATATTTCACACAAAGACTGTTCAACGAGCTTTTGGCGCCCTGAACCTCTAATGGGGACCACCCGTGCCACTTAGGTGATCAGAGCAACGTTTTACCAAATGCGGCTTCGAAACCCGCGGATCCATATATATTTCATTAGCCCAATAAAGCACGCGGACTTCTACATATAATCAACACCTCACCCCACCAGGATTTGAACCTACGATCTTATAATTGTGACCGGGGGACGCTACCTCTGGGCCACCAGGACAATAAAAGCAGTCCTAGACTCTGCTATATTTCACACAAAGCCTGTTCAACGAGCTTATGGCGCCGTGAACCTCTAATGGGGACCACCCATGCCGCTTAGGTGATCCGAGCAACGTTTTACCAAATGCGGCTTCGAAACACGAGGATCCATATATATTTCATTAGCCCAATAAAGCACGCGGACTTCTTCATATAATCAACACCTCACCACACCATGATTCGAACCCACGATCTTCTAATTGTGACCGGGGAACGCTACCTCTGGGCCACCAGGACAATAAAAGCAGTCCTAGACTCTGCTATATTTCACACAAAGCCTGTTCAACTAGCTTATGGCGCCGTGGGACCACTATAGGGGACCACCATGCCTTGGAGTGGAAGGCAACGTTTTACCGTCTGGCTTGGAAACTTCGAGATCATATATATTTCATTAGCCCAATAAAAGCACATGAACTTTACCATATAATCGACCTCACCCCACCAGGATTTGAACCCACGATCTTATAATTGTGACCGGGGAACGGTACCTCTGGGCCACCAGGACAATAAAAGCAGTCCTACACTCTGCTATATTTCACACAAATCCTGTTCAACGAGCTTATCGCGCCGTGAACCTCTAATAGGGACCACCCGTGCTGCTTAGGTGATCAGAGCAACGTTTTACCAAATGCGGCTTCGAAAAACGAGGATCCAAATATATTTCATTAGCCCAATAAAGCACTCGGACTTCTACATATAATCAACACCTCACCCCACCAGGATTTGAACCATCGATCGTATAAATGTGACCGGGGAACGCTACCTCTGGGCCACCAGTTCAATAAAAGCAGTCCTAGACTCTGCTATATTTCACACAAAGCCTGTTCAACTAGCTTATGGCGCCGTGAACCTCTAATGGGGACCACCCGTGCCGCTTAGGTTATCAGAGCAACGTTATACCAAATCCGGCTTCGAAACACGAGGATCCATATATATTTCATTAGCCCAATAAAGCACGCGGACTTCTACATATAATCAACACCTCACCCCAGCAGGATTTGAACCTACGATCTTATAATTGTGACCGGGGAATGCTACCTCTGGGCCACTAGGACAATAAAAGCTGTCCTAGACTCTGCTATATTTCACACAAAGCCTGTTCAACGAGCTTATGGCGCCGTGAACCACTATAGGGGACCACCCGTGCCGCTTAGGTGATCAGAGCAACGTTTACCCAAATGCGGCTTCAAAACCCGAGGATCCATATATATTTCATTAGCCCAATAACGCACGCAGACTTCTACATATAATCAACGCCTCTTACCAGATTCGAACCCACGATCTTCCTAATTGTGACGGTGAACCTTCACCTCTGGGCCACCAGGACCAATAAAAGCAGTCCTAGACTCTGCTATATTTCTCCACAAAAGCCTGTTCAGCGAGCTTGTAAACGCGTGAACCTTTAATAAAATTTACCCTCGTGCCCATAGGTGATCCAGAGCAACGTTTTACCAAATCGGGTTCAGAACACGAGGATCCATATATATTTTCATTAGCCCAATAAGCTTTTCAGGACTTCTACATATAATCAACACCTCACCCCACCGGTTGAACACGATCTTATCGTCTTGACCGAGGAACGATACCTCTGGGCCACCAGTTCAATAAAAGCAGTCCTAGACTCTGCTATGTTTCACTCAAAGCCTGTTCAACTAGCTTTTGGCGTCGTGAACCTCTAATGGGGACCACCCGTGCCGCTTGGGTCATCATAGCAACGTTTTACCAAATGCGGCTTCGAAACACGAGGATCCATATATATTTCATTAGCCCAATATAGTACGCAGACCTCTTCATATAATCAACACCTCACCCAACGAGAATTCGAACCCACGATCTTCTAATTGTGACCGGGGAACGCTACCTCTGGGCCACCAGGACAATAAAAGCAGTCCTAGACTCTGCTATATTTCACACAAAGCCTGTTTAACGAGCTTATGGCGCCGTGAACCTCTAATGGGGACCACCGTGCACGGCAGGTGATCAGAACAGCGTTTTACCAAATGCGACTTCGAAACCACGAGGTCCTTATATATTTCATTAGCCCAATAAAACGCGGACTTCTTCATATAATCAACACCTCACCACACCAGGATTCCAACCCACGATCTTCTAATTGTGACCGGGGAACGCTACCTCTGGGCCACCAGGACAATAAAAGCAGTCCTAGACTCTGCTATATTTCACACAAAGCCTGCTCAACGAGCTTATGGCGCCGTGGGACCACAATAGGGGACCACCCATGCCGCTTAGGTGGAGAGAGCAACGTTTTACCAAATCTGGCTTGGAAACTCGAGGATCCATATATATTTCATTAGCCCAATAAAGCACGCGGACTTCTACATATAATCGACACCTCACCCCACCAGGATTTGAACCCACGATCTTATAATTGTGACCGGGGAACGGTACCTCTGGGCCACCAGGACAATAAAAGCAGTCCTACACTCTGCTATATTTCACACAAACCCTGTTCAACGAGCTTATGGTGCCGTGAACCTCTAATAGGGACCACCCGTGCTGCTTAGGTGATCAGAGCAACGTTTTACCAAATGCGGCTTCGAAAAACGAGGATCCAAATATATTTCATTAGCCCAATAAAGCACTCGGACTTCTACATATAATCAACACCTCACCCCACCAGGATTTGAACCATCGATCATATAAATGTGACCGGGGAACGCTACCTCTGGGCCACCAGTTCAATAAAAGCAGTCCTAGACTCTGCTATATTTCACACAAAGCCTGTTCAACTAGCTTATGGCGCCGTGAACCTCTAATGGGGAATACCCGTGCCGCTTAGGTTATCAGAGCAACGTTTTACCAAATGCGGCTTCGAAACACGAGGATCCATATATATTTCATTAGCCCAATAAAGCACGCGGACTTCTACATATAATCAACACCTCACCCCAGCAGGAATTGAACCTACGATCTTATAATTGTGACCGGGGAATGCTACCTCTGGGCCACTAGGACAATAAAAGCTGTCCTAGACTCTGCTATATTTCACACAAAGCCTGTTCAATGAGCTTATGGCGCTGTGAACCACTATATTAGACCACCCGTGCCACTTAGGTGATCAGAGCAACGTTTTACCAAATGTGGCTTCGAAACACGAGGATCCATATATATTTCATTAGCCCAATAATGCACGCGGACTTCTTCATATAATCAACACCTCACCCCACCAGGATTCGAACCCACGATCTTCTAATTGTGACCGTGGAACGCTACCTCTGGGCCACCAGGACAATAAAAGCAGTCCTAGACTCTGCTATATTTCTCACAAAGCCTGTTCAACGAGCTTATGGCGCCGTGAACCTTTAATGGGTACCACTCGTGCCACTTAGGTGATCAGAGCAACGTTTTACCAAATCCGGGTTCGAAACATGAGGATCCATATATATTTCATTAGCCCAATAAAGCACGCGGACTTCTACATATAATCAACACCTCACCCCACCAGGATTTGAACCCACGATCTTATAAATGTGACCGGGGAACGATACCTCTGGGCCACCAGTTCAATAAAAGCAGTCCTAGACTCTGCTATGTTTCACTCAAAGCCTGTTCAACTAGCTTTTGACATCGTGAACCTCTAATGGGGACCACCCGTGCCGCTTGGGTGATCATAGCAACGTTTTACCAAATGCGGTTTCGAAACACGAGGATCCATATATATTTCATTAGCCCAATATAGTGCGCAGACCTCTTCATATAATCAACAGCTCACCCAACGAGAATTCGAACCCACGATCTTCTAATTGTGACCGGGGAACGCTACCTCTGGGCCACCAGGACAATAAAAGCAGTCCTAGACTCTGCTATATTTCACACAAAGCCTGTTTAACGAGCTTATGGCGCTGTGAACCTCTAATGGGGACCACCCGTGCCACTTGGGTGATCAGAACAACGTTTTACCAAATCTTGACTTCCAAGCTCACTAGGATCCATATATATTTCATTAGCCCAATAAAGCACGCGGACTTCTACATATAATCAACACCTCACCCCACCAGGATTTAAACCCACGATCTTATAATTGTGACCGGGGAACGCTACCTCTGGGCCACCAGGATAATAAAAGCAGTCCTAGACCCTGCTATATTTCACACAAAGCCTGTTCAACGAGCTTATGGCGCCGTGGGACCACTATAGGGGACCACCCGTGCCGCTTAGGTGGAGGGAGCAACGTTTTACCAAATGCGGCTTCGAAACACGAGGATTCAAATATATTTCATTAGCCCAATAAAGCACTAGGATTTCTACATATAATCAACACCTCACCCCACCAGGATTCAAACCCACGCTCTTATAATTGTGACCGGGATATGCTACCTCTGGGCCACCAGGACAATAAAAGCAGTCATAGACTCTACTATATTTCACACAAAGCCTGTTCAACGACCTTATGGCGCCGTGAACCTCTAATGGGGACCCTCGTAGCAGCAAATTGATCAGAGCAACGTTTTACCAAATCCGGCTTCGAAACCACGAGGATCCGCTATATATTTCATTAGCCCAATAACCATGAATTTCTACATATAAATAACCCTGCCCCACCAGGTTGAACCCACGATCTTATAATTGTGACCGGGGAAGCATACCTCTGGGCCACCAGGACAATAAAAAGCAGTCTAGACTCTGTATATTTCACACAAAACACATTTCAGCAACCTTATGGCGCCATGAACCTCTAATGGGGACCACCCGTGCCGCTTAGGTGATCAGAGCAACGTTATACCAAATCCGGCTTCGAAACAAGAGGATCCATATATATTTCATTAGCCCAATAAAGTACGCGCATTTCTACATATAATCAACACCTCACCCCACCAGAATTTGAAACCACGATCTTATAATTGTGACCGGGGAACGCTACCTCTGGGCCACCAGGACAATAAAAGCAGTCCTAGACTCTGCTATATTTCTCACAAAGCCTGTTCAACGAGTTTATGGCGCCGTGAACCTCTAATGGGGACCACCCGTGCCGCTTAGGTGATCAGAGCAACGTTTTACCAAATCCGGCTTCGAAACACGAGCATCCATATATATATTTCATTAGCCCAATAAAGCATGCGGACTTCTACATATAATCAACACCTCACCCCACCAAGATTTGAACCCACGATCTTATAATTGTGACCGGGAAACGCTACCTCTGGGCCACCAGGACAATAAAAGCAGTCCTAGACTCTGCTATATTTCACACAAAGCCTGTTCAATAAGCTTATGGCGCCGTGAACCTCTAATGAGGACCACCCGTGCCACTTAGGTGATCAGAGCAACGTTTTACCAAATCCGGCTTGGAAATACGAGAATCCATATATATTTCATTAGCCCAATAAAGCACAAGGACTTCTACATATAATCAACACCGCACCCCACCAGGATTTGAACCCACGATCTTATAAATGTGACCGGGGAACGCTACCTCTGGGCCACCAGTTCAATAAAAGCAGTCCTAGACTCTGCTATATTTCACACAAAGCCTGTTCATCGAGCTTATGGCGCCGTGAACCTCTAATGGGGACCACCCGTGCTGCTTAGGTGATCAGAGCAACGTTTTACCAAATGCGGCTTCGAAACACGAGGATCCAAATATATTTTATAGCCCAATAAAGCACTCGGACTTCGACATATAATCAACACCTCACCCCACCAGGATTCAAACCCAGGATCTTATAATTGTGACCGGGATATGCTACCTCTGGGCCATCAAGACAATAAAAGCAGTCCTAGACTCTACTATATTTCACACAAAGCCTGTTTAACGACCTTATGGCGCCATGAACTTCGAATGGGGACCACCCGTGCCGCTTAGGTGATCAGAGCAACGTTTTACCATATCCGGCTTCGAAACACGAGGATCCATATATATTTCATTAGCCTAATAAAGCACGCGGACTTCTCCATATAAACACCTCACCCCACCATGATTTGAACCCACGATCTTATAATTGTGGCCGGGGAATGCTACCTCTGGGCC